>NC_081252.1:14195071-14517015 GCF_030490865.1 Poecile atricapillus
TGGCTCAGGTTCATAGCTGTCTGGAGTGCTCCAATGGCTTTCCTGGTTGGAGCTATAAAAAAACTCTGAGCCTACTCAAATATCAGTGCAAGGGCAATTACCATAGGCACTCCTTGAAAGTGGCAGAAAGAATGGGGCAGATGAGCTGGCAGACAGCTTTCCTGTCCTGACAGCTTGGAGGATGTAGCCCATAACCAAACACCTTATGTTTGACTCCAACTTAGGGAGGAGAGAGGCCAGAATGATCAGAGAATTCAGGTTTTGTTACCTCTCAACAAAGATAAGGAACTTTAAACTTGCAAGCATCACCTACACTCGCTGTCATTCCTTTCCTAAAGCATTACTTCAGAGACCTAGCTACAGGAGTCTTCCTCTTAAACACTCTTAAAGATTTGGTTTCCAAAAGGGCTTTTGTTCTATGGTGGCTTTGGATATACTGCCACTCTGAATTTGCTCCCATTTGTACAATGAAGGCTTTTAGCCTGCTCAGTTAAAGAAAATTAGAGGGAAGGCACTTCCAAACTGTATATATATCCCATGGACTTAAAGCACATAACGGAGTACACTTCAGAGATCCTTCATTTCAGCACTGGAACAGGTTGCTGAGAGAAGATGTGGATATCCCATCCACAGAAGGGTTCAAGGCCAGGCTGGATGGGAATTTGAGCAACCCGGTCTAAGTGGAAGGTTTCCTTGCCCATGGAGGGGTGCTGGAACTAGACAATCATAAGGTCCTTTCCAATGCAAACTATTCTGTGATTCTCTGACCCAGTGATATAGTTTGGATCCAGCAAATCTGCAGTTCAGCAAAGTGATCAGTACCAAAAAAAAAGTAGAATCAAAAGCTAAGAAACAACTGCAAGCACCAGGTTAAACATTTGCACTCAAACTCAACTGGTTCGAGTACTCGGCAGTGAGGAGGGCACACCTCAAATGCTGTGTCCAGTTCTGGGAGCCTTAATTCAGGAAGGACATTGAGATGCTGAAGAATGACACAATGCTCATGAAGGGTTTGGAGGGTTAATCCTATGAGGAATGGCTGAGGGAGCTGGGATTGTTTAGCCTGGAGATGGGGACACTCAGGAGAAACCTTATTGCTCTATAGAACTCCCTGAAAGAGGTTGTAGCCAGGCAGGGGTCCCAGGCAACAAGTGACAGGATAAGAGGAAATGGCCTCAAGTGGTGCCAGGGGAGGTTCAGGTTGGACATCGAGAGGAAGTTCTTCACAGAAAGGGTGATTAACATTGAAATGGCCTGCTCAGGGAGGTGGTGGAGTCACCATCCCTGGACGTGTTTAAGAAAAGACTGGACATGGCACTTAGTGCCATGGTCTAGATGACATGGTGTTGTTTGGTCAAAGGTTGGAATCTATGGTCTTGGGACTCTTCTTCAACCAACTGATTCTGAGTTTGTGTTTCTGTGTTAAGGGGGATGTCTTCACACCTCAACTTCACCCCATTTCAGGTGTTGGAGACAGTCAAGGGAGCCTCCAACAACAAAGAAGCTTAAGCTACATAAATTTAAGATCTTGTTAGGTAGCCAATTTTATGCCTGTACCACAGGAGCCATTCTATTATATAAACCACAAAAATAAATTAATTTGCCACCACTACAAATTAAGATTTAAGATTACAAATTAATAGTTAAGATTTTTATTTTGGTTCTACATTACCAACTCTTCTTCCATATTGGGTGGACACAGGCATAAATGGCCAGGAAAAAAAAATCTTACATGTGTGGAGATGAACTGGGGAAAGATAAGAAAAGAGAACATCAGTTACAGGTTACAAGGTTCCACCTTCTACTGTGAATGCACATAGGATTTGTAGATAGCCTGAGCTTGGGCTGCCTTGGAACAACATCAGTGCCTTCAAAATGCACCACTGACACATTGAACACCAGTGCTCAGAGCAAGGTCAGGTCATGATTCCAGGAAGGAATGCTAACCTCAATTAGAGGCATACAAGGGATGTCAATTCTAAGCCAATATTCACCTCTTGCTCATTCTGTGAGGCTCTAGTTCCATGTACCACCACTCCACACGGTGGCACAGGCTGCCACCACTCCAATATGCTGATAAGCAATGCTTTCCTAAAGGACTGCCGCAGCACTGCTGGTTGCTACAAAAATGTATGACATGTTGCTGCCTTAGGCGAGGCAGATACCCTGGTTCAGGAGCGGCACGGTGGCCAAGCCCAGGCCACTCGGTCCAATTCGCACACAACACCAATATGATGGATGGCAGAAATGGCGTTTATTGCTGAAGAATTTGACACTTTATAACCTAGGTTCACAGTGTCACTCCCATCTGCTTTCATCACAGCTAGGTGCTATTGGCTAATTACGGGGGTCATTACCATAAACTATGGAGGAGGGGGGTGACTATCTTTCCGTTACATCCCGATATCTTCCAACCGCCGGGCCCTAGCTGCTCACATGTATAACATCTGACTTCGGAGAATTTGTTAATGAAAAACATTGCAGTTTGCAAAGGAAAACAGTTTTAGCCTGAAGCAGACTGTCACTGAGGTCAGTGAATAAAGCAACATGAAGTTAGCTGAAGGTGACGTAGAAAGGAAGAGAAAAAAACATGAGATTTCTTTATGGCTTTGTTACGGCAAACAAGGACTTTGTGAAAGTATTTTTTCTACTTTTTAATGGGTGTTTTTCTTGTGCAATTGCTCAAAGTAGACATCTAGGTATAAGATGGGGGTGGCCAGAAAATTTTCTACATAAACATGTCCACCTAAACAGTTTTAAGCAATTTATATAATTTGTCTAACAGGTGTCTGGACTTCAGAGTTGACAACTTGCTGTTCTATTTTTGTTTCATGATGACTAAGAGTAAGCTCCAGTTCTAAAGTTGTATATGTCACATTTCAGCTTCGCAACCTCGGACCCGGGGCCAGCCAGGATTGGTGTGGAAAATAAATGGGACAGGCACAATTGGGTGACCCAAAAATTAGAACTGCTTTAATGGCAAAAAAACAAACAGCAGAAGGCAAACACACAGTATAGGGTCAACCACAAGAGGCGAAAAAAGGGTGGGTACAGCAGTATATATGGAAGATCTGAGGGTAGGTCTGAAGGCAGGGTTCCAATCATAAACTGAGGTTAGGAATATTAAAAATAATGCAGCAAACAACAACCAGTCAGGGGAGAGAACATTCTGGAAGCATAACCTTATATGAACAGGCTTGCTAACCTTCAGTCTACAGGCTCAATTCATTATCAGCCCCAAACAGTTCTATCCCAACAGTAATAACATGCAGGCTACACAGAATTATTAAGATTATACAAAGTCATCAGTTTAATAAATGTCAGTGGCAAGAGAACACAGTCTTTTCACAAAAAAAAAAAAAAAGGGAATGTGATTGTTTGAAGGGCGGTTGATAGCAAATGTAAAATCTGAGTTGTCTGTGTGTCTGTAATTTTGCTCTGTGCACTTTTTCTTGAATGAGGATCAGCCTTTCTGCCCAACATCACCTTCAGTGGAGCGAAGGGATGATGCCAGGCTGTAACAAAATCCTGTCCTTCGGGAAGTCATTCAGGTTCCAACAGGTTGTTACCTTAAACCACTCTTTATTTCTCCTTCAGTAAAAAGACAAAATTCCACAGGCTGAAAACCAGTAAGGAACAGATTTAACCACATCAAAGAATAAGAAGGGAGATGAATGAACCTGTTTCTAGCTTGGCTTTACTACTGTCCACACTTATGCCCTCAAGCAGCAGATAAACCCCAAGTCTAAGCTTTTGAAAGCAGCACAAAAATTGTAATCCCTTTTCTCTTGCTAAGGGGAAGACCAAGAGATAAAATATTCCCAAAGTAAAAATCAACTATTCTAGAAACATGTGAATAAATAAAAGCAAAAGAAAAGGAAACTGTGAAAGTCATCTTAAAAGTAAGACAAAGACCTCTGACAAACTGTTGCTAAAATATGGGAAAAAACATAAACCTTAAGTGTGCCACATTCTATGATCTAGAAGACTAAAATAACATTTGGAGAGCCATGAATCAGTATCAAGTATTTCAAAATACTTTCAACTTTCAGTGTTGGCTCTCTCCCAGATGCATCCCTAAAGATATACTGTGGGAACATTCCACAAAGTATTGTAGCTGCAATATAGTTGATAGCTTCCCATGAATTTATAGTTCTAGGATTACTGTAAACAAAGGATGTTAAACAAATTTAAAAGAAAAAAGTCTTTCAAGAACAAAAAGACTATATATTGAAAGAATACTCAAAACAAGCTGTCCCTGCTTTTTTGACCTTTAAAAGTCCAGATATTCAGAAACGCACAATGACAACTCCAACTTAGATGTACCACTGCCACTGCCAGCATCACATGCATCAACTTATGCTTAACCATGTAATTTACTGGGGGGGGGGGGGGGGGGGGGGGTAAGTGCCATTTAAGAGAAGGACTCCACAATAAGAAAAATGGGCTAACACAAGATGGTGTATTTTCTGAAATATGAAACATATTTCTTGTTTTAGAAAGCTTCTCTCCTTCCTTTTTCTTCCAGCACATAGCTCCCATCTCCCACCCTACCCCTACTTCTAAGCCTGGTTTTAGTTATTTCAATCTAATCTAATCTAATCTAATCTAATCTAATCTAATCTAATCTAATCTAATCTAATCTAATCTAATCTAATCTAATCTAATCTAATCTAATCTATGAATGAGGAATTTGCAGTGCTGAGTCTTTAAAAGCCACCAAAATTATTAAATATGGAGTCAGAACTCAGGAAAAAAAGCACAAAAAAAAGCTGAGTGAGTAAACTCCATTCACAAAAAAAAGAGTCTAAAATTATGCAGAATATGTTTTCAGTCTGGCAAGGCAAGACATATTTCTTCTGCTCCTGTCCATCATTTCATAAGTATGGCTGCCACTTTTGCTTACACTTACAAGTAACAACTTGCTCCCCAGGTAGTCCTATTGAAAACTGTGAGACAAGGCAGGGAATAGCATTCTCAGTACTAAAAGCAGCAGTTAGGTTGCCTCTTCGTCAGTCATCTATAATCTGTGCTTTTATTAAAAATAGCTGATACTTGTGCTGACAGTTTCCAGCCCTGTTGCAGCAAGCCATTCAGTTTGTAAAGGGATTTAGTGCTCCAAATGCTGCAATAAATCTTGTAACTGCCCAGTTATCACTTGGATGGCCACGTCCGTTTGGTATCCTAGGGGTCATGTTACTGGAGATAAGTTTATGTTAACTCAGAACGTATATCATACCTCTATGAAGCTGGATGAGTGCCCTTTTGCAGGATGTTCTGTACTTTAAAGTCATGCAGCCAAGAACCCTGAAGGTGTTGAAAGAGAAGAAAAGGCTTTTCATGGAGCTTAATCCAATTAAACACAATAATGAAGGCTAGGATCATCTGTCACATTATCCAGATAAATCCTTTCATGCATCATCATCTAATTGCAAAGTCTTATTATTTTCTTTTAAGGCTTTTCATCTTCATCAGGAAAATGTGATGGGAAATTCAACACTTAAAATAGAGATGGCTTAGATAAGATTTCTTGTCTTTCCTTACTTTTTCCCCACCTTCTCCCCACCCCCCTAAAAAGAAATATGATGCCTTTTTAAAAATCATGGCTTTTTTCATCAGGTAAAATACAAACTGGCCTATATCTAGTACAGCCTAGTACATATAATATCTTCAAAGCTTTCATTTGAGGGATTGTAAGACCTTATTGCAGATGAGTAGAGGAAGGAAAAAGCAGGGAAATTGAAGCAGCACATACTGCAAATGAATAAAGGATTTCAGGTGCTGTGGCTGCTGGAATGGTATCAGGCTAGATTTCTCTAACAGCTCTGAGAGCACCTTCCCACCATCATCACATGAAATGCAGTTGTCAGATAGAGGTCTACCATCCTTGATCAAAAGAGAGGGAAAGGCAGATTCTCATATCCATACAAACCATTTTATCCTGCTTCTGGTTATCACTGGTCACATTTATCACTGTATGAATGAAATTATTAAATTGTCATTTTATTAAAGAAAAAGGTTATCCTTGTGACAGGCTTATATTTCTGTGTGCCATGGTTATATGAGTAGTAGCAGCCCTAACAAAGAGCATATGACCTGATTTCTCAGATGTCTGTAAATGTACTTGGAGCTGAATTTTAAAATTGATTGAATTCAAAGCTCTTCATATAAAACACAACCCAAGTTAACTTTTATCTCTATTTTTCCTCTTTCTGTCTCTCAGCAGCTGTTCTTCTTTTATTATTTCATGTGCTATATTCAATATGCAAAGTTTCCTTGTTTGTTAGAGTGCATTACACTTTCTAATGCATCTGTCATGCTGAAAAACAGGAAAGTAGCATAAAGCCTCTCTTGTGAGTCGGTTCCCCCCTCCACACACTTAGAGGAAGGCTTAGGTAGAAGGAAAAAAAAAATAAGGCATTTGTCTGTGAGCATCTAGAGAGCTTAAGAAAAATGTTCTTCAGCAGTATGGAAGTTTAAAAATTAAAATACCACTGAATTTAATGCTTAGAAATGACAGTGACTGGTCCTGGGAATTTTCCTTAAAAGGCCAATTTGGGAGCTAAGACACAGATAGGAGACCTGAATTCTGTTCTAGATAGATATTCTATCAACGTCTTACTGGTTAACCTCTCGGATTATGCCAGCCCTGAAGACAGTTAGAAAACTAATTCACATTCTCATCTGAACCAATTCAGGGACCTATGGGAGTGGGGGTTTTAGATACAATAGCTAGACCTGTTTTACCCTTCCTTATGTTAATTCTGCTAAAACTGAGCCAAAGACATACAGTTAAGTCCTGCCTCAGAAGTCTTTCCTCACTAAAGCTTCCTGGATTATAAAACACTGGAGCTTTGTTGTTAAGTTTCTTTGGAGCAGAAAGATCACAAGGTTTAGATCTGGATATTTCTTCGCAGCAGTCAGGATTATGAGACAATAGGAAAAACCTGGCCTGGGCTGTGCAAAATTAACTCAGGTTAATTCACCCTCCGAAAGTCCCAGCAGCCAAAGATCACTCCTGCAGAATTTTAGATGGACACTGCACCCCTCCTTATGGAATCCATCTCCATCTCCACAGCATGCCACACAGCACTGAACAGCTTTCAAAACTGTGCACATTGTAGGGCATAGTAATAAATAAAAATCAAACAACAGAAATAATGGGCATTTAAATAAGCATTGGAAATATCAGTAGTTACTGGGGCATGTATGAACTATGTCCCTATGAGTATGTTTTTAACAGGTGCATATAAAGGGACAGTGCACTTAATATTTTTATGCAGTTTTTTAAAAGGTAGGCTCAATCTAATCAGCAGAACTAAATGTATGAATCTTGGAAATGGCTGTGGCTCATTTCCAAAAGCATGTGGTCACAAAAAAATTCACATCCCTAACCAATTTTCTGGTGGGTTTTGCTGGAGGTTTCTAATTTCAACAAAATTTCATGGGGGGCAAAGTTCCTTACAGCTTCCTTCCTGGCACCTAAGTCAGAGGCTGGCGTGTATCTCCAGCATCTGGCCAGGAAGTGTGCTTCAAAGTGCAACCCGTATTCTTTCAAGATGAATTTTTGTGAAGGAGGCCCAGTCCTCTGACAGGCATCGTCCCTGGAAATCAATCCCCTAAAATAAGACAAAACTGCCTAGTCCCTGTGACTAAGCTGTGGACCCCCTCCATGCCTCAGGACCCCATGTTATCTCCCTGGGTCATCTTATCCCCATCTCAGACCATTGGTCCCCTTCCTGATTCTCCCCTTCCCTATAAAAACACCAGCTTTTGCCCAGTTCAGTGGTTAGATCATCACTGGCCCCCTTCGCTGAAGCCTGCATTAAAGACTCTGTGCGGAACGCCACATGGTCTCCTGTCTCTTACCGGCATCGGCAGGGGCAACCCCTGAATGGAGTTGGCTGGGCTGAACAGAGCTGATCACAGAGCAGAAATCACTGCTAAAAGAGCTGGTCACTCAAAGCCTTTGCCCATGCTCCAAAGGCTTACCCCTGGCTGAAGATTGCCTGGAAACCCTGGATGGTGGCTCTGTCTCCTGCTGGGACAACCTAACTATCTGGGTTGTTGCTGGCAGAAGCTGGGGGTCAGAGAGGCCCCCAGGACCCAGCCACAACAAATTTTCAAAGGTGTGGTGTCGCTAAAGGACACAAAATGATTCACATGAATGCCTCTCAGTGTTAGAACAGAAAAAGCTCCCTTTATTCTCTGACTCCATTACTTATAGATTCTCCACAATGACCAGGGATTGGATAATTAAGTTACCACCTTCCCAAGCACACTGGTCATGCAAAATGTCATCAAAAGACATTTCTGAGAAGAAATGTGATAAACAACTTATGTTTATAGAACTTTCATGGAAAAGTAACTAAAACTATGAAAACATTATCAGAAGGTTTTATTTTTCAGGGCAACAATGTGCTCTTCATTTTGGAGCAGAGCAATGTGAGATCTAACGCTATCCTCCATGAAAAAGAATAATCTTTTTCTACCTCCACTTCAAGTCCAAATATCCCCCATATTCCATATTAAGCAGGATTTTTGGTCATCAACAACTGAAATGAAGCCATCAGGCAAGGCTACATCACAGATGTTGTCAGACTTCATTCAAAGTTTAGTGTTGAACTACGTGTATGTAGCGACAGTAATCTGCCAGCCTCTGCAGCCTAGTCTGGGCCAGCAAACATTAACCTCTTTCTAATTGGGTCACTGTGGGCTGTCTTGCAACTCATTCATGCAGCTCCCTGGTTTGAAAAGCTCAAACATTCTTGTCTCTAAACCCAGCCACAGCACATTCCCAGCAGGACCTCCTTAAAATGGTCTATTCAAGGGCCAAAAGCCCAACACAAAATTTAAACACATTGCAACATTTTGGGAAAGAAAAAGTATGAACTTGGTACTCAACCTATAACATGTACATGTTTTGTTTCCAGGCTATTTGGTCTTTCTGAATGCTATCTTAATGCTTTGCAAATACTGTTTCTCTCCCAAACTATCTGCATGCTAACATTTTCAAGCAATCTGAAACCACAGCTTGAAATGGTATTTAAGTGCCTAAAATCCTTTAAAACTTCTAATTACCTTTCAAATATGGGTCTGATTGACTCAGAACTAGATCTACAATCAGAAATTAAGAGCTAAACATCTTTCTCATTTTAACTCTACAGCCACATAGCCAACACTATGTTGTGCTCAGAGATTGCAGTTAAGATTGGGTTTCAGAGAGGAAACTAAGCTAGAAAATACCCATTTAAAAAATACCTTCAAAATTATGATGGAAATATTAAGAAAAAAAGAGGCTGAAAAAGGAATTAATTAAACTTCACTGCTCAAAAGCACAAAGGATCTTGATGTGCACTTCAGAAGAAGTGCATATTCAGTTGGAAGGAAAATCAGATCCTTCAGATTATTCCTCTCCTTCAAGTACATTGGATCTATTAAAGTGTCCTGTCCTTAATCCACCAAATATTTAATTATTCATATGAAAGAGTAACCATTTCAACAGGAGTGGTTTAGAAAACTCCAAGCTAACAGAGCTGGAGTGGCCTGATACCTGAGTCACTCCAGACAAGGTAGTAGCTCAATTCCCCATCCCACTCAGATCCTCTCTCTTTGGGTCTTTTCTGCCCAGGCACTATTAACAGGTCTGCATGCCTTCCAAACCAGGTCTGCTCTGACACACTGCTGAGGGAGAACAAAATTTCCTAAACCAAGCCACAAGCATCTGCCAGGTCAGTCTAAAGTGAGACTTAAGTGGTTTAGAGCATTGCAATCACAATATTTCACTTAGTCCTATGGATGCTTCTACCTCCTGATCCACCAGATGGGCAAAAGTGAGACTGAAACATCTTTGAAAACACCTCTCTATACGAGCCCTGATGTGACTGCAGATCACATCGTCCTCTGTTGTGATCCCAAGGTTTCTCTTTTTGTTCCCAAATGTATAAGGGAAACCCCCTTAGACTTCACTCCTTCGGACAGATCAGCACAGAGCAGCCAAAAGCATGGCTGATATCCACACTTCTTTACTTTTCTGACATGTTTTAGGCTCCTGAAAAGCTGTTGTTGTCAGTATTGTGCAAGCATACAGTCTGCAGCTGAATTTCAGCAGTTCAGAGATCATAATAAAATCACTAAAAATAATAGATCAGAGTAAAAAAAGTGATGGTTGATCCACAGATTCACAGGTTCTTCCATATCTATTAGTTTTTTTGTGGCAAGTAGTTTATCTCTGTTAATGTCCCAAACATACCATCTCTATGCCTGAGAAGACTGCTAAGTACTAAATAAAATGCAAGACTAAAACAATAGAAAGAGTAGAAATAAATCACATATTTCTGTATGCCCGTAGGAGTACAGAAATTCAGAGTTTGGTATAAGGAATGGGAAGAAAGGCTGAAGGAGGAGAGAAGCAGGAGAACTCTTTTAGAGGTAGGAAAGGCTAAAATCTCAGGCATCTGTCTAGGAAGTGATCAGCAGATGGAAGGCTCACAACATCTGGCATTTAAAGAGAAAGTCAATATTTAACAGGATTTCCTCTGTCTTTCAAAATATTGATTTTTGAAAATGAATAGCCTTTAAAAAACACATGCATACCTACAAAAAAATCCCTCAAAAGCAAGCTAGCCACAATGTTGACTCTTCACACATCATGCAGCTGTCTCAAATATGGTTACCATCTGCCCCAAGGGTGGATTTAAACCTGACAGAACAGAAATTAAGGAACCGTTGTCCTCAGTTAATCAGGTCATAGTCACAATTCAACCTAACCTTAAAGCCCATCTGCAGTTCTGAGGGTCCGTGGTTAAAATATGTGTTACGTACAGCTGAAAGATGCACTGGCCACAAACACATCCTGCATCCTGCCCCAACACAAGGAGCAGGGAAGGAATGGGTCTCACACTGCTGCTTCTCCACAGCACTCTCGTGCCTGTGTTTCCTGCATTTCCCCTGTGAGACAGTAGCAGAACAGGACTGCAAAGAGCTATTTTGCAGGAAAATATGTGTGTGGTGTGGTTCATAGCTCAGTGTGCTTACAACATTCCTCCAGGCTGTGCTGCTTGTTGTCCGGAAAGTATTATGTATTTAGATACATAAAATAAGTATTTATCAGATCAAGAACTAGAAAAAAAAGGCTAGGTTTATCTATTCTCACAGGAATTACATATTTCTATATGTATGTATTTCTTGGATGTCAATAATTTTATAATGTTGAGAAGTATTTCTGAGAAAGTGTCCCTCTTTTAACAGAAAATAATCTGAGCTCTCCAGCTCCCAAGTGAGTCAAACTCTCCATACACTCAGGCTGGTTACATCTGTTGTGACTATGACCAGAACTGCCACTGTGTTCTGAAAAGCAAGGATCTAATGATCTATGCTGCTATCTTGGAAATTAATTGAAATGAATACCTTTTAAAACAGAGTAGTGACATTTTAGCTTTCCATAGCAACTTTTAAATCAAGTTTTGCTTCCACGTGTGAAGTCTGTGGCCAAAACCACCATATACAGATTATCTCAAAAAGACGCTCTTTTAGTAAGGGAATTTCTTTTTCAGTTCTGTTTCTTAATCTGAAGTATACCCTTCTTCCAAATTTAAAAAAACATGTGCACAGAAAAAATGTGACAGGAAACTTGGATGAAGGAGCCGCAACAGTAGATCATCACTAAAAATTCTAAGTTTAAAGGTGAAGAAGGCCAGGAATTGTCATTCACTCCTTACGCCCTGGCAACAAAACTAAACTGGGATTGGAAAAATCTCTGTCATAAACAAATTTCAATACGTGCCTAGAATGAAAGTTAAATAAAACCCAGGCCACATAGCTGAAACTGTAAATCAAATCCTAAACAATTATGTCCCAAAAGTGTCAACGACCTTCATCCAGATAAAAGCTAGCTTAATTTGTTAAGTCTGAGTACTATTCAACTGTCTTATAGTCCATCTCAGCCCTTGAGCCTAGTGTTTCCTCTTTGTTAAATGTTTTTGAAAGCCTGAAGATAGCCAAGAGAAAACACCAGGTACAAAGACTCATGTGCAATTCTCGCCATGATAACAAGTCCTAGATGATAAAGGGTTTTTTCCTTCCAATTTTTTTTTCCTCTGAGTTAAAACTACCTTACCCCAAGCCCATACCAAAAAGTTCGTCTGCATGAAAAGGAATTACTAAGAAAGAAGAGGATGGACGCTGTCATCCCTCAAGGTGTCAGGTTTTCCTTGCAAAACAAAGGAAACAAATCCTCAGAGTACAGCGTATAAATGCCAGCAATGTACAGTTCACTGGGGCAGGGGGTACTGTGTACTCACAAGTTATAAGCTCGTACCCCCTGAAGAACTGCATGATGAGGAGGACATGGACATGAGCCAGCTGAACTGTTTCTTTTCATATAGCAACTTATCTTCTATGTAATTTCTTTCACTTCAAAATCTTTCTTTGAAAAATTATATGGAACTAATGCAGCAACTACAGAACTCTTCTGCTGCATACCTGGTTCTTTACACAGGCCACTCTTGAAAGCATCTGAGGAGGACTGGAGGACTGGATAGTCTGTCTCCTCAATTCTCTCCTGAGAATCTACAGTTCTCAGGATCTGCCCATGCAAATGGCTGATCACTAGGAGTGGGACAGTGTTCTGGATGGGTTTTGAAGATGACTCCATAAGCTACAAAATCTCACTGCTGCAGCTAAAGAAGCAATTTGTAAAATCCCGGGAAAATAATGTATTTTGTATTTCTTTCAAAGTTCCTCAGCAATTGGACATACGCAGAGCTGCTTGCACTGAAAATGTATTATTTTTTTCTATGCATTATATGACTTCATTCTCTAATTTAGACGCTAGAAAATTTATTCTATTAATGTTGTGGTTTTAAAGTATTAGCTAAAAAAATCACTAGAAAACTTACTTATTTTTTGCTGTGAGATATGGATTAGAACAAGAGCAAAACAGGCTTAAAACTTAAAAGGAACAAAGGAAGTTTATTAGCAAAAACTTCAAGAATAAGAAACCAGAATAAATACTTCCAGAAACCTTTTTACCCCACTACCCAACCATTCCCTTGTTCACATGACAACATAGAGACAAAAAACCCACTGATGGTTAAAACAGTCTCAATTTTGCTATAGTCTTTTCATCAGTCTTTGCAGAGAAACAGAAGTCCTCTTCTGCTAACCTATGGAGTTTTTCACAAGAAAACCATTTTTTTCATGGCTTTCTATTTCTCTGATGCCAGCTGCCCAGAAATTCTGCCATCAGTTCTCTCCTCCCATTTCACATCACTCTGAGGTGTGTTATGGGTCAATGAGTCTAGGGAAGTCATTTAAAGGATGAGTTATTCAAAGGCCAAAATTCTCTTCATCTGTCTTTGTGACCCTCTCTGGAAACACAAGTTTTCTCTTTGCCTCTTAAAAGGCAAACTATTACTTCTCTCTTTTTCTGTTCCAGCAACTCACAGGATCACAACTACTTCACCATTTGCTTAAACCCATACTTTGAAATACTCCATTCCTCCCCATATACTCTGTCATGAATTAAAGGAGTTTTTTTCAGAACACTATTGTCCATCTCCGTAGCTTTAACAGAAAAATATTTCAGCTTATGAAAGCATCTCCTTATTTCTCTTCCCCCTCTGAAGCTTAATTCCTTTCTTCACTATCTTTGATAGTTCACGTTGTCTCTTTACATGTTGATCACTCTCTCTCTTCCCCTCTCTCTGGAAAAGGGATTAATCTGCAAGTCTCATCTGGGTAGTGAAAGGGTTAAAGTCTTGCTCGAGCTGCAGGTGTTCATGGTGTCAGGTTTAAGTTGAGGGGCAGGAACTGCAGCCGAGCCAGGAACCGGCCTGGCCCAGCCAGCCCCACTTCCCACCCCTGCCCCTCCTCCGTGGCCTTGTCCAGCTGGGGTGCGGGGGAGGAGGCTGAGCCAGAGCCGGTTACCTCTTCAGAAGCTGGAAACAAAGGAGGCAAAAAATCCCAGGGCTTAGGTCTTAAGGTGGTGTTCACTGGTTGATCTCACTTTCCAATGGTCAGAACCACTGTCAGTTCTTAGAAATGGCTAGTTATTGGCCAGGAGAAAAAACTCCCATCTGCGTCCAGCAGTTTCAACTTCCCTAGCTCTTAAAGCCAGTCTTAAACATGCAGAACTTAATATATAACATAAACCAGGCATTTGGAGATACCAGTATCATAAAGTCACTCCAGGACACTTAACTATTTTCACAGGATCAAACCTAACAGCACAATCTTCAGGTTTATTAATGTGACCACATGTTCTGCTCTCTCCCTTCTGTTCTAATGACCTGGAGCTGTGAATAGGCTGTTATTCTGACACTACAGGATGTGAATGGCACATTAGCATTCAAAGTTACTGCAGGAACTGGTTGTTTGGCATCCCTGAATTTTCGCCCGCCTCCCAAAGTGGTTTTGTTCCCACTCAGTCATATGTCGATGGCGAGACACAGGACAGGCACCAGGTATAAGTTTAGAGTAGATATGGCTAGTGTGTCTCCGTTTTAGAAGACAGGTGTCTGCTAGGGAGGGCAGGAGCCTCCCTTGGAATGAAAGAATGTAGACCCCCTCCCTCCGAATTACAATAATCCTGAAATCAAGGGGCTTTCAGGCAGAGAGCTGGGGATAGGAATAACAGTTCTTTACTAGTATGTATAATAAGGCACACAAACAACAATAACTACAGCATTAGCAAGAAAACAGAACCAGGGGCCCTGTGACAGCTTTCTCGGCTGAGACGGGAAGGGATGGAGGAGAGGCTTTGATTCACAAACCCCCTTGGGCGGGCAGTCCCAGTGCTCCTGCAGGGCTCTGAGGAACACTCAGCTGGAACAGCAGGGATGAGCTGAGATCCTGGGCTGGCGGATGAGGTTTATCAGCCGCTCTGCAGCGGTGCCTGGCACTGCCACACGTCCCGGCAGGACAGGGGGTGCGAGGCCACCAACAAAGAGGGAAGAAGGAGAAGAAGCAGCAGCTCCATCTGGGTGATGGTGAAATTCCCTTCTCTCCACCACAACAACTCTGCACCCCAAGTGTCCTTCTCCGAAGCTGAAGAAAGCCTGCCAAACTGTCCCCGCCCTCCTTTTTTCCTGCCACCTTCCTCGCCCCTGGACCCAGCCGAACTCTTTGTCTTTTGTTAGGTACCCACCACGTACCCACAGTTAGGCTGTCGCCGCAACTAATGGGTAAAAATTCCACGGGCAAGCCAGAACTAAAAAAAAAAGGACACCTAACCCCCAACACTAGTGTTAAAAGGGAGAAAAAATAGAAGGAAAAAAAGAAGAAAAAACTATTGCATTGCAAGTAGATGCTTCTGATAGCAAGTAATCAAAACATATGGAGATTACAGACTCAGATTTCTTGACACTGAAACATTATGCCACAAACAAATGTTTCTATCCTTAAAATATTTCATTGCTGGGAATTTACATTTGAAAAACCTAATTAAGGGACAATATTGTCCCCCACAGAAAATAATCAACCTCCACAAATTCAGTGGATATCCTTTGATGTATGCTGTAAAACTTACCATTACATAAGACTTCATTATATTAGTGGAGGGCAGATGTTTCTTGTTCCTTCAAACAAGCTACAGACACTCAAACAGGCATAAGCCTGTTAAAGTTGTCCCATGAAGAAAAGGAAAAGCAAGATTTGCATTTTGGGAACACAATTTTCTTTATTCTGAGCACAACAAAAAAAAACCAAAAAAGGTTTACTATTTCAACAGTAATAATTGAGATTTGTCTAATACTGTGAACCACATTTAGAGCTTAAGGACATGGACACATGTTAGATATCAAGCAGTTTGTGCAAGGATGTTTAGGAGATTTAGTCTAATAGAAAGCACCCAAATCTCTGACAGAAGACTCCCATTTTTCTCCCTCTGTAGAAGAGTAAGAAAGTCTTCCTACCACATATGACTTTCAGGAAAATAGACCTCTAATGAGAGAAGGGTCACCCCTTAAACACTCTAAGAGAAGGTAGAGGAGAATCAGAAACACAATGGGACTTAACTAAATGGGATGGGGAAACAAAAATTAGGAAACGTGAAAATAGCACAATCTTCTTATACCTTGGATACACTGAAAAGAGAAGGTGCTTTTCAATGCCAAAAGGACACAGGAATTCAAAATGTTATCACAGGTATTTTGTCTCTCACAACTGGATGACTCAAGATGGATAAAGCTCTCAGAGTCGTATCCCTTACATCTCTGCATGTAAAACTGATGTGTAGCCCAGACATCCCTCAAGAGGTCTGGAGGCACCCTCAGGGCTCACAGGCCTGACAGTGGCTGAGTGTCTTCACTGAGGCATCCCTCAAGAGCAATCTGTCCCAGCTAGCATATTTTACTGATACTCTGGAGGACATATATCAAGATCCTGTGTCCTGCAATAAACTGACTTAGCACTCTTAGACAGTAAAATTGCAGGAAAGAAAAAAGGAGTATTGGAGGAGGGTCCTCTTTGATGGAAGGGTGGTCAGTGAGTGTGAAAGCACCACTTAGGTATCAGATTATACTTTCAGTTTGGCAGATCTAAATAGAAAATATCAGATTTGAAAGACTGCTTTTTGTATGAGTAGGTACCAGGCATGGAAAAAAAAAAAAGAAAAAAAAAAAAAAAAGGGACTCAGTAAAACCTCATGCTAAAGCTGTAGGAAAGAATATAAAAACTAAACATCTTTCTCCCCACATCAAGGTAGCTTGTAACTTAATGAGTCAGAAACAGATGTTTGGTATCTTACTTTCAGCATCAGCAGCTCCCTAAAATGATTCCTGCGTTTTGTCATCTTCGGTGGTCAGCTCAAAGCCAACAATTAAGAGACAGAAAAGCGTTCTGACACCTTTACAGTGGCTGGTGTTTCCAGCTATGCTTTCTTGCCTGCAATTAAAACATTATACTTTATACGCTTTTAATAAAAACTGATAATATTTTTTTCTTAGTATCCAAATAATTAATATATTCAGACTTTTATGAGAGTTTAGGATATTACAAAAGAAAACAGGAAATAAAAAGAAATGTAAAAAAAATAGAG
Source organism: Poecile atricapillus (assembly GCF_030490865.1). Lineage (NCBI taxonomy): Eukaryota > Metazoa > Chordata > Aves > Passeriformes > Paridae > Poecile > Poecile atricapillus. The sequence goes on from NC_081252.1 coordinate 14,212,110, forward strand.
ATGTTGGAATAATCCCACAGTGGTCCCCTTTTATTCCCATATTTCTCAGGTGTTGAGGGTTGCTAAACACTTTCAGTTATGTTAACACAATTAAAATCATATTAAGATGCAATTCCCAACTGTAGCTCACACATTAAGTTTAGAAAAATGTGAGCAAACTACTCTGATGTTTATTGGAAATGGAAAGAAAAAGACACAGAGGGAGACAGAGGGCATAGAATGTAATTACTTCACAGTAAGTAGAAGTACTTCTGGATGAAACAGTACTAGCTGTACTTATTAAATTTCATAACAGGATGTTATCAGCTCAAATATCCTCTTTAGTCCTTGACTTTATAACTGAAACTGACAGAGCAAAACCACTATGAAACCAGACAAATATAAAACTCTTACTTATTTTAAATTGTTTTTTTCCCCTGTAGTATTGCTGCCCCAGACTCTCTGGATTTCTGAGTTTGGAGTGCGCTGCTACGTATCTCGCTTTATGCACTGGGGGAAGCTGGTTTTACCCTTCCAGATTCCTTCACCACCAGCTCTTAAACCAGCTCTGCAATTAGAGTGTGGTTATCATCTTCTGGGTCTCTGTCCACTCATTCCTGGTCCCAGTCCCTGTCCTCTAATAAAAACACCTTTCTATCCTCTGAGTTTTCAGCGCAGATAAAAGAGTCACCTCTGCATACTTTGCAGATCAATTAACTCTAATAAGCTGGCATACAATTCTCAGTTTTATCATAAAACCTTTACAGAGAGAGGTTGACAGACCGTTTGTTTTTTATTGACCCTAGTCCCCTTTGACAATCCTCAGATATAAACACCAGGTGTTCCCACTTTCTCTCCAGGAGAGTATAATGAAGTTAGGAAGGGCTGAAACCTTCCTTTTCTCAAGCAACCCAGCACTATGCCTTGCTTTGAATATGCCAGTATTTCCTGTGTCTCCTCCAAACTTCTCCTTGCCCAGACAGGTTGTTAATGACTGTTCCTAGAACTACCTAAACCTTTAAAAGGCTAGTAACTCATCATAGGGTAACAATGTCTCTTTTGCAAAGGAATCCCTCCAACATAAAAGTTCTGCCTTCCCATAAATTAATCCTAGTGTTTCACACACCATATATGTACATAACCACACTTTATGCATACCTACATGGCTAATACATATGAGTCATGACTCACTTTTGATTAAGATCAGATAGAGAGGCAAATTTCAGGGTGAGAAGAGGTTTGGAATGACACCTGTCTACATAGGAAACTGGAACACATAATCAGCCTGCTATGATTTACAAACATTGCTGTGACCTTCTGCACCACACCATTAGATTTTTTTGGGGGAGGGGATGCATTCCTTTTTCCTACATTGCCAATCTTGCACCTATTTTACTCTCATTTAGATTATTTCTTGTGCAACCCTTCTCATGCTGATTGAACTCACCAAAATAAAATGAAAACTTTAAAAATGCAGACCAGAAAACACATTGATGTTTAGCCAGAATATTAGTAACACACTTCGATGTATGGCCACAAACAATAAAAAACATATCCAAACAAGGATTCTTTTCAGTGTATCTCACATGTGCATTTTATATATATTTGTATACAGGTACATTTGATACACCTGTTGTGTAGTGAGGTGAGGTAAAGACTACCATTTCCTATACCAACAAGAAAGCACAAACAATGTTGAGAAGAAAAACAAGGGATGGGACCACCATGCTATTTAAGATGATTTATTGCTCAAATAAGCCAGATATCAGTCTTGAAGATGTGAGATTTTGAGAGAAGCAACAAGTCAGCCATAGCTCAGAGATAGTCACGGGTTTTCTCTTCACACAGCAATATATAACATTTTGGTCCAATAGAGAGTTAACATGAAACTTGTTTCTACTTAATAACCTATCACCTTTGCTTAATTTTGCTGCACTGTGTCTGTCTTTCAGCCAATAAACTGATAGATCATATACACGCACATCTGTAAATTAAACCCATCAGTGTCAGTAGGATTTTCCATTTTTCTGTTTCCCACAAACCAACACATCCATTTCTTAGCCATTCAAACTAATGGCTATAATAGTCTGCTCCACTGCTCCTCTCTGACTCTACATGCAGTGCTGCATCAAGCTCTGGGATCCTAAGCAGAGGAAAGATATAGACCTGTTGAAACAGGTCCAGAGGAGGGCCAGAACAAATTATCAGAGGATTGGAGCATCTCTCCTGTGGGAAAAGGCTGAGAGATTAAAGAGTGTTTAACCTAGGGAAGAGAAGGCACCAGGGAGATGATATTGTGACCTTTCAATACTTAAAAAGAGCTTGTAAGAAAAATGGAGCCTGTAGGGATTAGACAAGGGCTAATGGCTATAAACTACAAGATGTTAGGTTCAGACTAGACACAAGGAAGAAATTTTTATGATGAAGGCAGTGAAACACAGGAACAGGTTGTCCAGAGAGGTAGTAGATGCCCTGTCCCTGGAAGTATTCAAGATCAAGTTGGACAGGGCTGAGAGCAACCTGATCTAATCAGAGGTGTTCTTGCTAATTGTAGGAAGGTTGGACTAGCTCACCTGTAAAGGTCTCTTCCAACACAAACTATTCTGTGATTCTGATTCCAAGCCCTACTGGCTCTGGGAGTTTAGCTTCCAGCTCTCAGAGACATCTGGTTGCCAAGATCCAAACTGAAGGAGTAGCCAGAAGGAGCCCCAGTGCAGGATTCCCTGCCTTCCCCTTTGGTGAAGCTTGAAAGCTAAACATCTTGCCCTTCAATCCTGATACTGTCAGGTCTCATACCGCCTTATCCTGACCCTTGCATACTGAATTGACTTTCTGGATCATGCCTCAGGACCATGAACTTGCTGGGCAATTGCTGAATTGAGGCTGATCCAAGTCACTGTCTCTGAGTCTTATCATGGTGCTGATTCAATTCCAGGCCCCTTGTTAATGTCATAATGGCCAGAGGTCACACTCATCACACATCTCACTTGCCCTTTTGGAGCTGCCAGCTGTTGTTGATACTCCATAATATATCACAGATTTCTGACAAAAAAATTTGTTTCTTTTAAGTAGCAGCTGGTCCTCAGACCTGTCCAAGATCCTGACCACAGAGAACTCTGCATTACCATTGCCAGCAGCAATGGCATTCCAGCCAATCCCACAATTATCTGCCAAACAAGCATGTCTTTTTGAGAACCTCTCACTTCCTTTGTGTTCAGTCCACTCATTGCTTGTCCTTGGGAACAACTAAGATTATCATATGTTTTGGAGCATACCTTAGTGACCCAATGACCCAACACCTGTGTGCTGCACTGTGACATTTTGCATGTTTTCATGGTGATACATGAAAACACCTTAGTTTTATTCTTTGGCTGTTTTCCTTCCAAGTTTAAAAGAGAGGCTAATACTATAGCCTGTGCATATGTTATCAGCAGAAGCTCCTTCGGTGTGAATATAGAGATCACAGATGTTTGGCAATGAGTGCTTTTTCTCTTGTGTCCGCTCAAGAAGGCATAACAGCAACACATATCAAGCCTATTTATCGCAAATGCCAGCCCCGGGACTCCCACAGAAAAGCATCTCAGCTCCCAACAAGTCAGAAGGAATATTGTACAGCTGGAAGTCAACCATGAGTCAAGTGATTCACAGACAAGTAAAAGAGAATTTGTTAACTTTGTTATGCTTTTCCTCCCTTGAAACAAAATTATGTTTCATGGGTGGACATGTAAAGAAGAGCACCTACAGAGTTCCTTGTGGATGCCTTCTGCAGAATTCTAATGTATGTTAAGCTGAACCATTAATATTCATAGATCAGTGTTACTCCCAAAAGAAATAATATTTACAACAAATTTAGCTTACTCCATTCTAAGCTGTCAAATCTCTTCAGGATCTTGAAGCTCAGACACTCCTTTCAAGCTCTAACAGCATCCAGAAAACAAAACTATCTTTTAACTTTAATGAACTTCAATTGTTCTTTCTTGCTCATTTCCCAGAAAAACCAGTCCTATGGATTCAGCTTCCCAATTTCTCCAACTCATTATGAGTTTGAAGAGATCAGCCACTACTGAAGCCATCAGAGAATATCCTTAGAAGGTCCTTTAATATTTCAAAATAATTTAAACACATTTTTGTCAGACAGACAACACAATTACATTTAGAATACACTGTTCTGTACACTGTACTTATTTTTTTAATATTTTTTACTAGTTTAAATATCTTGAATTAGGTGATCATTTCAGTAAAAATACCGGAATCAGCTTTAGTCTAAGCCAGCATATAATTATTTTTACTTTTATCTATTGAATTATCTTTTCAGGATATTTTGTTCTGTTCAGATATTACTGTGATTTATTATGCTGTTGTTCAAACCTTAGCAGAGGACACCATAAAATATCATGTCACATGGTGGATTCCCTATAGCCAAATCACCAAATTCTATTTAATCATATAAGAGCAAACCACCTCTGAAGAAGCCATATTTCACTTTTCTCTAAGGAAAAGAAGTCAGTAAAACTATATGTTGTTTGTCATACTGAAGGAAGAGGGAAAAAAAAAAAGTAGCAGAGTTACCTAATACTGCTGATGTCTCAATTCAAGCTGGATAAATTATTCTTCTTTTCACTGGACATTTATACCTTAAAAATTAATTTTTTCCTTAGAAACATCAGTTTCAGAGCTATGGCAAATTGCATCTCATGGTTAGGAAAAGTCTGTGAAAATGTGCCTAAATTCAATCCTTGTAGGTGGGTTTCTTTAAAATTACATAGTGGGAGAGTTCTTCTCCAAAAATCTGAATATATTTAAAAGAAAATTGTAGGTGCTTGTTCTTACACAAAAACAATCTCAAAATAACCTGGCGTCCAAACACTTTGATGGCTGAGACAGAATTTGAAGACAAACAACCTTTGAGCACAACACCTCCTGGAAGCTAGAGATCCTTTAATTGTGTTCATCATCCATATCAAATTTTCTGGAGTGGAAGGATAAGAATGTGGTATTGAGTCACTGACATAGCACATTTCCGTAATTGATCTGGCTGTGAAACTAAACTGGAATTCCACTATCTATTTTCTTTGTAGGCTTACAAACCAGGAGGATTGGATTTCACGCAAGTTCATTACCTGATTTGATTTTCAACTGAGATACAAATTGTAACAGAGGACTGTGGAGAACATCACATACATTTGTGGTACTTTCATACTGCTGCAAACTCATGTGTTGGTTGTTATCAAAATAAACAGAAAACAAGTATCAGTAGGTCATACTAGAAATACTTTAAAAATAAATTGTGAATAGTCATCATAAAGCTTTGAATATGTAAATTTGCATTTGTTAACTTCTTTATACCATAATTTCCAACAGCAGAGCAGCTTTTAGAAAGCTGATAAGACTCCTTGTCACTAATATAGTGGTTTTTCCTAGTCAGTTCATACTACTTCTGTGCGCTAGGAATAAGTTTCAACATCATGCCAAGACTTACTGAGGGAAAATTACATGGGCTAAAGATGCAGTGCAGATTTTTGTGCTTCAACTGCCTCTGTCTAGTTCTCTTTTACAAGTCAACCATTATGCCTCTAGAGTGCAACATAGCACCATGTGGAAATTCCCACAGTACTCTTCAGCAACCCTGTGCTGCACAGTATGGTGTAGTATATTGCAGAGTATTAAACTGGGCCACAAAAAAAAACTGCATTAGAATAGCATTGCATACACAGTCAGGCAGTTTTGCATCAGCAGAGGAGTCATGATCTCAAGCAGCCCTGTGCAGACCTGGATGTATTATCCCAGGTGCTGGAGCCATGGCAGGGCTGCAGTGCTTGTCCCTTTCAGGTATGACTGATAGGCCCTTTCCCAGTTTCATGTCATGTTGTCTTGCCAACAACATCCTTTCAAAGTGGGATATGTACTGCACACTGGTTAATTTATTATGCTATTCTGTCCTGTTCTTTCAATAAAAAAGTTTGGGAAGCACCACATCTAGCAAAACCCTCAAGGGTGAGTGTCTCAGTTTGGACACAAGTCTAGGAGAAAACACTCTGGAGTGAGTGTTTCCTTTAAAAAGGTTCCAACAATCCCACTTTGCCAATAGGAAGTTAATACTAGTGGATGAAAGTGAAAAAACCCCAACTGTTTATTGACAAACAGAATGGGAAAAAGGTAAATAAATGCTAGATATTGAACTCTCAGACTTTATGTGTATATATATATATGAAACAAAGAACAACAAGGGCAGCAGCTACAAACAAAATCAGAAGCCGTTCCCCTTCGGTGCAGTTCCGGGCACAGCCGGCAGGGGGCGCTGTGGCGTGAGCTCAGCAGCCTCACCTCTGGCAATGGCGGCTCAGGCGACAGGGAAAGAGAGGGGGTGGCTCCTTTCCAAAACTCGTGGGGAGCAGCTGGTCTCTGTCACTCCGCATGGTGAGCTGGACTGTAGCAGTGCTCTCAGAGCAGCGTGCTGGTGCAGCAAAGATGAGCAGACTTCCAGGGGTGGCAAATCAAAGTGTGGTACTAACCCCGAAACAGTGGCAGGAGGAGTGGGATCCTGGTGGATGTGGGGTGTTGGGTTAAAGCATAGCAAAACTCCTGAAGCGGTGACAGAAAACAGAGAAGAGCTGGGTGGGGGATTGCTGCTTTGCACAGCTTCCCCATGACAGCTGTTCCTGAGGTTGGGCTGCCACACAGAGGGAACAGCCCAGCAGGGAGTGCTCCTGGCTCCGAGTCTCGGCACAGCACACTCAGGCTCTGGGCTCCCAAGTGGCAGAGGAGCAGAGAAACAAGCTGGCAGGCCTTGGTCACAGTGCCAAAAAAAAAAAAAAAAAAAAAAAAAAAAAAAGGAGGGGTGAAAAAAGAACACAGGACAACAGGACCTCAGGTGAGACTCACCATGCCTCATGGCAGCTCTGCTGATCACCCCAACAGAAGGGAAGACAGCCATTGTCTTCCAGCCTCCGCAGGATTCTGGGCCACCCTTCATACATTGTGATATTCCTGAGCTGGAAGGGAGGAGACAGTAGCACTTCTGGACACGAAACAAAAATAAAATGGTTATGGGACATGAAGCATTCCCAAGACAGTGAAGGAAAAGACAGAGGGAAAGACAAGTAAATAAGGCAAAAATGTCTTCAGCTAACAGAACTGCAATGTGATATGTGGGCTATAGTAAAAGTACCAGTAGAAGAGTGGCTACTAGTAGTTTCATGCTGTATTTATCTAATTACCTATTTTGTTGCAATGAACTACAGCCAAATACGATAGAATCACAGAAAGTCTGGAGTTGGAAGGGACCTTGAAGATCAAACAGTTCCAACACCCTGCCATGGACAGGAAACCCTCCATTAGAGCATGTTGTTCAGAGTCCTGTCCCACCCATATGTGTATCTGTCTATTATACACCCATATGTGCATCTGTCTATTATGCTTCCCACAAGTTAAATATTCTGTACTCAAAATGGTCCTGTCTATGAAAGTCAAGACTTATACAAACATATACAAGCATATATAAACTAGAAGTTTAACATTAAGAATAATTTACAATATGACCTACACTCTCTTTCTGATTACACTGTTAATTTTAATGTAAATACCTTTTTGTAATATGAAAAAGATTTCAATATTTGTGTTGTTAATAGCTGGAGCTGAGAAACACTTTATAGAAGGCAATTTATTCAGTTTGATTCTTCAGTTGCCCATGAATGTGCCATTAAATTTATTTCATATTAAAAATCATTACTGAAAAAAATTTAGTACATAATTCTTGGTTTATAATGCATTTCTAAGCACTTCATTGCACAGAACTCAGTTTCTACAGTCTAAAATATGTACTAATCACATGCCATAAATTCTGTCTCTATTTTAAATAAGCAATTCAGCAATTATCCAATCATTTTTCTGGGAAAATATATCAGAACACATACATAAAGTGGATGTAAGAGTACTCACATATTGTCAGCCTTTATGAGTAGAAAGACTGTACCCATATCTTTAGATAAAAGAATGTGATTCCACAAATTAAGTGGTCCAGAATCATTCTTTGGGATAAAACAGAGGGGCAAAAGTTTTTACAGGAGTCACTTGGTGTCTAATCTTTCCTTCTGCCCTCAAGTAAAAATGATTTCAAAAAACACATGAACTGGAAAAAATTATGCCCTTAACAAGGACCAAATTCCTACAAACACACAAGCTATGTAAAGGTATAGTGTCCTGTCAGGACACTTGTGGTTGGGTTCTTTTTCCCCTTTGGACTGAGACTGATGAGAGAGAGGCAGTTTTCTTTTGTCCAGACTGAGTTGTTTATTCTTCTCTAATCTATATTACGTGTATACAAGGGTACAAGGAGCTACATGCACTAAGATAGAAAGGTGCAAAATGGCTAACAAAACTTTTTCAAGGTCTTTCATATGTCCTTTCATCCAATTAACAAATGCCAAGTAAATTATTTTTCTTAGTGACCCAATGACCCAACACCTGTGTGCTGCACTGCAGCATTCTCTATCCAATCACCTACTACTACCCAAAAACCTCTAGAAGAAGAAAATTAAGAAGGAAGAAGAGACAACACCCTAAATCCTCCATCTTGCTTCTTATTTTCTAAACTAGTTTAAACCTTTAGCTTTCTCACCCAGTGACTTAAGAAAACTCTAATTTACACACTTGCACTCTTAGTTTTTCTATTTAACAGTTGTTTCCATGGTGTTATATGAAATTCAGTGCTTTCTTGGATGTCAGAGCCAGGTATCAAAGATAAGGGCACACACTCTGTGCCTCTGACTCCAACAATATAGCTGAAAATTATGTCCATAGGAAACTTTTAGACTAAAAGTGCATGAAATTCATAGAATGTTCTTCCCAATTAATAGGGCCCACATGGGAAGATTTGCCAGAACAAAAATAGACATCTACGTTGTGAAAGCCTGGGTCTGAGATGCTTTCACTAGAATCTCATCATATTCCATGGTGATGAGTGGCATTGATGGATAAAGATTTTTTAGTTTTTTATATATTTTTAATATCTTTATAGCCTTATAGCTTTTATATATATATGTAGTTGTATAGTTTCTACGACTTTTCCTGCCCTTTGTCACAATAAGCTAACCCTTACTAACATATTCTTGAAATTCGGTTTAGTCTTATTCTTAAGAAGAGACTTGGTGAAAAGGACATCTTTTCCACCAGAACATAACAAGAAATGTTATCCAGGGGCAGAGAAGCCCCCAATCTCCCATTGGATGCACCTGTTATATATAGTAATTAATTAACCTTATAAAAATTGTAGAAATCCTTTATCACATGTTCACAGAGTCGTATTTGTGCATCTGAAAGCTTTCATTAAAGAGTTGGTTTTTATTTTACCACTTTAACACTGTTGAAAGTTTTGTCTTTTGATTTTAGGCAGCAACATTACAATGGACTATACATCTCACCCTAAAGTGAGATGCACATAAAGCAAGTCAGATTATTTATAAATAAATAATTTATAAATTGCAGACATTGTAGATGATTCTTATCCCATATTAATAACAAAACTTTTGACTTGTGAAAGCCCTGCTACTAAGTAACCTTCAGCAAGTAGAAACACCTTTCTTGGATCATTTCATGAGTTCTACTTACCCACAAATAGAAACTTGCATGAGAAAAAGACATTTTTTGTAACATGTTCAATAGGAAGAAGGCTTCAGATTTTTCCTAGAGATAAATAAACTTAATTAGAATTCAAATGAACACTGTTTAATTTCTTTCTTATTAAGTGATGGAAACTTCTCCATTTATGGAAAAAGAGTACATCTTCTAATGTTAAAAAGATGTGGAAACAAGATGGTTTGGCATGCATTTCTTAACTCTGTTTCATCAAGCTTCTATTCTTTGTGTACTCAAGTTGCTACATGAGCAAATCTTACACAAATAATGACTGTCATTAAACTGCTCATTTTAACAGTTGATTCAAGTGGAATATAGTGGTTCTCTAGTCTGCCAGATAAGCACTTGGGAAGGGTTGCTTTGCTATTTGATATCTTTCCCTTCTTTTAAATTCTAAAGTGTCCCATGACTTGCATAATAAGCAGCTTTACATTTTAAACTCAGTGAGCAGAGATACGGAAGACAAGCAGAGATTTATCATTAAAAGAAGAAACATCTCTGTTGATGCTTCATTGTTGAAAGGCTTTCTTGAATAAAACCAAAATATTTTCTTGCTTTGAGACACAAGTGTATTTCCAAATACCATAGAGGTCAGAACAAAAAATGGGTTCAAGTCCAGGAAGCATGGAGTACCTCTGTAAAAGGAAATCCTGTCAACAAATATTCTGTTTCAAGTACTATTGTAATGGAAATTAAAGACTCTGGCACTTTTATCCACATTAATTCACATCTCAGTCCACAGGTACCTTCATTCCATAACTAAATAAAAGGTTTTATAAACTCATAAACAAGGAATTTATGAGCAAATGATAGATTACGCTGTTGATTAAAAAAGGTGCTAAAGTTTGAGATTGAAGATAGGTTGCTTTCAGCACTTGCTTCAACAATAGAATCCCTGAGTGGTTTGGGTTGGAAGACTCCTGAAAGGTTATCTTGTTCCATCCCCCCTGCCACGGGTTGGACATGGCAGGGACATCTTCTACTTAGACCAGGTTGCTCAGAGCTCCATCCAGCCTGGCCTTGAACACTTCCAGGGCTGGGGCAGCCACAGCTTCTCTCAGCAACCTGTTCCAGTGTCTCACCACCCTGGCAGGCAAGAATTTATTCCTACTAGCCAATCTAAACCTGCCCCTCTTCAGTTTGAAGCCATTCCCCCTTGTCCTATCACTACATGCCCTTGTAAAAAGTCTCTCTCCTGACATTTTGAAGTCCCTTTAGGTACTGGAAGGTGTTATCAGGTCTCCCCAGAGCCTGTTTTCATAGGAGGCGTGTTCCAGTCCTCTGGTCATCAAAAGAAAACAATAGAAAAATTGAGAGTAGGCCTACAGATCATTTGCACAGCAACTCTAGAGTGAAAAAATACTCTAAATGAGTAAACTTTAACAGCAATCTCACATGTCAGTTAACTTTACTTGCATACCACAAGATCACTGAAACTGTAATTGTTTGCATACATTTATATGACTGAGCAAGAGCAAAATATTTCAGTTTCAGTCATTTCTTACCAAGGAATGATGGTCATTTATGATAGTACTGTCATTGATTTACGCCTGTAAATCAAAACATGAACTGCCCAAAAACCCAACAAACCAAAACACACAAACACACCCAAGAAAAGAAACCTGCTGTAGTAACAATACTTCACAAACAGGTCTTGAAGACAGATGCTTCTTTTGTAGCTGAAGAGAGCATTTATGACTATGAAGAAAAAAGGGTTTCTCAGTTGTCTACAGTCTCCATTACATCTTACTGAATATTTTTTGTAAAAATAATTCCTTCCTTTCTCAAATTTGTTGCAGTATTTGTTTGCAAAATAGCCATTTTTTAGAGAAAATGTTATGCTTGAAAAACATCAGTTCTGAACTAAAAAGCTGCCTGGCTGCCTCTTTTTCCCAGCTCTTCTTTACAGCCTTGGCTTTCTGGCTATATAACTGCACCAAAGGCAGTGACATAAAGGTAAAAATCTCAAGGTCCTTATTTAGGCTTTAACTGTATTTTAAAGTAAAGAGTAGAAGTACAAGGCCTGGTGAGGAAATACTGTCCATGGTAAAGATTCCAAAGGCTTTGACTTGTTATTAAAATTTAAAATTAAAATCTTCACCTTGTAAGCACCTTTGCCCAGGAGGAAAACAATATTTACTTTTAGATGTGTTTATAAGCTGGTTATAAAAGAATGGGTATGGAGGACTTTTCTATTTACAATAGGTATTGACAATGTGCATGTAACAAATACATTAAAGCGGTACTGAAGCGTGAGTGCCGTACTAAATATCTGTATTTTCTACCTGAAGAAAAAAGGTTATTTAATATCCTGGAGATCACTGCAACATTGTTCAGCCTGAAAAACTGGAGAGACAGTAGGGAGGACTTTTTATATCCTTTATATATATATATATGTATGTCTTTCATATGCAAAGTAAGACATATGAGAGTATTCCAAGGAGCACCATGTGACTAGCATTTGGATACAGAAGTGGTGGGTGCAAGGTAACCGTCATTCACAATCCAAGTAAATCAGAGAACTAGCTTTAATCCAGTACTGGTATCATATAACCATAAAATAAAAGATTTATTATTCTTTCTTTGGGTTTCACTGATATAAATTTTAGAGATCTTTTGCTATGTATTACCAGTTCTTGTAATTCATCTCCTGCATAGGTAAGCAAACCCATTCTTCAAAGCAGGAAAACATTGCAAATTTCTCTGAATTTGAAAAGTATCGCTTTTAAAGAGATTTACTTAAACATATTCACCACAATTCTTTCTTCCCCAGCAGGTAATTTCTCAGAAAAATTTTACTGACTGAATTGGTCTCACCCTTGATTCTAGAGAAACTTAGCTCCAGAGTATTTATACAGCAGTTTTAACACAGAGACCATTATCCAGTCTCAGCGGGATATAATGACATGATATAGCCCAACTTCTAAGAGATCCTAACTGTTTTCCTTCTTAAAGAAGAAGCCAAATATTTTGGTATAACTTTAGAAAAATGTCTTAATTAAATCTTGGGAAGTACAGAATACCCAGGAGACCACAAATACATGATAAGATGAAAACTGAGTTTACACAAAAGAGGTATTGCTAGAATTTCTGAAAATTGCATGAAATGGTGGTAAAAGAGAAAGAATGTGAGTTCATGCTTTCCTTCCGTGGAAACATTTGTTTTTATGAATCTGCTCACGCAGTACTGTACAAGTTCAAATATTTCAATGAAGTTAAAACATCATTTTTACCATTGTGCATACACAAGACCAAAACAACTCACTTCACAGATCTTTCAATGCTGTGTTCAACTGTGAAAATTGCACAGGTTTAGGGAATACAGGTAGTGGAAGCTCTTCCTAATACATGGAGGTTTCAGAAAATTTAGGAAAAATGGGTCAAATAAAGTGCACAATTCTCTTTACTACCAAAACCAATCTATTGTGAAATTGCGTTGCATCCCAGGAGTTGATAGGGGATGAAGCCCCCTATTTAAGGAATAATTCTCCCACAGTCCCTTGTTGTTTTATGTACCTCAGTTACATCATCATAGATATATCACTCCTTGTCCCCACTCCAGAGTTATGTCATTCCTGTTCTCCACCCCAGTTCCAGAATGTTCCCCACTCCTGTCTTCCCTATTGGTCCCTGTTCCCTCATACTCCACCCCTGGACCCTGGTTGGATGTTAACACTTAGCCACACCTCTGCACAGCCCCTGTGTCCTCTACCCATTGGCCCTCAGACCCGATGCTCCACCCTTCCCTGTCTGTATATAACCCTTTACACACCTTTGTTCTCCGTTCTTTATCCTTGGTCCCCTTCTAAGTGAAGATAATAATCTCCCTAGGAACATTATACAAAACACTCCTCTTTGTCAGCGGTCTGAGTTAATGTCAAGGTCCGTGAGCATTTGGTGCGCAAAGCTATCCACTTCTTCTGGAGTGTCTCAGTTTTGAAAGACAGGTGTCTGCTAGGGAGGGCAGGAGCCTCCCTTGGAATGAAAATGTAGACCCCCCCCCCCCGCCTCCCTCTGAATTATTATAATTTTGAAATCAAGGGGCTTTCAGGCAGAGATCTGGGGATAGGAGTAACAGTTCTTTACTAATATGTATAACAAGGCAAACAAAGAACAATAACTACAGCGTTAGCAAGAAAACAGAACCAGGGACCCCATGACAGCCTTCTCTGGCCAAGACAGGAAGGGATGGAGGAGAGGCTTTGTTTTACAAACCCCCTTGGGCAGTCAGTCCCAGTGCTCCTGCAGGGCTCTGAGGAACACTCAGCTGGAACAGCAGGGATGAGATGAGATCCTCAGACGGTGGCTGAGGTGTATCAGCAGCTCCGTGGTGGTGCCTGGCACTGCCACACGTCCCGGCAGGACAGGGGGTGCAAGGCCCACCAACAAAGGAAGAAGGAGAAGAAGAACCAGCAGCTCCATCTGGGTGATGGTGAAATTCCCTTCTCTCCACAGCAGCAGCTCCCAGCAAAGTGTCCTTCTCTGAAGCTGAAGAAACCAGCAAAACTGTCCCAGCCCTCCCTTTTTCCTGCCCCCCACCACTTCCCCCTGCGCCCAGCCAAACTCTTTGTGTTTCTCAAGCACCCACTAAGTATCAGCAGTCAGGTTTTCCCTGCAACTAATGGCTAAAAATTCCACAGGTGAGCTAGAACTAAAGGAAAGACCTAACCCCTAACATGGAGACAAAGTTCTCAGGAAGGCAGTGGTCTCAGCAGCTCCTTCTTTAAGAAGAAAAACAGTTAGGATATCTTAGAAGTTGGGCTATATCATGTCATTATATCCCGCTGAGACTGGATAATGGTCTCTGTGTTAAAACTGCTGTATAAATACTCTGGAGCTAAGTTTCTCTAGAATCAAGGGTGAGACCAATTCAGTCAGTAAAATTTTTCTGAGAAATTACCTGCTGGGGAAGAAAGAATTGTGGTGAATATGTTTAAGTAAATCTCTTTAAAAGCGATACCTTTCAAGGCAAGGAAACCCCAGAGGGCAAAGTCAGTGGGGCCCAAGCCGTTATCAGGAGAAGAACAATAGAGCCCAAACTGTTATCAGCAGAAGATATGAAGCCCAGCTGCCCTCAAAAGGAAGGATGAGAGGCCCGGATGGTTATCAACAGTGACCATTTGCAAAAGAAAGGAAACCAAACTTCAAATAATGCTGACCAGCTAGAATAATGATGACCAGCAAAAAAAAATATGCTGACGAGCAGAAAGTAAAAATTGTACAAAAGCATGATCTAAGAAGGCGGAACCAGGGAGGGGACACACTTTGAATATGCATTAACCCCTCACAGCAGGGGGGGAATAAAAAGAGTGTTCCTGGGATACCAGGTGTGTTCCTGGCAACCCACCAGGGCACCCGGCCGTTTTAACCCTTTGCTTTATTTCTTCTGTCTCCTAATTGTCTTTTTGTTTATATTAAATTCTTTTTTTTATAATTTATTAAGTGAATCTCATTTTTGAGACACAGTCAAATTGGGTAGGCAGTTCCCCAGTGTGAATCATCATTACTGTTTTTTTGCTGTGATAGGGGTAAATTTCATTATAGTAGCTTTTACAGTGCTCTGTGTTGGATTTGTGACCAAAGCAACACCTAAAACCTGAGGATTTTTTGGCTATTGCTGAGCAGTACTTGCAGACTGTCAGGAGTGCCTTTTCTGCTTCTTTCTTCCCTTTTGCCCTTTCCATCTTCTCCAACATCCTGCCTGGGGGAAAGAAAGTGAGTGCTTGTATGGGGTTAGCTTCCTACCAGGTTTAAACTACAGAATTATCTTAGACTGAAGTTGGTTAGATGACTGATAACAATTTTAAACAAAAGGTAAACAAAAGGCTAATACAAATAGAATACTTTCAGTGCATCACTTCTAGAGTGATTCAAAGAAAGTTAACCTCTTCTAACAAATATTATCAACTTGTACAGTTATTGTATCCAGTTCAAAGCAGTATGAACAGGAAGACACACATGAAAAGAGTGTAAAACAAAAGACAAAGGTGGCCAATTGCAAAAGTAAAAATGGAGGGGAAGATAACTTAAGAATTCACTGTGATAGTAGTATCATACATGACCCCAGAAGTGGTTTGTGTTGTATCAGGGTCTGTACAAACTTTGGAGAGGAAATTGTCCATCCTATTTAAAATTATCAAATAACGAAGGGAACAAACAGGCAGAGGAAGAAGAAAGTAAATATACCAATTACACAGAGGCACAGGAAATTTTTATTGGGCTAGTCATGAAATCCAAGTATGCAGATCAGCATAATAATTTTTAACTGCTGAACAGGAAAAGAATAGAGCCTCTCCTCAGGGTATGAACACTACAATGAAAATGTTAATGACTATTTAGTGGTTGTAAGTGTTACAGTACCACACTATTACCTACTATAGCAGTGGGTTTCTGAGACCTCTCCTGATTTGACTGGGTCGAGCATGGTGGAATAAATCAGGACGGTTACAATGGAGTGCCCAAAGACAGATTTTAATGTTCACAGAGACTGCATGGTCCAAGGGGCTGCTCCCAAAGAGGCATGGCAAACTTCACAATGTAAAGGGGTATCTGAGGTCAGAGGTCCGATCACTAACAGGGACCAGGGACATGACCTATTACGGAATGACTCCATCAGCATCCCTCCAGTATCCAACCTCCCAAGGCCTCAGGTTCATTCCCATGTTAGGAACCTGGTCCAAGGTTTTATCTGTCCCAGCTAATTTGGTTCCCACAACCCGCCACATAATATTTAAAATTTTCTACTAAAAATGAGTTACAGATGCACATTCCCAGTTCCCAGACACAGTTCTCACTGAGTCTCATCTGTACCACCTGCAGATGCAAAGGATCCACAAAGAAGAAAAAATTCCTTTTCAGACAGAAAACACTGTCCTTAACACTTAAGAGACAGATAAACATACCAAGAAAATAACATTAGAATGTGAATCCAAGCAACTTCTTTGGAAAACCTTTAGCTTCCAACAAACCTCCTACGAACTTCCAGATTTCTGCAGCCTTTGACAGCGAGATGATAGACCACAAAAGTAAATGGCTGTGCTACCCAGATTTGACTTTTCTAACTGCCCAACCTTTATTTAGTATTTCAACCAATTTTGAATGACCATCCAGCTGTTCATTTATCTGCTTGGTCAGGTCCCATTCCTTTAGCAAGAATTTTGGCTTAGAGAACTAAGCGATTGCTCCCAAGAAGCAAGAAAAAGTCCTTACCACAAGTTAGCCATTAAACCAAAGCAGAAGTATAGTAGCTGTCCTAATCCAAAACAATGACCTTCTGAAAATCAGAGACAGTTGAGGGTTTGTACCCAAATATGTTCCTCTACATGTTCATTTCACTGGTGCTAAATACACTGTGTTCCAGTACTGTCTGACTTGTCCAAGGAAGATACAGGACACTGTTTAACAAATAAATTAACAAATAAATAAAAAGGAAATTCTGTAAGATGAAAGTAACTGAATTATAATCATCAGGGTTTGTAGAGAAATGGGAAAATTCTTTTTTTTGAAGGAGAAAACAGACAACAAAAAATTCTTGCAGCACATTCAGCCAAGCTTAATGAGGTGAGCATATGTTTTCCATACTCCTTCCTCAAAGCACACAGATATCCTGCCAGCAAAGTTCTGAACTGATGTTTTGTTTAACTACTATTTTACCATAAACGTATCCCATCAAAGCTTTTTATATTCACAGGAATAAGGTCCAGCCTTACTCACTGATTCAAATCCGGAAGAAGCATCACTGAAACCAATAGATACTGTTCATGCATGCAAATAACAAACATTCTTAATACTCACTTGTTTACCTAACTAAGCAATTTAAGTCCATACAAAGAAGAGGCAATTAAAAGCTCAAAAGGAAAAAAGACATCACATATGTAAAATAAATTATATGGCAGCGATTAATTTACAGAGTCAATCTAGAATTGAGATTTAAATGGTCATTGAAATACATATACAAGATTTTTTTTTTTCTGTCCTTTGCTTACTGTAAAAGATTAGAGAACAGTGTGGCATTTGGGATTGCATTATTTTTTTTAGAACTATTAAAATGTATAAGTAAAATTACTTGTAGTAGCTACTAAGGACATTGTTTAGGGAAGTTATTTGAATCTCCACATAGTCTGGCAACACATTTGTAATTATTTCATTTAGAACTCATGTTTCATGAAATATAATTACAATTAAAACGCTGTTTAATATTTAAATTTGACCATTTGTTATTTTTGTTTAAAAGCTGAATATTGAAGTTAAAATCATAGAAAAT
This sequence comes from Poecile atricapillus, assembly GCF_030490865.1. NCBI lineage: Eukaryota > Metazoa > Chordata > Aves > Passeriformes > Paridae > Poecile > Poecile atricapillus. The sequence continues at coordinate 14,229,985 of NC_081252.1, forward strand.
AGGATTATTTCAATGTATTGAGTATGGTATTATGATTAGGACTGATTTTTGTTTCTGTAGCAGTTTTTATTCCAGAATAGCAACATATTAATTACACCTTCTGTTCAAAAAAGGCTGTCTCCAGGAAGCCTGTTTAGCACATATTTAGTGAGATTTATGCATAAGCTTAAATTTAAGTTCATTTTAATGTGATTTCCTGAACAGTGGTGTGACTTTAGCGCATAAGTAAGAAAGGTTTTTGGCTTTACAATTAACTAACTAAACTTCACAGTGTCCCTCAAGTCTTCTCAACTCACATGTCTTTAATGGATTTTGCTCTACTGTAATTCAGAGAAATGAAACACAGATCAAGACACACATTTTTCCTTAATTTGGGGCAGATTTCAGACCTGTGATTTTTTGAGACAAGGATTTCTCTGAAAAAAATTACTTAACTGTGCAAAAGTGGGAACAGAAACCCAAATCTGAGGTTACTCAGATTTCCTGGTTCTTTCGGATTTGCCTCTAAAATTGCAAAAAATTAACTTGCTGTAGGAACCTTAGCTCTCTGGTCAAAATGCCAGTAAGAGTCATTACAGCTTCACAAAGTCGACAAACACATAACAAGAATGAAAAGCATTCAAAGAACATAAAGAGACATATAAGTATGCTCTATTCTACCACTATTGCATGTGCTTCTTGAGCTTCTCTTTAAGTTATGCACGAGTTCTGTGCAGAGTGATTTAAACAAGTAATATATCTAAAGCAGACAATTCCATTCCAGTACCACGAACACAAACCTCTGATCTCCTCTAGAGGTGGACAAACACATTAATGAATACAATAGAATACATAGAGTAGTTTGTATCAAAAGTACTTTTAAAGGCTATCTAGTCCAGCCTTCCAACCATGAGCAGGAACATCTAGACCAAGTTGTTTAGAGCCCCCAACAATGAATCTGAGTCAACCTTCTAAATCTCATCAAATGGCACTTACTTTCCCTTTTCAAGATGTAATTTGATGACTATTGCAAGACTAGATTGTAAGAAGAGTTCAATAGTGAGCAAAGGGAATGAAAAATCCAGCACTTGATCAGGTCTATGGTTGCCCAGCCCTCTTATTTATCAAGGTCTCTCTGCAGGGCCTCCCTGCCCCTGAGGAAATTGACAGCTAATTGCAGTTTAGTATCATCAGCAAATTTACCTTCAAATCCTGCATTCAGGTTGTTAGAAGTGTATAGATGTACAAAGTACACATGGTGAGAGACTTCTCCAGGGTCAAGCTGTTCAGGTATAAGCAGTTTATTATTTGGGTAGAGGGAGGAAGAGACCCGTTTCCGTTGCCAGCCACAGCATACACATGGTCAGGGAGGGAGGGAGAGAGTGGAGATGGGAGTCGGGGAGCATCGGAGAAGAAGGTAATTAAGGGGGTAGAGAAAGAGGGGCGAAAGAGGGGCAAAAGGGGGTAAGAGCAGGGAATAAGAGAACTAAGTAAGAGCAGGTAAAAGTAAGGGAGGTGAGAGAGGGGGTAGGAGAAGGGAGTAAGAGTTATGAGAGGTGCGGGTAAGAGGGTAAAAGTAAGAGCAGGTAAGGGCAGGTAAGAGTAAGAGCAAGAGTAAGAGCAGGGATTAAGGGAGCAGGTTAAAAGACAGGGGAGAAGTTAAGAGAGGGTAAGGGCAGGTAAGAGAGGAGATAGCAAAAGGAGCGTGGAAGTTAAGAATAAGAGCTAAGAGAGAGAGTTGAGAGAGCAAAGTTCTTGTTACAGTACATTATATCCTTTTCTAAAGTAAATATTCTGATTCCCAGTAACCAACCACTACGAGACACACATTCTAAAGAATTTACATATTGCCTATAAGAACTACTACATTACCATACCATGTAACATTTTAAACTCTAAAAGTTACCTTTCAAATTCTTCTCTTGCTGCTTGACCTTTGGATTCTCCATCAGCAGAAGGGTATGGTTCTGTCAACAGGGATTCTCCTTTAGCTGGCTTGGCTATTGTTCTTTGATTATATAGTAACTAGCACTCAGTATCCTATGGCTCAAAGCTAGCTTTCATTTCTATTTTGATTCTAGGTTTCATATTTTCAGAATCTTGCTAAACAATCACATTCATAAGGTTTCCCTGTTTCATCTTCCCCAACAGAAGTGGTTGAAGAACACAGTGTGGAAGATAGAGCCCTGTAACCCCACTAGTGACCAGACACCACCTGATGTCATCCCATTCTTTCTAGGCATATGTAAGGTTTCTCAAAGGGAAATCAATTCTGTTGGAAAAATCCTGCTGATAAGAAGGAAAAAAACTTAGGTAATAGTAATTGACACATTTTCCTGAATGAGAGCATAGACTCCTGCTTCTTCCAAAGAGAATCAAGTTTATTGCCATCAAGTAAGGCCTTACATACCCTACAACTAGGTAAAGCTGTTATACTGTGCTAAAAATACTCTGGCTAAAATTATACTTGTTAACATTCTTGTGAACTAAAACAAACACACACTGGCAGCATGCCATCTCCTGTGTTGCTGTTCACACATTCTCTTCACCAGTCAGCACTCTGATCATGCAGTGTCCACACGCAGGTAAAATAACTTGCTTTTAGTCTTCGTGTCAGCTGTATATTTCCCAAAGTGCTTTTTGTGAAAAGAAGTGAACAGAAGTGAACAAAGGCCCTTTATTATGTATGACTTTTCTTGTCTCCTACAGTCCATGGCACTTAAGCACTTTGAATCAAATATATTTGTACATCCACTTTCCAAAAACACTTCAAAAGTGGTGATATTTCTTATTTTCTTAAGTGTGATAAATGTGGCATTGGATAAAAATTCGTGAAGGAGAATAAAGAAATATATGTTACATTTATAATAATGTAAAGATTTAAATGTAGTATGATCTAAAGATTCCTTCCCGAGTCAAGCAGTAACGATCCACTCTGGCAGTAACGATCCACGACGATGCTTATCAGCCCGAGATAAAAAGCAGGACACGGACACGAGCAATCAAGTCAGACAATGAGAGTAGCCCGACTGAGATATCCATCTGCTTCGCACCGGACCTGGACACTCCACTCCGGGAGTCCACCCAAAAGATGCAATCAGAAGGCACCCAGGACCATTGGCATGTGAAAGGACTCTGCCCAGTTGACTATTGACTCAGCTGACGGATCCGGGAAATCTATTCAACCGCACATCTAGACTCTTTGTTGGACAGTGCTTACTCCGGGTTTTGCCTCAGGATACGAAAATCCCTATAAAAACCCCGGACTATGATCCCTCCTTCATGGATTTGGAAAAATCTGTACCTCTGGGTATAGACCCCTGTCCACCCGGCGCTGCGCTGATTTATTTTATTGTGGTTTTTTCTCTCGTTGCTTGTGATTGAAATTGTTTTGTAATAAATTGCTTTTTATATTAACCTTAATTTGCTACCCCATTTATAACATTGAGGATTAACAAATGCTGTGAGGTAGGAATGAGGCAGAAGAGAGGATAGGGATTTCTGACAAACTCTACCAACACTTCCTTACGCATCTAACTGGTTTGAATACAGACTTATTACCCAGTGCTAAGCATCAATACACACCAAGATACTTCTACTTATTCTAGATTGCACAAAGAAGGGAGGAAGTTGGTAACCCACAAAACTTTACACTAACTCACCAAAACTTTACATTATTTATACATCTTAACAAACAGAGGCATCAGCATTCATTAGTACAGATTACATAACGTTTTCATTAGTTAACACTCACACCCCTATTTGCTTATTGTATCTCTTGCTTCTAATGTTAATTAGTCTTCACATGCAATTCTTTCTTCCACTTGAGTCAGGGGCCCATTTTTAGTAGGTGGTCAACCAGTCAGTTGGTGCAATCTCCCACTGCCATAATTATCTTTACCCCAGTTGCTGCTCAGTTCTGATCATTTCATTCCTGGTGGCTCTCATCCAGACAGCTCATTAATCTTGGGAGTCACTTCCCTATTTCATAAAACAAAGAATTAGCCAAGCAATTGCTAATGAGCTCTGCCTAGGTATAACTAATGACTAACAACTAAAAAAAAGAAAATTAAAATTTTGTTTCAAGTCTTGAGGGCTCTAACCTTGAGGGGCTTGATATCACAATCACCGGGAGTACCACAGAGCACTCACTCAGTGCAATACCTAATGCATAAAATTGTTGAAAAGCACTAGATGTTTTGTCATTTCAATCCACAACTCCTGGCTGTCCCAGGAGTACAAAGAGCTGGTGGGAAGCAGGGAACAAGCAGCACAGTGCAATGTTTATTAAGCCAACATCCAGCTTCTGTCCTAATTTCAATTTCTAATTTCAGAACCCAGCTTCAAGCAATGTGTCATTATTCTCACATTAGAGTAAAAGTAACATAGATAATCACAATAACACCATTTCTTCAGAAGATCCCATTTCCCAAAATCTTGCCCAGCCCCTGCTAACACTCAGTTTGAAACTCCATCTGCTCTAGATATAATAAAACTTTGAAAACATGGACTTTCTCTGAAGCTGGCAGCCACATTTCTCCTCTCAAAAAGGTAATATGATCTTGAACAGACAGTTATTTTTCTAAATATGGTATTCAAAGAGGGTGCTTGAGAGGTACCTTACATTTAGGATACAATCCTGGAGCATCTGGAAGTGAAAGGTGCACTAGAGATTAGCATTAACTCTGGTTTGTCACTACTGTCACTGAATGTGACAGATTTAATGCTTTCCTGTGACCTAAGCGCACAAGTCTAGATGTTCTTAGAGATGGCAGCCTGCCTTCTGAAGATCTCAAAACAGCTTTAGATCTGAAGGGAAAAGATGATACAGAGCATTCTTGTCAAACTGAGGACCAAAATGCTAGCTGGAGAGACGTGTACATTGATGATGTTACTGAATCTGTGATTTGTGGATTTTTGGTTATTTTCCAGGCATCTAGTGCCCTGGTTGAGTTATTGAACAACAGTCCAAATGCCCTGACACACCAAACTTAGATGCTGCCATGCTAATCCTATTGTATGACAGATACTTTAACTGTCTACAGAAAGTCAGAAGATGGTCTGATTTGTGACAACAGCAAAACATTATTTTGCAATAAACTCAATAAAGGTGTAATAAAACTGTTATTAATATCTTAATAATTGAACTACCAGTTTTTTAGTTTTGAAAATCTGGCATTTTATGTTATTTCTTATGCTATTATCAATAATAATAAATATTTAGTTTTATAAAGCTGCACACTAGCAGAAGATGCTTTCTTAAAAATTTGTTTTGCTTGAGATCAAAAGCAGGAATTCTAAATTGTTTCCCACCAAGAACATCCTGGAAATCCTCTCTGGGAATTGCAGCCCCTTCAGAATTACCACACTCCATCACAAAACACTTATTTAAAACACTTGGAATAACATGAGGCTGACACAATGTATGATAACATTCTTGCCGTCTTCGAAGCTTGCTCTTTTGTAAGTCATTTGCCATCTTGCCAAGACATTCATTCTACCTTTCACACCATTAGTCATAATGAGATTTACTATTTTTGTTAGAACACTGTGATCAGTATGATTTTGCAGAGTATGAACTGATCTTTTTAGATTTGTGTTCACAGAGGTGTCTTGACTAATGTGAGCTGGCAGATGATTCCCTCAGTGACCAGAAGGTTGTCACAAACACTGCAATCAAATAGTAGGTCTGATGACAATGTGGCATGTATTTTTTTTCTAAATTGATTTAAATCCAGGTTGGCCAGAGCTCTGAGCAACCTGGTCCAGTGGAAAGTGTCCCTGCCCTTGGCAGGGGTTTGGAACAAGAAGATCTTGAAGGTCACTTCCAATCCAAACCACTCTGTGATTCTATGAAAATAATGTCATTTTACCAAACCAGTCCCAAAGACAGGAAGGCCCCTCAGCAGCAGGAAACCTCTCCATGGAAGTCTAGCAGACTGAAAAAAAAGTGTTCAGTTAAATCCATCCATTAAATGAAAGAAAGGACAAAAGAATAAAACAATAATTCTTTCTCGCTATGAACTTGTCTCAGTTTTGGGAGACAGGTGTCTGCTAGGGAGGGCAGGAGCTTCCCTTGGAATGAAAAATTTAGACCCCCCTCCCTCCAAATTACTATAATCCTGAAATCAAGGGGCTCTCAGGCAGAGATCTGGGGATAGGAATAACAGTTCTTTACTAGTATTTATAACAAGGCAAACAAACAATAACTACAGCATTAGCAACAAAACAGAACCAGGGACCCCGTGACAGCTTTCTCGGCTGAGACAGGAAGGGATGGAGGAGAGGCTTTGCTTCACAAACCCCCTCGGGCGGGCAGTCCCGGTGCTCCTGCAGGGCTCTGAGGAACACTCAGCTGGAACAGCAGGGATGAGCTGAGATCCTGGGCTGGTGGCTGAGGTGGATCAGCAGCTCCACGGCGGTGCCTGGCACTGCCACACGTCCCGGCAGGACAGGGGGTGCGAGGCCACCAACAAAGAGGGAAAAAGGAGAAGCAGCAGCAGCTCCGTCTGGGTGATGGCGAGATTCCCTCCTCCCCACCGCAACAGCTCTGTGCCCAAAATGTTTTTCTCTGAAGCCGAAAGAACCCCGCTAAACTGTCCCCACCCTCCCCTTTTCTTGTCTTTTTTATTCCCTGCGCCCAGCCGAACTCTTTATCTTTTTTCAAGCACCCACCAAGTACCCGCAGTTAGGTTTTCCCTGCAACTAGTGGGTAAAAATTCCACAGGCAAGCCAGAACTGAAAAACCTAACCCCCTAACCCCCAACAGAGCTGTAAAAAGATGAGGGGAAGCAGCATTGTGTCCATAAAGTGCACTGTCCTAGGAGCTAATGCCATCCTGCAATCTTAAAAGGTGGTAGAGCCTTTTGCGGAGATAACCACTTCTAAAGTATGACAGGTAAGATACACGTTCATGAAGGACTGAGGAACACTGAGGGGAAATGTTGCTGCAAGTTCAACTTGACTGTATCATTCCTCCACCTCCATCAATGGCACTGCAGGAGATACAACACTGAGCTTTGGTCTGCTCTGGTATGTCTATTCTTATGGTTCAAGCTTACACACTTTCAGGATTTTTTTTAGCAAGGATTTTATTTTCCTGAAATGCTTTTCTCTGTCTTTTTTTGAATAGTGAGGCTCATCAGACTGCTGCCAGCTAACATTTTTCTATCTCTCAATGACCCATCATCTGATATTCTTTCCTGAAGGCATTTCAAAAATTAGAAGACATAAAAGATGTGCCTAGGATTCATAGGCATTTCATCTTTCAAATCTGGCTTCTGTATTACCTATAGTTTTTGAAAAGCTACTTTCTATCATTATTTCTTCTGTTATTTTTAATAGTGGCTATTTCTATACAGCAGGTTTTTGAACTCAAGCTTAATTTAGATTTTTATCTTCTGGGATATCTGCACAGGTGTTTGAGGAAAGACCTCCCTGGAAGCTTCAAAGCATATTTATTCACCATGGATATTTCATCTATTTCAGTACATAACAGGTAGCTCTGGGATGGAAACCAGATGAAGATGGCTCTGAAAAATTGCATCTCATTCCCCAGGCACCAGGGTCTCCAAATCCATGCAGAAGGGAAAGGCAAAACCTCAAACTGCAGCAGTTAAATCCACCCAAACTTCCAGTCAGAGCCTCTTTTAGGAAGTCTCACTCTTAAATCCTAGAAAAGGTCATGTATTTAAAGTGATATGAAACAAAATTGTTGTTGCTGCCTAATTTTCAAGGCTATGAGCAAAAGGTTGCTCATGGACCTTGAAGAAAATGTCAAAGTACAGAGGATTTTTTTCCTAAAACCTTTTTGCCCAGATGAAAGTTTACTGCTCTCAGCCTGGAGTAAAAACAAAAATAATGTACATACTATAACAACCCCAAGGCACAACAAGAAAAAATAGAAAGAAATAATTTACAGCAAGTTTAGAGAAACATAAAACAAAAATTACAGTAATGTAACTTAGCAGGTATAAGAAAGAAAAATTGATGGATTAGATAGGACTGGATCAACGTGTGACACCAGAGTGACCTGACCCTTAGAACAGAGGCAGCAAATTACTGCCAAAAGCAGTTTGTGATTGACTGCCAGGAACACTTAATTTGCCAAAATGGAAGAGGAGGTGTGAGGTGAGATTCATGTGCGGGAGAAGACAATGCGTGCCTATTTCTGTGATGTACAGTGCTAGCCAAACAGAGCTGGCAGGCAACTTCAGGGTGCATTCCTCAACATGATTCAGAGATACTTCAATGGCACAGATGATTTGTGAGGTATATAGGAGAAGGAAAATAAACCGAAAAGTTTCTGCACACAGATAAAAAACAAAAGCCTGCATATGGATTGGACCGAGGGTAATGACTGTGAAATGGTACACACTACATGAGGGAATTGATTTTTGCATGCACAGTGTATGTGGACAGATTCCCATGGGAACAAGAAAATGCTGAGAATGTCCCACCATTACTGTTTGCTATATTCAGTAGCACGTGAGAGACTAAAGAGCCTGATATTATATCTGAGAACAGATAACTACCTATGACATTTTAGATCAGACAGGAATGCACTGTAAAAGTATTTGTCCTATACACAGAAACAGAAATTGATACAAGATCAGTGGACTGAAAATAATTACTTTAGATATGTCTGAGAGAAAGTTACTTGGAAAGAAAGCCATTATCGGCAGGTCACAGTCAATGTTTGTGCTGTATCCCAAAGTGAAGAAAGCAAAGAAGAACCCTAAAGACATTTCAAATACCATTCATGCTTGAGTATTTTTCATTAGTCTGATGTCATAGATTTATAAGCCCCATAAGTAGACATCATACCCCAGCTGGTTTTTGGAACTGCTCACAAGGCTGCAACACAGTGACAGCACTACTGAGCACTTACATCACTGCTTTCAAGATGGATATAAGGATCCATATAAGGAGGATCATTACTTAGTCAAAACGAAGTTTTAAATGTTAGAAGACAGCCAACAGAAGAATAGCTTCCTCTATATGCTTTACTGGTTTAATTAAAAAAGTTGTGTTCCCCTATGGTGAAGCTGATATGGTTTCACACACAGGAATGATACTGCTTAGAGGAATAAAAATTCACTTCCCCTAAGAGCAAGTCCTCCTGTGAGTCAAGTTAGTCTATAATAAATTTAGAATTTATCAGATGCCCTAAGGGTTTGCAATTTGGTTAGCCAGGAAGAAATCTTCTTGAGATTTGATGGGGATTTGATCTCTCCTTTGAGATGATGTTGGGAACCTAATTGTAATGAAATGTAATTATGAAACTATGTATTATAGGGTGTTAGACTCACCAATTAAATATCAGTAGCATTTCCATTACAATATTATTTCATTCTTGTAGGAGGTTAGGATTGTTCCACTGTTTTCTTTCTCCCAGGGAATTTTTCTCCCATTTGTTGCCTAAGAGATGGGACTATGAACAATACTTGAGACAAAAGATATGACCAGGATGGGCATGAGAGGGAAAAGGGTGCAGCTGGCTGCAGTCTCTTAGCTGGAGAGTGAGCTTGGTGACTGCAGGGTTTTCTCTTGGGAAGTGCCAAGGTACGGCAAGACTCGGCTGGGGCTCAGGGGCTGTGCTCAGCTTGCTCTTTCTCTCTCTTTGGGATTGGAGGGCAGATGGTTGTGGTCTTGGTGCTCGAGTGGTGCTGTGGGGATGATTCACTGCTGCTGTGGAGTTCTATCTTACCCTGCTTCTCCTACTGTGGGTGAGCCTTTGATCACATGAGTTGAACTGGGACCTTTTCAACACCCAAGCTCACCAGGAGGGACCCTCACCATCTGCTGGGTGCCTCAAGGGAAACCTGGGGCCTGACCCACTCCTTTCTCTGGAGGAATCACCTCCTGGCTGCTTTCAGGACCCCACCTGCTGCTGCCATCTCCCAGATATTGGGAGATGTGAGAACCAGGGGAAAACACCAAGCAATACCCTCCCTCCACCTTCTCTTTCCTCCGATATTATTCATTTCAGGAAGATTCCTGCCTTCCTTGGCAAACACCTGTCTTTTAAACCAAGACAATTATATATTCTTTGGCTTTAAAACTGGTTTTGATTATAGCAGCCCTATAATTTTTCTGCTATGTGAGACTTCAAACTGTGACATCCAACAAATATATCTGAGAAAGATAAACTTCCAGTATTTAGTTTTCACTTGATAAAGAGACATCAAGCAGATATAGAAAAGGAGAAGGTTGATGAGGTAATCTACTTGACTTCCAAGTACAAAAAAACAAGAAAAAAATGAGACTAATCCATTACCTTTGACATGCAGGCTACTTTGTTATAGAGACAAAATAAGTCTTCTGAATCTGACTTCAGCACTTTGCAAAAACCCACTACTCACATAGGAACTCCCAGCAAAAAAGAATCACAGGAACAGAAATGCCCAGTTCGATATCATGTTTTCTCATAATTTTGCCAATAGTTGTTAATAGGATTAGAATACATTCTCATTAGGAGGTGTTTGAACAGCTTTTTCAAGGATGGTACTTTCTGTCTTACTGAGTTTTCCTGTTCATTTTTTTTCACAGAACTTCAAACTGATCCTACAAGGAATTATTGACAAATACTACTTGTTATCTAAAGTGGTTAGCAGAAGCATGTCCTCCTCACAGTATGAAATCACATTACACTGATATCCTAGAGAAAGACAGAAGCCAAGCTAAAATTTTCTAACACACCCTATGGAGTCTGACAGTGATAATATTTTAATTACAAAACTGAAATTCAGGCTATGTTAGCTTAAAGGCTTCCCAGAGCTCAAGCTGACACCTCTGCTTTAGGAGAGTCTAAGGTATCTTTGCTTTATTCAGATTAAGAAATCTTCTGCCTTCTCACTCCTTCCAGTCTAAAACTATTACCTGAGCATACTGTAACTGACAACTTACTAAGGCCAGGTGTTTATAAATTTTCATGATAAATTATAATAAATGTTGAAGATTATTGCATCTAGGTTTGCTAATGTACAAGTGCAATTAATCAGTACAACCAGTGAAAACTTCACTCTTCCTCCTGATTCCACTTTTGTCATCTAATGCCATGAAGGAACATGGATTATTTTTTCCATTAAGGAGATTTGTAATGTTGCACATTATTCCATTAACAACTGAGGGACTATTTTTTTGCAAGAAAATGTGAAGGAGACTTCAGACATTAAAAGAAGGATGAGAAAAGGACATGGTGACTTTTTAAGATGATGCAAATGTCTTTTCTAACTGTTTTTGAGTTGAACTTCACACATGCCAATTTCATTCTGCTTCCTAAACCAACTAACAGCTCTTCTTGTATTGTGATGACACATGCATATAGATAGGAATCTATCCTGAGCTCCCTGAATGCTTTAAAAGCCCAGAAGACTACATTTAAAGTAATTACCAGAGCACTTGTCTTCAAAGTATATACCTGTAGAACCGAGACAATACCATCTTGCAAATTGCCAGAATACTCATGTAAACTCACACGGGACCAAAATTATACTAAACCTGGAAACAGCCACACTGACATCACATATGTTCCAAAATAACCCTTAGTCAAAGCCTCAGAACTACAAGTGCATAAATTGTCTTGCAACAAATCCATCATTTATTTTGTTTGTTGCCCAGAATTATGACTGGCAAACCAAGCCTAAGTTTCCCTCTGATTCAATTACTTGCTAATATTGTGCCAAGTTCAGACTAATGGTTTTCATCTATCAGTAAATGTATTTGAAGTGGGGATCCTACAGCACATTTCATACTAACTTGAATAGATTTTTATTACCAAGTTTTTCATAAATGGCCCTCAAGACTTCTTAGCTTGTACCTCTGTCCTCATAAATATATGAAATACATAGTTTATCCTTCAGCTTCCCAGGAAGTGCTATATTAGATGTTGCAGTTTTCTTACGATGAAATTAACAAAACAAGGGCTTAGTAATGGCCCTCCAAATGAGATAAAGGTCTCATTTTCTGTCTGACATTAGTTTCAGCTGTTTAATTTCTCCACACTGGCTACTTGTGTAGTCATATATATATGTGTACATATCTGTGTATATATGTGTGTGTGTATATATATAGAGAGAGAGAGAGAGAGAGAGAGAGAGAGAGAGATAGGCATAGATAGATAGATAGATAGATAGATAGATAGATAGATAGATAGATAGATAGATAGATAGATGATAGATAGATAGATAGAACAGTATAAGTTCATGTGGCTTTATCACATGAAGGAAATTAACAGATCATTACAATTTTGTATGAGCTGTCACTAAGCACGAAGGTGCTTCAGCCTTGCACAACCTTTCCTCATCACATCATTTTCTCCTGCAAAAAAAATGAAACAACTCTATAATAACTGGGGCAGGGGGGGAGGTGTTTGCACAAGTTCTCCATTTTAGGCATTGAGCTAAATAGGAGGGGGGTTAGTGGAGATATGGCAGTGTACTCCAAGAGATAGAAAGAAGCCTAAATGTGAATACAAGTCTATGACATATGTCTTTCTTATGCTGACTAAATAAAGGACTGTATTCTGAATGTCTTTCTTGAAACTGTAAATCCAGATTCCCACCCACGGCAGTCTATAAGCAGTTTAAACCTACAGTGGGCTAGAGGGTTGAAAGAAAGTAAGGATTCTGCTCCAATGCAGCCTCCAGCCTTCCTTCTGTTAGAGGGTTTGAGGGTTTAAGGGTTTAGAGAACCTGGGATTGAAGGTGTGGGCTGTCTAATTTTTCACTTACAAAGTCTATTTTCAAATATATTTTTGCTCTTCATTTCCCAGCTTTCTTCTAGGCATCTAGGAGATGAGAAACTTAGCATTTATGCACACATCACCACTTTCTTTTTATTTGTTAATGAATATTACTGTTCCATTTTATTTTCTAGCTCAATGGAACCTAGCATGTCTGGGATGGGGGGAGGAATATTTTTTAGTTCTTCTAAGGTATAAACCATGAAGTAACCGCATCCACACATGGGAGTATTAAAGAAAGTAAACTCTTATTTTCTTTTTTTTTTTTTTTTAATCTATGCCAGGAGAACCAAAAAGTTCTGAACCACATGCAGAGAAACCATGAAGGCAGAGACACCTTGTAATCTGTTTTCCATGGTTGTATTCTGCCTGGAACAAGTTCCCTTCTAATCTGAAATAGCCCAAGTATATTGACTGCCAGGAGACACTGCAAGGAGTCTGTATTTGTGCAGTGTGGTAGAAGATAGGTGTTACCTCTGTGTGTGGGATCAGTGCTTCAATTACTGGCAGAGGGCTGATTTCTGCTTGCTGCTGGGGTAAGCTGCTATTTAATTTCACGGTGAACTGTGTCACAGCTCTGTTTTTCTTTGCACTCTAAATCCTAGTAAATTGCCAAACACATTATATGTTTGCTCTAAACAACCTGTTCTCATTGTTCACTGATGGGCAAAATTCTAACCTACTAAAATGAGCATAATCCACTAATATCATTTCACCCTGTGCAGGCAGCAGTGCATCAACAGCTTATGTAAAGTATCAGCCTCTCTCTTTCATACTTATATGGCCTGAGATTCACATGAACTGACTATCTCTATTTTTAATACACATATCCCCACAGAGCCCTGTCTGGTAGACAATGGATATAGTGACACCCATTTTAAAGATTAAAAATTCTGACACAAGCTGTAGGCCAAATAAACTGTGCCTAATAAGATTGAAGAAGTCTTGCATGCCTCTTCAGAGGCTTCAAGCAGTGACAATCTGGCTTGTCTCTACTAAGTCACTCTTCTTGTTTTTTCCTGTATAGGTTTCCCTACCACAGGTGGAGAAGAATGAAGCAAAGCATTAACAGTTTCCAGAATGCAGGGGTATTTTGTATTTTAGAAAGAACATAAGAAACTTACTGGGTAAGAAGCATCATCATACAAAGAACTATGTTTAGTGAGCCTCTAAGTCATATACAATATATTGGTAGTTGTTCAAGGTTTTTAACACACACAGTAATTCACCCACGGAGAGACAGTAGCTGGCGTAAGTGCAGTTATACAGACTACAAGAAGCCCAGGTGCACAAAAGTGTCAAAGCTGTAAGAAAACTCCATTTTCACTCATTCTTCCTCAGTTGTTGTTGAATCTGGTGAGGCTGAGAAGATCATTTGTTCATAGTTTCTTCTTACTATGACTTACACAAGTTGATTTTCACAACAGCATTTTTTCCTACCAGCTCTGAAATTTCTTATAAAATTTCTACTGATCATTTTCTTCTTTGCTTTTTGTCTGATTTTTTCCAATTTCTGACTGACAGTTAAGTTATTCCACTGACTGGCATATGAACATTCATTTACATGCTTAAACATTTATGTAAGTGCTTAAAATGTGCCACATGGTCATCAGATTGGACTGTTTTTCTCATACTCTATCCCTTGTGGTTTCTTTTCTTAGTCAAATTTTAATAGTAATTTTAAAATTTTAGAAGTAAATTTAAAATTAAAATTTTAATTAGGGGTAATTAGAACTACAGGCATACCACATCTTTAAACAGTCACATAATAATGCTATGTTTTGCTCTCACTTCCATGTGATTCTTGAGACTGAGCTTGATCTTTTGGTCCTCAAGAAACAATATTCTTAATTTCACTTTTATCCTGTGAAATCCTCAACTAAGTATGCAAAACATTTTATATAGAGGGCTTCCTGGCATTAGAATTTTTTTCAGATGGATCGGGGCCTTGAGCCCTCTCTTTAATAGCCAGGCAAGCACAGAAAGTTGAGGTTTGGAGGTGCAAAGCTATCCCCACAGATATATTGAATGCTTTGAGACCACGTTCAGTTCACATTAAAATGTTTGAGCCTTCAACTGACATTACTTATCATGACACAAGATAATCCAATGTAAAGACTTAATTCAGTGGAGTTCAGATTGAATGGAAAATATGTGACCTGTTAAAAAAGTATAGTTTCTTTCTAAAAGAAAATATCTCTCATCCTCTGCATTATATTGCACAATGTTCACAGCCATACGTACATTCTTACATTAATTACTGATGGTCCAAATAACATATGGCTTAGTGTGAATATTTCATAAAGTTCTGCCATGGAATTTAACTTTAAGTGAGCCTTAATTCCACCTGAAAGGCTCCCAAGACTACTTCCCTAAAAACAAACTCAAATCAAAGAATGGCTTGGACAGAATCCAGGAGACTTATTATAATTCAGAATTCAAAAGGCAGTATCAGAAGGAATGGTCTAAAGTCACAGGAAAAGACAGAAATAATGCAAGAAAGCTTTTTTTCACACACTCTGTAGTGCTATTTAATTTGTGTGAGAATTTATAAGGGAAACAGTAGATCACAGATACTTTCTGTGGATTAAAAAACATATGCTGTTCAAGAAGAAGAGTCTCTAGCAGGCTTTATATTTAAGAAAATGAAACACAATCTATCATTTGTATTCTCACATTTTTACCAGAAGATATAAAAATAGACTTACCTGTTGTCAAGTATTCCCTTAAGGTAGGCTGGGACTTACAGGAATAGGATATGAAAGCTCATCTACCCATTAAGCTCTTAATCAGGCTGTGGTAGTGAAAAGAACAGGCAAGGAGACCTTCTCCTTTTTATAAAGCCTTTATTGATCAGTCTGGATGGGGGCCCGAGGGGTCACGCTCACCGCCACTGCTCCCTGTGGACAAGAAGAAGGAGGAGGTGCAAGCAACTTTGCCCAAAGGCAGAGCTGGGGTGTCCAACCTCACAAGAGCCCTATGGGAGACCTTTCTTATTTTGGCTTACTGAAAGTCCAGATGGTGACTATAAGAGGGTCCTTTCCTGTCATGGTGATACAACCAGATGGCTTTGCAAGGTAGCTTGGTGTCCTGTCAGTTGTCTGGTGTGGCCCGGTAAGTTGTCGGGAAGATGGCTCGCTGGCTCTAGGGGTCCACATATGGTGGTCTTACTTCCTGTTGTCACTCAGACTCCTGGGAGTTGGCATGGTTAGCATCTCAGGTGGAGCCATTTGTTGCCTTGTGGAAGTACAGGGGAGCAGAGGGGCAGGGCCCGACTGAACAAGGAACAAGAAACACAGGGTACAGCAACTTGGGACAGGGGTACAAGGTAAGTGGTTTCTGTTAATTTACAATCAGTAACTGTCCAACAAGAAACACGGCTAACAATATTTTAATTGTTCTTAACAGTAGCAAAGTACCTTTTGAAAATACCATATAAATGATCATCAGATATGAAAGATTTCATCTACATTTCACCTCTTGAGGGCAACTTTCCCTGCTTATTGTGATAGATTGGCATTTAAAAAACAAAAAGAAACAGCTAAAAAAGCTGCTAGAAGCTGAGATGAGAGTTTTTCTTCTGGCCAATAACTGGCCATTTCTGAAAATTAACAGTAGTTGTAACTATTGAAAAGTGAGATCAACCTGTGAACACTCCCCTTTAAACCTTAAGCCCAGGAATTTCTCTTTCCTTTTAGTTTCCGGCTTTGAAAGGTAGCAAAATTCCAGCTGGCTCCTATCCCCTGGCCTGGGCTGGGCAAGAAATGAAGCCTGCAGAGCTTTCCCTGGCCCCAGGTCGGGGCCGGCTCTGTTCCAGCCTCCCAGGAAGCCTCCGGGGTGGCTAAAGTTTTTCCCAGGGGGGCTCCCGGCTCTGAGCTGAAACTTAATACCATAAACACCTACGTCTTGAGCAATATTTTAACCCTTTCACTACCCAGATGAGACTCGCAGATTAATCCTTTTTCCAAGACAAAAGAAAGTAATGAACAAGTAAAAAAAACAAGATAACCTATCAAAAACAGTGAAAAAAATAATTAAACTTCAGATAAAAGAGAAAAATAAAGAAATCCCTTAATAATTAAATTATTATTTTGTTAAAGCTATAAAAATAAACAATAATATTCTGAAAAAAACCTCCTTTAATTCATAACAAAATATTTTAGGAAGAATGAAGTATTTCAAAGTGTGAATCTAAGCAAATAATGGTGTAGTTATAATCTTATGAGGTGCTAAAACAAGAAAAAAAAAAGTGAAAGTTGTTAAAGATTCTTGACCCTTAAGAGACAAAGAAAAAACTTCTGTTTCCAGAGATAATCACAGAGACAGATGAAAATAATTTTTGCCTTTGAATAACTTATCCTTTAAGTGATACCCCTTTTTGACTCAAGGCCCATGAGCACACCTCAGAGTGGTGCTGTTATAAATGAAATTAGAATTTTGACAACTAGGTCCCTTAGGTTAATTGCAGTTTAATTAAAAATGAATACCATTTAATAAATTGAATAGTAATTTGGTATAAAAGAATACAGTTTAGTAAAAGAATATAATTTAGAAAAAAATTACAATTCATATATATAATCTGCCAGTAACTAAGTATGATTAAAACATAAGCAAAACTGACTGGGGTAAGGGGAGGTCTTATCACCCCACCTCATGTACAAAACTGACCGGGGTACAGAGGCGGTTCCCCACCTGCCTCATGTACAAAACAAAGTACTTCAAGCTAAACTTATATACTGTATGCTTATACAGATTCATTAACGTTTCCCGTAAGTTTCCTCCTATTTCTGATTTTTCTGACTTTATGTCACTTTTCTTCACAGCGCATGATTTACTTGTTTTTAGGGGGTTTTCAGTCTTCTTTTGGTGGTCTTTTGGGGAAGGCTTCTCCTCTTCCTCGTTGTCCTTTGGACAACCTTACAGGTTTGCGTGTGCATACTAAGAATTGTATTATGTAAGTCTACTAATTAGTCTGATATTTACTGATTTTTAGGCCTGAAGTCTAAAGTCGTTCTAATTTAGTCCATCTCAAGGCCATTTTTGTCTTGGGATATCACTTATCTTCCAAACTACATCCTGTACCTCAATTTTAACATGTAACATCTGTAAAGGGGTGCATTCTGCCTTGTAACACTGATTCTTTTGATTGATTCTAATAATAACTTTCCAGATAGTTACAATTTAGTTAGCACAAATCAGTTCCATTTATTACAGTGTGAAATGGGAAAAAAAAAACCTGATAGCAGGGTTTTCCTGGCGGCTGGCATCAAAAAAATAGAAAGCCATGAAAAAATGGTTTTCTTGTGAAAAATTCCATAAATTGACAAAAAACCCCTTATTTTTCTCTACAAAAACTGATGAAAAGACTATAGCAAAGTTGAAACTGTTTTAACCATCAGGTTGTTTTATTTTGTCTTTATGTTGTGAATTAAACAAGAAAATAGTTAAGTAGTAAAGAAAAATAGTTTCTGGAAATTTTATTCTGGTTTTCTTATTCTTGTAGTTTTGTTAATAAACTTTCATTATTCCTTTTAAGTTTTAAGCCTGTTTTGCCCAATAACAAATGAGTAAATTTTTTAGCTAATGCTTTAAAACCACAACACTTATATATATATAAATTCTCTGAAAGCCTGTCCATGTTTCCCTCTAAAATGGTTAACATGAACATTAATATTGTAGATTTTACATTTTCATTGTAAAAGTGTCATTCTGTAGATGCACATGAAAGAATCCCACACTGCTGAGCTACCTGACTATCACCTAGGTTGATCTTTCCATGTGCCTTTATTTATCTAACCTTGCTTTGTCTTCCTTACTGAAAATATTTAGTACTAGGCAAAGCATCCTAAATCCCAAAGCTGCAATCAGGCTTCTTCAAGATCTATCCTGTAATCATATTACTAATACGTTATCAAGGTCCTTTTGATGTAGATTTTTGTTGCTACCACTTTTTAGTGGCTTACATTTGTCTATATTCTTACCCACATTGCATAGCAGGTGAAAAAAATATATATAGGTTTTGGGATTTTAAGAGAGACGGGACCACTGGGAGAGATCTTAATGCATTACTTACTACTCTACAGTCTCAGGACAGGGTGAGAACATCTTCACCATGTTCGCTAGATGCTTGTGGTCAGTAGTCACAAGACCACAGGTTACAGGGTCTCTTAAAGGTTAATTAGCCCATAAAATACTGCCACAAAGAATGTTTCTACTTTCACACCAATAGTTAATTATTTTGTCTTACATGTCTTTGCTGCAATGCAGACTTTCGTAACCAATCATCTAAGGATTGGTTAAGAAATCACATAAAACTACTTTCTACACTTTAAAAACTTCTTATTACTTTTTAAACTATGTCTATATCTTAACTTTAAAACCTTAAAACTTTCCACTACTTAGCTTAATGTCTTTCTATATAAACTACAAACCCATATCCTTGCTGTTGGGTTTCAAGCAAGAAAAGCACCCCGATCAGCTCCAGCACGGCGGTCACTCATGTCCGCTCGGTCCATACTCCACAGCACCAATGTGATGGATGGCAAAATATGGGGCTTTATTGCAGGGAAACTTAACATTTTATAGCCTGGGTCCACTGTGTTACTCCCATCTACATACATCACACCTGGCTGCTATTGGCTAATTACAAAAGGCCTAGCTATCCTAACAGAGGGGGGTCTAGTAGCTTCCCGTTACATCCCGGTGTCTTCCGCTCTGCTGTGCCCTAAACTACAACACCTTGCCCATGGTCTCTAAATCTGGAAGCCTTCTCCAACGTCTCAGGTCGAACCCTGTATTCATTTTTGTGTTTGGGCCTGCATGCACAAGATTTTGGGAGTTTTCTGTGCTTGGAATTCCCACATATAGGTGCCTAATATTTAACTCAAAATAAGATTCAAATCATCTAGGCTACCTTTTTAGCTCTGTGAACAGAGAGCCTCAGAGCATTCCAGTTTTGTCATTTATTTTGTATTTGTAAATCCTACTCTGAGTGTAAGGGGATTATGAGAACTGCTGGGGACAAGGGAATAATAATATTTATCAATATTTCCTTTAAAAACTAGACCTTAAGTTCCCTAATGGTAAATCTTTCCAGTGGATTAGTCACAGAAACTCAGTGCAAAAACATCATATCTCTGCTGATGTTAGAAGTCTCTTCTAAACATATTTAAAACCATTTATTTAATTTATGAAACAGCTATTTTTCAATTGATAATGTTTGCTTATTGATTACTGAGAAAAGTCATTAAGTTTTCTTTTGCAGTCATTCAAGGTTGTTATAAATACATATTATAATATTGGCTTTTTGCAACTAATAAATGGATGTTATATGTATAATGTTAAAGTAACTGTTCTATAAAAATATGGTTTTTATTTCTGCTATCACCTAAACCTAGACTCAGTGAATAGCTGATATAGTTATGCTTGTGGTAATTGAACAGCCTGCTTGGTTAGGGTAATATCCAATGAAGGTATGATGAAGATCCTGCTACTGATATGCCAGCTATCAGCACCTATTGTCTGAAGAAAGTATGGACCAGAACCCAAGCTGGAGGGGATAATAAGAACGGACTAAAACCACAGCCAAGAAATGTGCATGCTTTAAAAAGGTGGTGCCAAGGTGGAGCCATGCTGAACAGTTCTTGGTACACATAAACTAGTTTGGGGAAATGTTTACATATATATATAAAATTGTTTATGAATGTGCAATAGGCTAATGCAATAGAAAAGGTATATAAAGGGTGTCTCCAAAATAGCAGGTGTGGTCTTGGCAAGCAGCTGGTTGTTAAACTTTGCTTTATTATCTTTGTCTCCTGTTGTCCTTTCTTAAACTTTTAAATTTTATCAAGAGTGTAAACATAATTTTTCACAAGGTTATGAAAGATTTTCTTTCATTCATTGAGTATCTGCAGGAAAATGGCCTTTTCTACACACTAGTAAAAATATGGAACTGTTTCACTGCTTAAATTGCATGAAAGGTAAACTCAAGGATGACCTGGTTTAGGGGCTTTTGCCAAATCATAAAAATACATGAGAGAAAGCAGGAGAGAATTTTTCAGAAGGTGCTATGCATCAAATAACTTAATCAAACACTTGATTTAGGTACAGCATTAATAGGCCAAAGAAAATTGTCACAAGCAGTGTTTTAATTAGAGGCAGAAAGTACATTCACCACTCAGTATTCTAATGCCAATCCTTACAGGCAGTCTTTCTTTTAAGACCAAACCATCAGTAGTTCCTTTTTGCCACTAGTGTTTCATTCAACTATCAGTATATCATAACTTAATTCTATTTACTCCTGTAATTATAGATTTTTTTTTTTTTTTTTTTGCTGAGTGGTTTAGGTTCAGTGTTAATGTGAAATTAAATGTTCATCTGTGAAAAAGATTGTCCATTTTTTATAGTTCTTTTATCTTTTTTTTTTTTTTTTTTTTTTTTTTTTTGGTAGGATTGCATTGAATCACATTAAAGAAGTTTGCAAGAAACCCACTGTACCTAAAAGGCCACTTCAGGCTAATAGACATCATCTAGCTTTCGCACACCAGCTATTTAAATTATGGCTCTCCAAACTTAAAACAGGACTTTAAACAGGTCTGAGAACAAATTTTAAAATGGACTGAGATTCCCATTGTTGGAAATTTTAGAAAGTTTTAAATTTTTTATGTAACTTTAGTCAGTTTTTTTTGCCTTTGCCTCGGGGGAAGGGAATTGAAGTTTCTTTTCAGGGGACTGCTACACCAGGTGAGGTCTGATGAGCTTAATATCTCAATAGACTAGGACTAGTACAGAAGGTACAAAAAAGATGATGACCATTAACAACCATCAACTCCAAACATCATCCCTGGCATAGAGACAATTGGTCTGGTAAAAGAGAGATAAGAATGAGAACCTAATCAGCATCTGTGTTTAAACTGCTTCATAACAACATGTCATGAGGAAAGCTAAATAGTAGTAGTGGTAGTAGTACTAGTAGTAGCAGTAGTAGTATATTTCACATAAACTATACTGTTACTGCTCCTAGATTTTTTTGTTGTGTGTTCATTATTTTAATTTTATAAAAGCATCACCATGCTCTTCCTTAATTTCACCTTTGCTTCCATACACTGCCAGTGTGCATCTCACTAATTAGATTTCTGATTTTTGTGAGATCTGTCTTTCTTACTTTCCCTGTCTCATTATTTTCAAATTAAATGGCATTAACATTACACTTAATAAAAAAAATTTCCCAGATGCAGTCTTAACAAGTCCTACTCCAGTACCTTCATAAGCTTTATATTTGAGCAAAGACATCATGGTGGCAATTTAGGATTCAGAACACTAACTGTGCTCAAATTCATCCTAATCCAAGTACAGTTGGCTGAGAATTGATTTTCCATTGCAATGTGGTGTTGGCTTGTGTACATTGTATAGAGTAGGCTGCCTGCCAGCCTTACCACTGCCATGCAGGACTAATATAATATTATCTAGATGTACAAGTTTATTTCCTTGCAAGCTACCACAAAAAGAACTGTGTTGCTCTATTAGGAACGGCTGGGAAGAAACGACACAGACTCTCTAGGAGTTAATCAGGAGAATTTCTCTCCGTTTATTGCTTCAGGTCTTTTTTTATAGACCGATACGTGGAAAGTACAGAAAGGAAACTGTTATTGGTTAGCAAACTACTACATCACCATCATTGGTCAGTGGGGCACACCACCCCCTGACTTTCTCCTGCAAAGAAAACAAGGAACAGGAAAACAACACCTGCAAGGCTGTTTTCTGTCTCTGAGGATTGTTTTGATTCCTCCTCATGTTTTCCCAGGCAGCTTTCTCAGGCAAGACTGAGAAGCTATGTGGCCTGCGATTTCTACAGGCACTCTGGTTCAGAGTTAGCATCCATAGAACTGGAATTTTTTCTTAACTAGGAGTGGTATTATTATTTGATTGACATTCCTTCCAAGGGAAACTAAATCATTACAAATTCCTGACTGAAATAGAACTGTAATTGAGTAGTTGACTCCATATTGCAAAATCTCTACTAGAGACACTCTTTTGCAGTCTGGTCTAGGTTCTCCATAATGATTTCTGGGATGGAGATGATGCATTTGCTACATGGTCATAAATCCCAATCTGATACATCTTGATTTTATTTTAAGACAAAGACTGAAATTCTGTGCTTAATACATGTTTCCCTAACATCATCTTCTCATGGTTTATCCACTGGGTAGTTGCTGATCCAAAGAAACGATTGAAGTACTTTAAGCAGGAAAAAGCAGGAATTTCACTTAAAGGCAAAAATTTGTATCTTTGTTACCAGGCACTCACCTACAACTAAAGTTCTCCTTCTGTGCTATTAAAAACGTTGGATGTACAGTGAATAGGATCAGAAAATCCCCTGGGGCTAAAAGCACACTGATTATGAGCTTCCCGCATTCATTTCAGCTCCAAACTGCTTCCCAAGATGACTGTACTGACACAAAAAAGGGAGTGGGAAGGAACAGAGAAAAAAAGATGGATTAGGCTTTTTGATGGTGTGCCAGCATAAAGCATTCATAAAGCTGCTACCTAAGGGTTGTTTTAAAGCTTGTGCTACCCAGAGAGGTTGTGGCTCCACAGAAATTTTTCATTTCATAATAATTCTCACTGCACCATCACCTCTTATAATCCCGTTGGTACAGCTAAAAGTATTGGGGCATGTCCATGAAGGAGCACTTTTGGGGATAAGGAAGTGAATATGTAACATCATGACTTCTTGAGTACAGTTGAACTTGAGAGGTGTAATTCAGATCCCAGTCTGTACAGAAAGTTGTTGGACTTTCTGATTCTTCTCTTTCTTGAATCTAAGCTTTTCCTTCAGTGCAATACTGAAGAGCCGATCTAGAAAGTCAAAAATCAAAAGAGAGAGGGTGAGAGCATTAGAGAGCAGAAAACTCTACCGGTTTTGAGTATCAAACTCCAAAACTGTAATTCTGAGAACTACCGTTCAGTCCCCATCTAATCTTGGGCATGGTGTGGAGGAATTCTGTAGCTCTTCTGAACTCTATGAATAGAATCATAGAATGATTTGGATTGAAACAACCTTAAAGAGCATCTAGTTCCACGAGCAGGAACATATCCCTAAAGACCAAGGTGCTCTATCCAACCTGGCCTTGAACATTGCCAGGAGTTGGTCGTCCACAGCTTCTCTGGGCAACATGTGCTAGGGCCTTACCATCCTCACAGAGATTTTTTTCCTAACATCTAAGCTAAATCTAGTCTTTCAGTTTGAACCTCAGTTTGAATTCCTTATCCTATCACTACAGCTCCTGATGAAGAATCCCTCTCAAGCTTCCCTGTAGCCCCTTTCCATTCTTGAAGGTTGCAATGAGGTCTCCACACAACCTTCTCTTCTCCAGGCTGAACAGCCCCATCTTTCTCAGCCTGTCCTCACTGGGAAGGAGCTGCAACCCTCTTACCAACTTGCTGATTGTAACAGCCTATAGTTGGTATATAGCTGCACAGATAATTTGGCTTAACAGATACCAGCTCGACCCACCTAGCTCATTAGAGAATAAAGGTAAACATGACATGATAGTGATAAGTTGGGTTCAAATTCAAACACAGGACCACAGCCAATCCTTTTGAAGTATGAATGCAACCATAGCATTGGCCAGTAAGCTGGGCAGAGTTGAGACCTTTGACCAGTCATGTCTGTAAGTATGGGAAATTTGAACACCCTATAAAAGGAGCTGCCCAAGAATAAACTTCGGCTGTTGCAGCATGAACCTAGTGTGTGCTTGCTACTTTGCCTGTGTCCGAAACTGTAACAATTGGTGTGACCTGCTGATGTGATCCAACAGCTGCCCTGAGAAGAGAAGAGTGGGGAGACAGGTGGGGCAGTGTGGAAGAGCTGCCTGCAGCCTTCGAGTTGCAAAAAGCAGTGTGGAGAACTGCAGGGCAGCCTAGAGAGCTGCCTGCAACCTTTGAGTTGCAAAGTCCTGGTAGAGAAGAGCAGTGTGGAGAGAAAGCTGCCTGAAGCCTTTAGAGCTGCCTAGAGAAATGACAGGGAGAGTTGTCTTTGGTCTGGACCCCTTTGAGAATTGGAAACTCCGCCAGGAATATGAGAGCATGGACTTCAGTACCAGAAGACCCTGTTCATGAGGTATGGAATTTTTTTACATTATAAAACCATGGAGGCTTATGGAACAGGCTCTAAAAGCCACTGCAGATATTATAAAATCATGGAGACTTGTTTCAGACTGGCTGAGGAGGTTGGAAGCTGTTATAGATACGTAGTATAATATTGGCTTTTTGCAAGTATTAAGATGAATGCTATATGTATGTTAAAATTACTTTGCTGTATGAATACAGTTTTCATTTCTGCTATTAGCAAAAATTTAGGCATAGTGGTAATACTTGATATATAGTATGCTTGAACTGTCTGCTTAGTTGGGATAACATCTGTTGTGGTTTAAAAGCAGTAACTAAAAATTACTAGAAAACTTACTTATTTCTTGCTGTGATATATGGATTAGAACAAGAGCAAAACAGGCTTAAAACTTAAAAGGAACAAAGAAAGTTTATTAACAAAAACTACAAGAATAAGAAACTAGAATAAAACCTCCAGAAACCGTTTTTTCCCCTAACTACCCAACCATTTCCTTGTTCACATGACAACATAGAGACAAAAAAAATTCGGTGGTTAAAACAGTCTCAATATTTGAAATAGTCTTTTCATCAGTCTTTGTAGAGAAAAAGAAGTCCTCTTCTGCTAATCTATGGAGTTTTTCCATTTTCTTCCTGGCTTTCTATTTCTCTGCCACCTGCCTGGAAATTGTGCCATCAGTTTTCTCCTGTCATCACTCTGAGGTGTGCTATGGGTCAATGAGTCTAGGGATGTCATTTTTAAAGATGAGTTATTCAAAGGCAAAAGTGCTCTTCATCTATTTTTGTGAGCCTCTCTGGAAACAGAAGTTTTCTTGTTGCCTCTTAAAGGCCACAAATTTTCAACTACTACTTCTCTTTTTCTGTTTCAGCATCTCATAGGATTACAGCTACTTCACTATTTGTTTAAAATCCACACTTTGAAACACTCTATTTTTCCCAATATACTCTGTCATGAATTAAAGGAGTTTTTTTCAGAACACTATTGTCCATCTCCGTAGCTTTAACAGAAAAATATTTCAGCTTATTAAAGCATCTCCTTATTTCTCTTCCCCCTCTGAAGCTTAATTCCTTTCTTCAGTGTCTTTGATAGTTTATGTTGTCTCTTTACATGTTGATCATTCTCTCTCTCTTCCCCTCTCTCTGAAAAAAAAAAAAAATTAATCTGCAAGTCTCATCTGGGTAGTGAAAGGGTTAAAGTCTTGCTCAAGCTGCAGGTGTTCATGGTGTCAGGTTTAAGTTGAGGGGCAGAAACTGCAGCCGAGCCAGGAACCGGCCTGGCCCAGCCTGGGCCTGCTCCCTGCCCCCAACTCTGTGGCCTTGTCTGGCCTGGGGTGGGAAGAGGCTGAGCTGGAGCCCTGTTACCTCTTCAGAAGCCGGAAACTAAAGAGAGCAAGAAATTCCTGAGCTTAAGTCTTAAGGTGGTATTCACAGGTTGATCTCACTTTCCAATGGTCAAAACCACTGTCAGATCTCAGAAATGGCTGAGTTATTGGCTAGGAGAAAAAACTCCCATCAGCCTCCAGCAGTTTCAACTTCCCTAGCTCTCAAATCCAGTCTTAAAGGTGCAGAACTTAATATATAACATAAACCAGGCATTTGGAGATACCAGTATCATAAAGTTACTCCAGGACAACATCCAATAAACAGATAATGAGGACCCTGCTTCTTATCAACACTCACCGTTATTTAGAAAGAAGGTGCCAAGGCCCAAATTAAGGTGATAAGAAAAAGATACTGCCACTATTAGCACTTTTTAAAAATGCATGTTCTAAAAAGGCAGACCCAAGGAATGGCCATGCAAAACAGTTCTAGGAAAAGTTTGAATATGTATAATTGTTTATGAATATGCAATTGGCTGATGCAATGGAAATGGTATATAAAGGGTGTCTCCAAAACAGCAGGTGTGTTCTTGGCAGAATGCCAAGCACTTGGCCATTTTAACCCTTTGCTTTATTGTCTTTGTCTCCTATTGTCTTTTTTATTAAACCTTTTAAAATTTCACCAGGAAAAGTGAACATCATTTTTCACAAAGCCAGGAAAAATGCAAAAGCAGCTACTAAGACGCCAGCCAGCTGCTAAAAATGGCAGAGAGAACATGGCGCTGGAGTCACCCAAGATGACAGAGTGTGTGCGCCAGAAATTGGAAAATAAGCCAGCAGCCCGGCCACTGGTGCCCAGGGCTGTAGACTGCTGCATACCACCCTATCTGCAGTCAAGTTTCAAGAAACCTGTGAAACACTGAGGTAGCCAGTGCCACAGTCAGTGCCCAAGAGACTCAGCTGATGCAAACAGCACCCAGGACCATGAGACATCACATCATGCCAGCTGCAAATGGCCCCAGACTTCAGCAGGTTCATGCCGCACTGCCCACCACCACCACCAACTGCATTACCTAGCAACAACTGCGGGCACCGGATACATCCGCATGGCCTGCATGGCAGCTACCAAGCTGCCACCCCTAATGTCAGCATTGCACACAATTTTGCCCGTGTCCCGACTGCCCAAGCTGCCACCAGAGTCCACAGCTGTGGAACACCGTGTCTCATTGCAGCTGAATCCAAGCTACCGCACTGCATCTGCAGACCAGAAAAAGAAGGATGCTTGTGCCGCCACAGCAGTCCCTCCAAGCCGTGGGATCTATGTTTCTATGTCTCTTGACAACAACTGTAATTTTACTGGGACTGTGGGAGGAGAACTGAAAGATGGGCCCCAATCCCCCAATCTTCCTTTATCTAGAGGGAAACCCTAACAGTGTCACAGGAGAGCCCATGCTGCCCCGTGCCATGCGGTGTTCGCTGGAGCGGGGGAGGCCCTTTCCAACAGCTCATCCCCTTTCCATATGCTTTCTGTGGAGGTCCAGCAGTGGGGGAAGGGCAGGCAGATCTGAAAAGACACGGTGCAGTGACGGCAGCAGTGAGTTCACTATATCAAGAGGATGCCTGGCACTCTGGGCCAACCCCAGCCATGCTGGAGCATCCCACCCCAAAAAGGGGGTCCCTGGGATCCCACCCCTGCGCCAAGACTGAGGACTGAGGCATGGGCAAAGCCGCTGCGGGGAGCCCGGCGAGTGGAAAGCAGTGGTAAAGGTGGCGGGGGGAGGAGTGTGGGGGTGTCATGTTGTGGGGTCCTAGCAATCAGGCCGTCCCAAAAAAAGGGCGACAGCCACATGGTACAGCCGCCATGTAGCGCCAAAGGGCAGGCTACCTTTTCAGCAAGCCCACCAGGACGTCAGCAGCTCCCTTTGTGTGGGCAGTGAAGAGGTAAACCAAGGAAATTAGTAGCGCCAGCCAAGGCAATGCCGACAAAGGCAGCACTGAGTTTCCTACCACACACACATGGCAGCCTTTGCCTAGTAAAGTGCAGCAGTACTTCAGCAGAGCCCCAAAGCCGCCCAACCTGCTACTGCTTTGACTTTGCCAAGGTTCTCATACCCTGCAGATCCTAATAAGGTGATACTAAATGGAAGAAAAGATCAGGCTAGTTTAATAGCCCCTTCCTCAAGAGGGAGGATTGAAGCATTTGCATGTGCTGAAGTTGAAACTGATTCATATGTTTGTTAGCTAATTATTTTGCAATTATTATGAAGGTGTCACACCAATGTTAGGAATATGGACAACAGATTGCCAAATATGTCCTTAAGTTTATATAGTCCAGTGTTTCTTGATTTTGCTTTTGTGCACTCTGCAGGCATCATGCTTGCTCCATCAACCCAGAAAACCTAAACCACCAGTGTTTTAAATTTAAATTGTCAAATGCTGTCATTTGACATTTGTCATTTGAGTGTTTACAGCTTAGAGCTAAACTTATAGTTTCCTGCAGTTAATTCGTAGAATGTTTCTGCCTTTACTATTCAAATAGTGATTCCTACATGATTTGAGAAGTCAGCACTGATATTAAGCCTATGTTACAACTACCCCAGACCCCTAATTTAAGATTGCCTTTTATGAATAGAGGCTCCTGTAATAATTCGAATTAATAATATCCTTTTCAAGGTATTCTTTCTAAAATACAGCCCAGCCAGGTAGATTTCAGATGTGCTAAAAGGATGCCAAAACCAGGGGGTGGTAAGCGGGGATGTCCTGGCCATCCCAGCCACTGTAGCCCACCAACATCAAACATGACACATGCCATGGAAGCAAACATCCGTTTCAATATTGGATCCTGTGTATACCTTCAACAGTTTTAGTAATCATTTTCTTTTCAAATATGCATCAAGTTTCAGTATAATATTGTGAAATATATAAGGATGTTAGTTTAACTTAATAATTCTCTCCCATATAAAATTCACAGTAATTTTCCAGGCTGTTTTTATCCTCAAAAGGAAAGGAATCTTCTTCATAAAATATTACCTGGTGTATGCTTGTTGCTTTGCCTGTAACACCTGGACCTCCTCTGGACTTGCTCCAGCAGGTAAGGTCCATGTCCATGGAGGGGGCCCAGAGCTGGATGCAGCACTGCAGGTGGAATCACACCAGAACAGAGCAGAGGGGCAGAATGCCCTCCCTCCCCTGTTTCCCACACTGCTTTGAATGCAGTCCAGGATACATTTGGATTTCTGGACTGCAAGTGCACATTGATGCCTCATGTTGAGCTTTCCATCAACAAAACCAAATTTTCCTGACTACCTAGCATTGTATCCTTGCTCAGCCCAGAACTGCCAGTCTGATAATGTCAACAAATCTAAAAATGCAAGAGAAAATCCTCTACCTAAATTGCTCAAGGATTTGCAGATTTTCTCAGGGCATAATATGACTCTATTAATAAAAAAAAAAAATGTCACTTTGGTATCACTATCACGATTCCATTCCATTTTGCATGAGTGGGCTTGGGAAGTGATTCTGTGAACTGTACCAGGTACAATACCAAGCAGAGCAACTGAAGCCCACTCCTCTTCCCCACTGAGCTCCCTGATCATTTAAATGCCCTAAGCACCGGCCATTGATACAGACACAGTTTTTCTGGTCCTCTCTTTTGATCCTATGTTTTCCTGAGAATGACCAAAGACATTATTCTTTCCCAGAGTTACAGAACTATCTCAGGAAGAAGAAACTGAATTCAAGTCCTGACCTCCTATATAAGTGCTCTAAAAAAAAATTAACAGCTGCATAGTGAGAGAGGACCTTGAGTGTCACCCTGAAAATCAAGCTAACACTGTTGTCATAGTTTCTAAACACTTTCCCAGGAAAGTAACTATAAACATAGGTGTTTATACATTCCATTAAAGATATATCTTTTGATGGACGTTTCTTATGACCAGTGTGGTTGGGAAGGTGGTAACCTAACTATCCAATCCCTGGTCGTTGTCGAGAATCTATAAATACTGAAATGACAGAATAAAGCTTCTTCTTCCTCTACCATACATCGAGTGGTGTCTGTGTAAATAATTTTGTGTCCGACAGTGACATCTGGTGACCTTTGACAGGTATTGCAGGTGATGGTAGCGGTGTCGGTCAGTCCTGAGCCATGGCTACCTTCGGGTTTTTACCAACGGATGCCTCGGTTGTGGGCTTTTGGCATGCTGTATCCAATTGGAAGTGGACTGATGTTTCGGATGCTGATTTTCAGCGGTTGTATGCTTATGGCAGAGCTAAAGGATTTTTTTTCCTATGGTTGAGACGGTTTTTTCGAAGCCAGCTTGGGACGCATTAGGTGATTCCCTGATTCAGGCGATGTCCGTGGCATATGATGCCGACCTGGCTCGGCTTCTGGTGATCTGGCGGCAGTGTGACTGCGCTCTGGATAGCTGTGCATCCTCTTCGGGCAGTTCTGTGGCTGTTTTCTCTGACCTGAATGATGAGGATGGCTTGGATTACAGCCTTGGGAGCACGGTGAAGTTTTCTCTCTCTTCCCGTGATGCGGGGCTGGGGGTAGGCTGTGGCTCAGGTTCTGAGGTCGGCTCCCCCGGGGTTGCTGGGGCCCCCAGCGAGCTGGGTCCCGGCCAGTGGGCCGTTGGGGGTTCCACAAAGCAGATGGGCATGGCCCCGCCTCACCCGGCGCCCAGGCGGCAGAAGCCCGGGGCGGGGTCGCTTTCTCTGTGTGCGTCTCCAGTGAAGAGCGCCGTGGAGCTGCCTGAACAAGGGTCTGCACAGCCCCTGGAAGAGGTGCCGGGGAAGGTCCGATGCCCTTGTTGTGACTGGGCTGTGCCGTACCCCACAGGAGTTGGGGGCGGGGGGGATCGGGCGGGCTCCACGCCGGCTGCCGCGCATGCTCAAGCAAACGCTGTCCCGGAGGGCGGAGGTTTGGGTGACTGTTTCTCAGCCCCTGGCCCAGTAGGCGGGGTGTTCGTGTTGCTCTGCGGCCAGCACCGGCTTTTGAGCCTTGCGTCCCCAGTGAAACTCTGTTGGGGGCGATCCCAGCCACTTCTCCTCCCACACCAGATTCGTTGGGCTTGGGGGGTGCCGTAGCGTGGATGCTGGACTGGCTGCTCTGGGCCCCGTGATGCAGGTTTCCCCTCCCACGAGCCCAGAACAACCCCTGGCAGCGGGACGGGGCGGTGCCGTGGCTCCGTGAGCCACGCCCCTCCGTGTGCCTCCATCTCCTCCTGCTTTGGGGGTGGGCCACCCCGAGCTGGCTCCACCCCCCTTTGCCTCAGGTTTCTGGATGATGCCCGAGCCTGCCGGTGGAGTGGGGTTGTCCCTTCTGTCTCCTGTGGCTGGAATGGCCACGGCAGATCCGGGCCCTGCATTATTAACTCTTGGCACAGGCGGTGCCTCGATACCGCTGTCATGAAGCCAGTGGCCCCCAGGGGCAAAGGTCCCTGGGCTGATGGGGCCTCTCCAGCTGGCCTGCGGACTTTGCCTCCCGGCCAGACAACCATAC
Source organism: Poecile atricapillus (assembly GCF_030490865.1). Classification (NCBI taxonomy): domain Eukaryota; kingdom Metazoa; phylum Chordata; class Aves; order Passeriformes; family Paridae; genus Poecile; species Poecile atricapillus. Next base: position 14,261,654 of record NC_081252.1, read on the forward strand.
AACCACGAGACCAGGTGTGGTTTTGGGAGGTGGTGAGAGCAAAGGTTGATGAGGTGGCTGGTTGTGCTTCTGAACATAGTCCCCTGGATGGTGGGGATGGGTCCTCTGATTCTGCTGGTGCTGCAGCAGCTGTGATGCCGAGCGCTGTTGTGATGTCTTCTGGCCAGGTGCCTGGCCTTGTCTCAGTGAACTCTGTGAGACAGGACATGGCAGGCAAGACCGTTCCTCCGGAGGGTTATCAGGCATTTCCTGTGCTTCAGGATGCGACTCAGAGGACCCATCAGCCATTATCCTGGAAAGCTTTGGCAAATCTCAGGGAGATGGATGAGAAACATGGGTTAGGGTCAAATGAAGTTATGAAGGTATTTTGGGGCCTTGTTGGTGGTGTCCTAGTACCTTATGATATCCAGAGTTCAGCCCGTGTTCTTTTTCAGCTGGTAGAATATGACATTTTTGTATCGCAATGGGCTCTGATGGCCTGTTGAGTGGTGCAGCAGAATACTGCTTTGGGTCAGTGGGATCCCATGCGGGTGATCAGTTCTGATGCTTTGCTGGGCAAAGATGGCTTTGCTGACATTGGTAGGCAGGTTGGCCTTGACCCTATTGTGCTTGAGCAGCGCAAAGAGACGGGCATGGCATTAGTGCAGACCATAGAATTGGCCACCCCCAAGAAGCCTTTTGTGACTGTTGTCCAGTGGCCTGATGAGTCTTTCCTGTGATTTGTGAATTGGCTGTCTACTTCTGTGGAGAGGCAGGTGCAGGATCACAAGGCGAGACAGATTGTGCTCAAAAACCTCTCAAGGTCTAATTGTAATGCCGTATGTCAGAGGACCATTAGGATGCTTCCTGGTGATCCCTCACTGCTGCAGATGGCACAGGCTTGTGTAGAGGCAGGTGTCGCTGCTGAGAAGCCCCCTACCATGGCTGCTGCACTGCAGTCAACTTGGGTGAAGCCGCAGGGTGGACAGTGGCAACAGGCCAGCAAGAAGCAGAAAAAGAAAGTGCAGGGGGTCTCTACTCCCCTCTTTTTCTGTGCCCAGTTTGGTAGGCCAAATCATGCAGCGAGTGTGTGCAAGGCAAAGGTCCATGCCACTGGTCAGGCTCTGCTGGGCTCAGGAAATGAGAAACAGAGTGCAACGCTCAGACACAAGCCTCTCTTTACACCCTGGAGCTGATGGAGGTTTGCTTGGCCAGCACCTCCGGCTCAGCGGGCCTTGATGTCTGCACAGCAGACACGGTTGTCTTAGACTCTTGCAGGGTGTACAGGGTTCCTTTGGATGCTTTTGGTCTGGTGGGTGAGGGCATGAGTGGGTGAGGGCTCTCCTTGTCGGGGGATCTAGCACCACTACTCAGGGCATTGTAGTGCACCTGGGAGTCATCAATTCAGATTTCATGGGTTGGATTTATGCCATGGTTTCTACGCTCACCTCCCCTGCTGATAGTAAAAGGTTCTAAAATCTTAGAAAATTTGGAGACTTAGAAAGAAAGTTAGGTTTGGAAAGCCCTGGGAAAAGTAGGCCCTGAGAAATGTTAGGCCTTGTGGTTGCTAAAGATCAGCTCAAACTGCACCTGTGTAGTCAGTATATGATAAATGATACAATTGTTAGATGTGATTAGATATAATTGTAGTTTAAAGAACGTGAGGAACAATGTTAGGGGGCTAGGGGGGATCACGAGAAATCCATGCTTCAGTAAAAACAATGCTTACAATAGAACAATGTAAGTTTAATAATTAATATGTAAATTGTATAACGATAGGGTATAAAACATATTCAACTTAAAATCAAATTGTGTCAGATTTGGGTATGTGTACCCCTGATGCCCAGAGCTCTTCAATAAAGCACCTTCATATAATCATTCATGATTATGTTGTTCCTGAACGCTAACACTGCCACTATCCCTGTGGGAACCAGGCTTGCTCAACTTGTGCCTTTTAAGTCTTGTGTTTGCAGGGCTGAGAACCGGTCAGCCACCTCATGCTCACTGGACTGCTTTGGTCCTGACGGCCAAGGAACATCCTGAACAGGTCTGCACCCTGTCCATCCCTGGTGGGACACCACCAGAGATTAGCCTCCGTGGGCTTCTTGATACTGGAGCGGACATCATGATTATCAAGTTTGCTGACTGGCCCCCAGAGCGGCCCTTGGAACCGGTGCGGACGTCTGTCGTGGGGTTGCCAGGAGCAGCACAATGCTATGTGAGCCGGAGGCCTCTGTTCATCACGAACCCAGAGGGAGACACGGCCATGATTTGGCCATATGTTACAAAGGACTCACGGATAACTTTCTGGGGGAGGGATGTTCTGGCTGCATGGGGAGTGTGTATGGGGACGGATTTTTGATGGGGGCCACTGTGCTGGAGGGTGCAGACTGTCCAACGCCTCCTATATGGTGGCTGGTGGATAAACTTGTTTCAGAGAACCAGTGGCTCCTCCCTCACAATAAACTGGTCACCCCCTGTGATTTGGTGCAAGAAGAGTTGGAGCCTTCTACCAGTCCTTGGAACACTCATGTTTTCTGTATCAAGAAAAAGTCTGGGAAATGGAGGTTGCTACAAGACCTCTAGAAAGTTAATGCTGTGATGGAAAGCATGGAGACATTGCAGGTTTGCATGCTGTCACCTACCATGCTTCCCACTGGTTGGCCAGACCTCATCATGGATCTAAAAGATTGTTTTTTTATTATTCCTTTGCATCCCGATGACAGACCAAAATTTGCCTTCTCAGTGCCAGCTATCAACAATACTGAGCCCCCACAGAGATATCATTGGAGGGTTTTGCCACAAGGCATGTGGAATTCGCCTGCCATTTGTCAATGCAGGCTCGAGCCCTGTCTGGAGTTCGCCAGCAGTTTCCTGATGCTTACGTCTATCATTATATGGATGACATTTTGGTGGCTGCAGCCACCCAGGATGAACTGCTGGAGATACAGCCTCAGCTGATGAGCATTCTCTGAGCTGCAAGTGGCTTCAGAAAAGATTCAGCACCAACCTTCTTGGAAGTATTTGGGGGTCAAAATTTTGGAACAAACAGTCCAACATCAGGAGGTGCAGTTTGTGCATTCAGTAAAGACACTGAATGATGTTCAAAAGTTGGTGGGCGTCATCACTTGGTTGCGTCTCTATTTGTGACTGACCACGGTGTGATGGATTGGCATTTAAGAAACAAAGCGAAACACCTAAGGAAGTTAAGGCTGCTGGAGGCTGATGGGAGTTTTTCTCCTGGCCAATAACTGGCCATTTCTGAGAACTGACAGTAGTTTTGACCACTGAAAAGTGAGATCAACCTGTGAACACCACCTTAAGACCTAAGTCTGGGAATTTCTTGCTGTCTTTGGTTTCCAGCTGTTAAAGAGGTAACAGGGCTCCAGTCCAGCCTCCTCCTCCCCCCAGGCCTGCCTCCAGTGGGCAATGATATCACAGGTCTTTTCTCCTGTGTGAGTGGAAGCTATCATTACTTCACTCTTTGTTGCAGTTTCCTGCATACACTTTCCAAGTCACCAAAGGCACAAATTTCAAGCACTATCTTTTAGCTTTAGCTATGCTGAATAAAGCCTAAATACTTAGAAATACACACAAATGTACGTAATATTTTTTGTGGGCATCTAGAAATGGACATGGAACTAAGTTTAAAATGAGCTATCTGTAGAAGTCATAATCCCTCAGTATAGGTTTACAAAATTAATCACAATTTTCCTAATTTTAATAATTTTAGTTACAGAACCACAAGATCATGTAGGTTGGAAAAGACCCCTGAAAGCGTGGAGTCCAACCTTTGGCCAGACACCACCATGTCAACTAGACCTTGACATCAAGTGCCACGTCCAGGAATTTATTGAACATCTCCAGGGATGGTGGCCCCACCTTCTCCCTGGAATGGCAGCCCATTCCAATGCTTAGCAACCCCTTTTGTGAAGAAATTCTTCCTCATGTCAAACATGAACCTTCCCTGATGCAGCTTGAGGCCCTGTCCTTTTCTCCTTTTGCTGCTTGGGAGAAGTGGTCAACTCCCACCTGACTACAGCCTTCTTTCAGGGATTCATAGAGAGTGATGAGGTCACTCCTGAACCTCCTTTTCTCCAGGCTTAACACCTCCAGTTTAAACTAGTTTAAGCTGTTGTTTATTTTCAAAGATACTTCAAAACTTTACATCAAAAAAATCTGTTGAAAATAGGATCAAAGTAATAAGAACTTTTTTTTTTCCCAGTGGTTTGCACACAAATCATATATTATGTCCTCTTCTCACGTCAACAGCACACTGCTGAATAATATCCTCAGAGCTGTGCTAACATCATTTGAAGATACTGTTGTAGGAAGATACTAAAGTGCTATTTAAATGGAAGTTGTTAAATAAAAAGAGTTTTGCCTGGATTCTGTTACAGTTAAGAGACAGGAAAACAAATAAATGTTGCTGCCTGGAAAAGGATGAAATCAATAGGGGACAAAGTACATTTTCAAGGCATTAAAAATCTGAAAATTTAAAAGTTTTAAAACTGAAACATTACCTGTCTGCATCCTTTTAAATCAAAGTTCATGGAATTTGTAGAAGGTCAGATGTCAGATAATACCATGCATCTGAGAGCTTAGCATTGCAGATTGCAGTTTTCTGATAATGTACCTCTGAAGGCCTAGACTTCAAAAAGAGTGTTGGAATCATCAGCCATGATTTATGGAAGTAGTAATTCCACTTCTCCCTATATTTCATGTCATTAAAAGAAAGATTGGTCTGTCAGCTGAAATTCTCTTTCTTCAGGTAGAGCTAAAAAGAGCAGTAAAAACTATGCACGAACCACACTTCAGCCAAGTGATTTTACAAAGATTAGCTACTATAGGTACTGAACAAAAGTCTGAGTTATCTTGAGTGTTATTCAGAGCTCCTTTTCTTAGTTTTATGTGCAAGCTTCTGAAAGGTATATCCAGCAAAGGTATATGTTGCTGGAGCTGGGAGGAGGAAAGTACCAAAGCTCTAGAAAGGCTTAAAAACCAGAGTTTGGTTATTGGCATATGGCCCTAGCTTCTATCTTGGCATATATAAGGACCCCGAATAAAATGAGTCATAGAATACCAGCCTGAAAGGAACAGCAAAGATAATCTGCTCTAACCTTTCTCGGCAAAAGAATGGAACTGGTTGGCTGCAGAAATAGCTTTTTTTCCTTGTAAAGAGACATAAATCAGTTTCAGGATCTGCTTTTAAGTCTATTTTGGGTGCATACACATATAATTTTGTTTTCCTTTAAGTAAAAGACAGTCACAGCACTAAAAGCAATTGCAAATCTTAGGAGAGCTTGAGAGAAAATAGATGTGGCAACATTTACAGCAGAAATTCACTCCCTGGTTTGCTAACACCAGACAGTCCTTTTCCAAGCATCCTCATAAGTGTGTGGAAAGTAACTTTCTATAACTGATAAAATTTAGGATGCCACTGATGTCCTGCTCTCTGACAATGCCCCTCTGATGTCTACTCCAAACATTAACTGTGTCCTGGCCACAACCAGGACAATGTCCTATAAAAAGTGATGCCAATGTATATCATTAAACACTGGTTCTTGAGGATTTCTCTACTTTCTAATAGACAGCTACACTTAATTTTTCTCCCAAGTTTGCCCTCTGAGTTCAGGTCAACAAACTATAACTATCTTTGTCACTCAAACACCTTGGTTATCTAAGTGAACATAAGGTTAGTGAGACAGGTGTTTCAATGGTGCTATTAACCTTAGCCATTAATTTTTAATTTATTTTGAGCCTTTATTCTATGCCTTCATTGCTATTTTTCTTAGTCATAAACAAAGGCAAAATGTTTAACAGCTGCCAAATAGTTTCCAAATCAAAACAGGTTTCTTGCTAAAGCACATTGTAGATTTGTGAATTGAGGTAGGTATAATACTTTCAAACCTGTGGACAAGAACTACACCAACAGTGTGTTAAACCCAAAATCATCCATTTGTTCGTATACTGTTGTGTCTGCAAAGTCATTCAAATTTTGTAGCATATTTATTCAAAACTTTCCAATATAAAGGGAAGAAACAAAAAAGGCAGACTGAGAGGCTGTTCTTATTAGATTTTGACAGTAGAGAGCTGCCACTTTAGAAATGTGGAAAAAAGGCATATAATATTGCAGACATCATTGAGCAATATATAATTCATTGATTCAGCAAAGGTTCTTGAAGTTCCTCACTAACCACGGTCTGAAGGAGCACTTCATTCTTCCTTCTTAACTACCTAATCTCTGTGTCACTCAGAGCATTTTTTACATAGAAAACTATTCCTAGTTTCCATGAAAGCTTTTTGACTGAGCCAGCAGAGAAGGGTGACCTAGTTACAGTTTGGTAAGTCCCATTGCAAACCTTGCCACCAACAGCTATGTAGACATTACCTTCTTGGAAATATCTGCTGAAGAGCTCATACAACTATGAATGATCAGACAGAGAATTACAACACTTGCTTAAATGGCAGAGCTGTGCATTCACATTCACAGTCATTTAGATTTGATGGCAACAGTAGGATTATCACTGGGAGATAATCAGAGAACTTCTGACAAGTAAGATTTTAGCAGTTCACAGAACAATTAAAAACCTAAAGCAGCACTTTGTAGCATGTAAGAGAGGGTAGTTTTTATTTTAAAGAGTTTTAAATTGTGTTAATGTGGTTTTATACATTATTTAGTGACTGCTTAAAGAATAAGACTGTCTCAAACCTCCAGCCCCTCAAATTTTTGGGCTTTTTTTCATTAATTGGTAGCAGAAAGCATCCTAAATACATTTTAAACCATATGGTTAAAGATATTGTTTGAAATCTAATGATTAAATCTTTGTTTTCATTCATTCATCTGTCCATTGCACAACTCACCTTTCTACCAAGTCTGGACTAGCTACCACAAGAATCAGTGGGAAACAAGAAGGGGACAACTCAGCTTGGCTTTCAGAAATCTCAGAGCCAGCTAGCAGACAAGTTCTTAAATATTTCTCTGTACAAATAGTATAGAAGAAACTCGTTCTTTGCCTTTCCCATTGAAGTTTCCCACCCCAGTACACCTGTTCCCTATCACATTTGCTCTCCATCATCATCTATTATATGAAAGGAATACCATATAGTGCACTTCCTGCAATCACATGGGAGCTTTCAATATGCACAAGTTAATGTGCTAGAAAATCCTCCACCAGGATTTAACAGCACACAGGGTCCAAAGACCTGACAGAAACGAAGTCTTGCATGTTTCCTTCTGTAAGGAAAAACACTCAGCACTGATTTCAGAGACAGCAATGCCTGACTCCTAATTACCACTGCTTGGGACATAGTTCCTTCCTCTCATAAACTTTGCATAGATCAAGGACTTTGCGAGATCCAGCTTTTAGCAGGTCTTGGTTCATGCTTAAACCAGAGAACATCACTTTTCCTTCCTTGCAATTAGAGTAGTACATGCCAAGAAAAATAGAGCCAGCAGTTGTTTGCCTGCTAATGATAATGAAGGGCATGTTATAGGGATGAAGGAAAGGTACTATAGAATCCGTTCCAAAATGGATGTTCTAGATGGGTGGTCAATGTTTCTGCACCAAATACTGTCCTTCACATCTCTGAGATGAAAAACCACTCATTTCAGTTAAAAGCACAGATTCTGTTTTCTGAGACACTGACAAATTATTTGTATGGGAAACTATTTCACAGCTTTTGTTGAAATCTGTCATTTTTATACTACCTTTCCATCTTAGGAGCCTTACAGTACATCATGTTATTTTGAAAATGTTAGCTACACATAAATGAATGTGTTTTCTTGCTCAGAGACAAGTCTGACTCCTATAGACATCAGGTTTTCAATCTTCAGATTATAAATAACAGCCAGGCCTGATTGGCCCAAATTTCTAAACTAAAAGTAAAGCAACAATAGTTTAAAACAATAACTACAAGGGAGGTATTCCATTAAATGAGAGGAAAAATATATGTCCTACTAATTCTATTTACTATTGGCTTCAATAGGTGTTGGGGGTTAGGTGTCCTTTTTTCAGTTCTGGCTTGCCCGTGGAGTTTTTACCCATTAGTTGCAGGGAAAACCTAACTGCGGGTACTTGGTGGGTGCTTGACAAAAGACAGAGTTCGGCTGGACCCAGGGGCAGAAGGGGGGGCAGGAAAAAGGGAGGGTGGGGACAGTTTGGCGGGCTTTCTTCAGCTTCAGAGAAGGACACTTGGGGCACGGAGCTGTTGTGGTGGAGAGAAGGGAATTTGCCATCACCCAGACAGAGCTGCTGCTTCTTCTCCCTCTTCCCTCTTCACTGGTGGCCTCGCACCCCATGTCCTGCCGGGATGTGTAGCGGTGCCAGCCACCACCGCGGAGCTGCTGATCCACCTCAGCCACCGGCCCAGGATCTCAGCTCATCCCTGCTGTTCCAGCTGAGTGTTCCTCAGAGCCCTGCAGGAGCACCGGGACTGACTGCCCGAGGGGGTTTGTGAAGCAAAGCCTCTCCTCCATCCCGTCTCAGCCGAGAAAGCTGTCACGGGGCCCCTGGTTCTGTTTTCTTGCTAATGCTGTAGTTATTGTTGTTTGTTTGCCTGGTTATACACACTAGTAAAGAACTGTTATTCCTATCCCCAGATCTCTGTCTGAGAGCCCCTTGATTTCAGAATTATAATAATTCAGAGGGAGGGGGTCTACATTCTTTCATTCCAAGGGAGGCTCCTGTCCTCCCTAGCAGACATCTGTCTTCTAAAACAGAGACAATAGGTAAGAGATTTTACTGACCTTTCTAACATTTGATGCAGTGCAGTAACCAGAGAGAGATAATAAAAGCTACAGATTGGAAAGGGGTTAAGGAAACAGAGAACAGAAATGAAGTTTGGTGTCCTTTATTCAATCTGTCAACTTTAACTATTTGAGTTCATTTTACAGCTAAAATGAACTCTTTACACTGAGTAAAAAGGGTCCCTTTACTATGCATAATGTCATAAAATCAATGAAATTTTGCACTGAAAGATGGGCACACATGATATTTCCTGTGATTCTCTTGCCTTAATATCCTGTGCTTCAAGAATATGGACAAAGGAAGTTTTAGTGCTTAGTCTTAACCAAAATTGGCTAGGCTATTCCAAAACAGAAGAGTTAAGCTTTTCAGAAAAGATCTATGCCCAAAAAACCTTCAGAACATCAACTAAAAATTTGTGAGAACTACTATTTACTTAGCTATGGAAAGCCAAGACAGACTAAAATCAAAGTAGCACTTCTAAGATTCTTTTGAAATGTTTCTGCTCAAGACTTATAAATATTTTATTGGAAAAATAGTAATTCCAACTGTCCCTTGAAAATCTGTTGTGCTGAATTTAGAGATTCAATTCAACCATTAAAGTATCAAATAGGGATTTTAGTCCTGCTTTTTATTAGAAATCAAAATGCAAATTTTTACTGTGGAGCCCCTAATGAGTGGAGCCCACTCATGAAACTGACACAAAAAAAAATAGATTTAGTCTTGAAATAAAATAGTAATTTTTTCAGACAAAAAGATTGCTGAGAAGATTCTGTTTTATTAAAGATACAGAAGAGGACATTTACAAGGTATGAATCCGTTTTAATTCACTAAGTAGCAAACCAGAATAAATTAATGATCACAATTTGGGGACATATGCAGATGATAAGGATGATCACAGCCCCTCATTTCAATTTTAATTTCAACATGTTGCTGCTACAAATATCTGTCAGACTTAAGGAAATAACTGCAGACTATCATTAAAAAGTTTAGTTAGAATAGAAGAATCCAGGATGAAAACAAAAGGTTTTGTAAAGAATTAAATTGAAAGAGTAATCAAGGCTCCATACCTGAATTCACTCTATTTGCCAAATGACAGTCTGACATTGAAATTTCCATGTAGTTAAGCTTTGAATATGTGCAAAACAAAGAAATTTTTATCCCTTATAGTGACACATAAATATGTTGGTACTTATGTCACAGTACCCAGACAGAGCATCCTAAGCCATATATATTAGTCAAGTGACCATTTTGCAGATGCAGAAACAGGGATATTAAACTGAACAATAGATTTGGTTTAAGGCCATGGAGAATACATGTCTTTAAATTTATTGCAAATATGGAAAGACTACTTCTCTCTAGAATTAAGAGATACCTACAGATTGTTACAATATTCTAAGGATTTCTTGTTGTTGTGGTTTTAAAGCAGTAATTAAAGAAATACTAGAAAACTTGTTTTTTGTTGTGAGATATGGATTAGAACAAGAGCAAAGCAGGCTTAAAACTTAAAAGGAATAAAGAAAGTTTATGAGCAAAACTACAAGAATACGAACACCAGAATAAACTTCCAGAAAACCCTATTATTCCCCTACTACCCAACAATTCCCTTGTTCACATGACAACATAGAGACAAAAAACTTTGGAACTTTGGTGTTTTAAACAGTCCCAATTCCTGCTAGAGTCTTTTCATTAGTCTTTGAAGAGAAACAGAAGTCTTCTTCTACTAATCTATGGAGTTTCTCACAAGAAAACTATTTCTGTTATAGCTTTATATTTTTCTGATGCCAGCTGCCCAGAAATCCTGTCATTAGAGTTCACTCCTCCCATTTCACATCACTCTGAGGTGTGTATGGGTCAACGAGTCTAGGGATGTCATTTTAAGGATGAGTTATTAAAAGGCAAAAGTTCTTTTCATTTGTCTCTGTGAGCTTCCCTGGAAAACAGAAGTTTTCTCTTTGCCTCAAGCGGCCCCAAATCTTCAACTATTACTTCTCCCCTTCTGTTCCAGAACCTCACTGTATCACAATTACTCCACCTTTTGCTCAAAATCCAAACTTTGAACGCTCCATTCCTCCCCATATACTCTGTCATGAATTAAAGGAGTTTTTTTCAGAACATTATTGTCCATCTCTATAGCTTTAACAGAAAAATATTTCAGCATAATTAAAGCATCTCCTTATTCTCTACCTCTTCTGAAGCTTAATTATTTTCTTTACTGTCTCTGATAGTTTATAAAGTCTCTTTACATGTTGATTACTCTCTTTTTCTTTCTCTGGAAAAAAAGATTAATCTGCAAGTCTCATCTGGGTAATGAAAAGGTTTAAATCTTGCCCAGGCTTTGTAGATGGTTCTGTGATCTCTGCCGGAGCAGCAGCTGGAGTTGTCTGTGATGGAATATTCTTCATGGCTGTTCTGGAGAGTGTGGTCACTGTCTCATTCCACCGCAGGTCAAGAGCTTTTTTCCTTTCTTTACTTGGCAGTCTCTGATGAATTCAGTCACAGCAAAAACTGCAGCCGAGCCAGGGACCCACCTGGCCCAGCCAGAGCCCGGGGCAAGCCCCACAGGCCCCATCTCCCGGCCGGGAGTTGAAGCAGGCCCAGCCCCTGCCCGGGCCACATGGCCTGCGCAGGGAACGGGAGGCCAGCTCGAGCTCTGTTACCTTTCACAGCCAGGAAACAAAGAGAGAAAGAAATTCCCAGGCTTAGGTCTTAAGGTGGTGTTCACAGGTTGATCTCACTTTTCAATGGTTAAAACTGCTGTCAATTCTTAGAAATGGCCAGCTGTTGGCTAGGAGAAAAACTCCCATCAGCCACCAGCAGTTTTAACTTCCTTAGGTGTTTCTCTTTGTTTTCTTAAATGCCAATCTATCACACTTGTTTATGCAGTTACTTCAAATGGTGCAATAATTTTTAGCATTTGCTATCCCATCAAAAAATGTACAAATAACAAAACAGTGTTGTTTACAAATCATCTGTGGCATTGGAACAGGGATTAATGTAGAACAAGAAGAAATTAGGGAGTGTTTTATATTGCACAGGAAGTAAACAGTCCAAATTTGCAGAAATAAGAAAAGACAGGTAAACACAAAGTAAGTCTTTCTGAATTAATTATGCAGGGTGTGGACATACATAAGAGGAGAAAATTACATCTGCATTCTTTTCACTGTCTAGTTGAATATTGATACTTAGAGACCATCACAAAAAACTCTATAAAAGTGTATTAATTTCATTACAAATTTGCAATATTCTGATGAAGCCAAATATTGTGAAGAAGAAAGCAGCAATCTCTGAACAGAACTGTAACATGCTACATGAAAATAATTTATCTGTGGAGTAGTAAATTGATCCATCTGGCTGCAAACTGATTTGCAAGAAATGTAAATATCTAGTCCCGTCTGTCCATAAGAAGGAAGAAATTTTTTTGTGAAAATTTCTGGAATGAAAAGGTTAACTTTGTGACTATGTCTGAGTAACTATTCCCCTTTGCAGTAAATTGTATATCAAGACTGTATGCATATCACATGCGTGTAGCATGCATTTCCACTATATGTATAATGCTTTCATTTGCCTGATACAATAGTTACTACTATTATATTACTGTTATGTTGTCATCACACTCAGGATTACTTTTGCAATGATAGAATTAAGTGAGATGTCACACAGATCATGCAAGTTATATGTCTGCTTATAGTATTACTGACCAGTTTTTTAAAATGCATGTCTAGCAATATCAGTAAATTGCTTGCTCTCTCTGGTCTCCAATCTGACCCAGAGAAGCCAGATTAAAGTAAAAATAATGAGCTATAACAGCTGTTGTAACACTAGAACAGGCTCAGCCAGCCAGCCAGTCCTTTGTATCTCTCCCTGTATGCAGGATGTATGCTCAGAAATCCCATCAGACTCACACCATGCAGAACACCCAAGGGTTCACCAGGTTTGGTTATTTTGGATCAATTTATTATCCTTGTCAGACCCTGAAACTCATCATCTCTGGTCCTGACATCTTCTCTGGGGAGCGCAGCTGGAGACTGCCATTCAGAAACAGCAGTTTTCTCCTTCCTCTCTACGTGGATTTTGCTTCGGCAGCTCTGTGTAAGCTCAGCATAATGAGGGATATAACCTAATCATTCCAGAGGAACATTTCATTCCACCAATGACTTCTGTTTCAATCTACTCAGGTGTCATTTGTATACACATTTTCTGTGTAGGGCATACCAATATTTCAAGTTTAGATTTCTGCTGCAGTCCCCCTCTTGGTGAAATTATAAAAGGTGCTCCTACCAAAATTGTATTAAGATTATGCAGACATAATCTAACTGTTTCTGAGGAAGCTAATTTCTTTTTGCTATTGCACAGGTCAGTTAGGGAGAGACAGTCACATAGAAAGCTAATTTTATCACAAATTTATATTAAAGCAGAGTCTGTATGGTTTTCACATGTGGTTAAAATTAGACTAATTAATAACATTCCATGATAGTTCATTAACTAGAAGCAAATGTAAGCTCAGTACCACCATTAAGTGCCAAAGGCCAGCTAAATTGACATTCATGTGAAAAATCAGGAGCATCAAGGGATGTAGCTCTAGTACTGTTGATGGCAAGAAAGGAGCTTGGAGCATCTGGTTCAGAGTCACCACTGTATAGCTGCGAAGTTTGCCAGACATTCTTGAGTGTGAAGTTGTTCATAGGCCAATTAAACTACAGCCCTAGGGGATAAATATGAGAAAGCAGTGATTTTATTTTTTTTTTTTTTCTGGTGCACTTCTCATAACAAGAAGAGGTATGACATAGCACTGTACAGGGACTGAACATTCTTACCAGGATAACAATATACTGGATAAAACATTTATGAGGTTTAGAAAATAAGGAGAGCATCAAACCATATTGGTTTTTGCTTTCAGAAGAATATCTAAGAAAATCTCCTATTTATATATTTGAATAGTCTTATTTTAAGCCAGGAGGCTATAAAATGACATATTTCATCTTATATTTAATTAGCTTGCTGAAGCAAGGTATTTTGTACCCTATATTGATAGGTTAAGGATTACTTAGGTGCAAGGTTCAAAGCACTTAAATTATTCTATCAGTAATCAAAATATATCCATTTGTATTAAATTATTTCCACTCGCTCATTCTTCTACATTTTATATAACTGTATTCACCATTAATACTGATAATTTATTTTCTGATGCAGCCAAGATATTAGGAAACATATCTATAGATTCTTTCCTTAAATGAAACTAGGATATTGCTCTTACCTATTTCAGCTTATTTCATCAAAAAGATGATTTTAGCCTCTCCCTTTAATGAAGAAAAGTATATTGCAGAAACATGACCAGCGCTGCCAGGGAAAATACAAACAGTAGTAGCTTTTAGAAATATTACAGAAATTTCACTCCAGCAAGACCACAGCCCATCAAGTTAGCAAGAAATATCTATTGAATACAAAATTTATTTTTTTTTTCTAATTCAAGGCTATGTAATCAAAACAACTGCCAAAATGGAATGGGCCTAAAAGTGCAGCTGCCTTGTAAAGTAGAAGATTCTCATCAACTTCAGGGAAGAGTCGTAATCAAGATTTTAAACATTCTAATTTATATAATGCACTGACTTATTATGTATAATAAATTGTTCATGCACAGCATACAACAAGTGAAATAGCATAGCAAAAGGCAAGTTCTCAGCTGTGTTGCAGGCAAATCATATACTGGCTGTTTCAATTATCCTGTACTAAACATGCCCTGTATCTACCTTGTAGAATTCAGCATGGCTGAGTTGACCAAAGAAATTTCACAGGACATTCTTCATATGTTTATCAGGTATGTAGATTTTATACAAACAAACAAAAAAAACCAAACCAAAAAACCAACCAACTAACCAAACAAACAAAAACTAAACTAAAACCAGCCAACCAAAAAAATTCCACGACCATACATACACATACACATATACCCACCCCCCACCAAAATCAACCAAATCCAACAATTTTTTATTTGGCAATAATGCCTAGAAAACTGTAACACCAGGATTTTCACTCTCCTGCTACATAACAAATAAGTTCCATGGCAACTAGAACACGTGCAGAAGAATGAGATAGAAAGTATAACCTATGGTGGCTAAGCTACTTTGCTGGGTCATAAAAAACCTACTCTACCATTAGCAAACTTGCAGATGACACCAAGTGAGACCAAGTGTCAATCTGCTGGAGGGTAGGAAGGCTCTACAGAAGGACCTGGACAGGTTGGGTCATTGGGCCAAATCCAACAATATGAAGTTTAAGAAGTCCAAGTGCTGGGTCCTGCACTTTGGCCACAGCAACCCCCAGCAGCTGGACAGTGCCCAAGTAGAAAGGGACCTGCGGTACAGCGCCCACGTGGCCAAGGAGGCCAATGGCATCCTGGCCTATATCAGGAATTGCATGGCCAGCAGGACCAGGGAAGTAATCTCTCCCTTGTACTTAGCACTGGTGAGGCCATGCCTCAAGTGATATGTCCAGTTCTGGGCCCTCAGTTTAGGAAGGATGTTGAGATGCTGGACCATGTCCAGAGAAGAGCAACAAGGCTGGTGTAGAGTCTGGAACACAAATCCTTTAAGGAACAACTGAGAGACCTGTAGGTGTTTAGCCTGGAGAAAAGGAGGATTGAGGGAGTCCTTACCACTCTCTACAACTTCCTGAATGGAGGATTTAGCCAGGTGGGGGTCAGACTCTTCTCCCATCCAACCAGTGACAGGACAAAGAGGATGCAGAACTAAATTGCAGTAGGGGAGGTTTAGCTTGGACATTAGGAAAAAGTTATTCCCAGAAAGGATTATTGGGCATTGGAATGGGATGCCCATGGAGGTTGTGCAGTCACTGTCCCTGGAAGTGTTTAAGGAAAGACTGGATGTAGCATTTAGTGCCATGGTTTATTTGACAAGCTGGTGTTCAATTATAGTATAGATGACCTCTGAGGTCTTTTCCAGTCTAGTTGATTCTGTATTCATTTCCTTTTAACTCAGAAGAAAATAAAAAAGCTTTGTTTTACATTTTATATGCTTGTAAGGAAGAATATTTTTTATTAGAAATGGAATCTAAATCTTCATATTTGTCACACTCAAAGTTTGTTCTGTTTCTTTGGCTCTGTGGGGTTTATTTTTTTTGTTTTTTCAGTAAGTATGGGGGGTTCTGTACCAAAATACATCACTCCTACTAAGGATTATTTTCTAGAGTTGACTCAGATTTGAAATTTCTATCTATTCATCCAAAACATGAAAATGTATTTCAACAAGATCTACATGCCTTTGCTGTCAGAAAAAAACCCCAAGCTAATGACCTTTCACTAACTTGGAAGCAATTATGCACTAGTCTTACAAGCTACCAGCGTTAGTAAGAATAATTATTGATCTAGACATGAATTTATCGGGGAGAAATGTGCAAGAATTCAAGACTAATAAACCTGAAATGTAATAACTGCTAAGATCAAGGAAAAATGTAATGTATGCTAAACATCATACTCAACCATATAATCTTTCCCCCTAAAAACTCAAAGGATCATGGACATTATTGTTCTTTACAATACTGAAATTAAAGCTGCTCCTGCAGACTGTTATCTGTAATGCTCTTACAGTACCACAAAATTTCTAACACTGTCTTTCATATTTTCTGATTTTGAATGTCTATCTCGACAAGTACTGTAAATTTAATATCCCTGCGGTGTCCTTGGCTTTCACTCCAGATGTATTTCTTAGCACTGATTTTTATACTCAGAGCAGTCTAAGAAATAATGTACTCCCAAACCTGTGACATAGGCTTTCTAAATGTGATTCTGTGTCCTCCTGTATTTGTTGTGATTTGAAATGGCACCTGCCTTTTGTTCCCTCATAGCAAATCTTCACTCTTGCATTAATCTTGGCCTGGTTCATTTGAAGCTCATAAATATCCCAGCTTTTACACTTATTCTAAAGTATTTAAACAGAAGATAATCTGTACTTTAAATATTGGTATATATAGCCATAAATGCAATAACGGCTCAATATTTAACAGAAATACTGTCCTGGTTTCGGGCAAATTTGGGAGGAAACTTCAAAAGGGGTCCCTCTAGAAAGCAGATTCAAGCAGTCCCTCCCCCTCCTGGTTCAGGAAAATATTTCCTTGGAGAAAAGTGAGGGGGAAAAAGTGCTTATTTAACAAGCAAAGTATTCACAAGCATAAAAAATGGAACCTCTCGTTCTGAAGAGATGGCAAATTCAGAAAGTCCTTGTCATGAGGTCTAACGTGGTTCACTCAGTCCCTGCTGCACTGGAAAATGCCACATCCTGGGCTGTGGTGGGTCATAGGTGTGAACTCCCAGTATTTTTTGGGTTTTCAGTCCAGAGGAGGGCTGATCAAAGAAAAAGAAAAGCCATAGTCCAGGGAACTTCTCTGCCTCAGCTAGCTAAAAAAAATCTAACTAAAAAAAGTAAAGGAGAGCTCTCCCATTGTCTGTCCATGCTGTGGACAACACAGTCCAGAAGCAGGAATGTGAGGGAGCAAGTGCAGTTTCTGAAAACAAACTGCGGCTTCTTCTCCCCGCTCTGCCCCTCACTCTCAGAACCAGTCTTAAAGGTGCAGAACTTAATATCAAGCATAAACGTAACAGATGACTGGGGATACAAGTACCATAAAGTCACCCTAGGACAAACACCTACAAAGATTTTAGGGGCTTTCCTCACCTTTCTTCTGTATTCTTTGTCCTATTATCCACCATTTCATTCTTCTTCATTTTACTGGTAATTATCACATAGAGTTGCAAATGTTTAGACCTGAGAGCAGTTCTTGAAAATATTAATATGATAAAATGTTTTTGTGCTATTTGATTGGGACAGTAGGGGAAAACTTCAAAGAGCTCTAACTCCCTTAGGGTTTACATACTTTAAAATAACAGTATATCTTTATGGCCAGGGAACGGGGGTGGGGGAGAAACAACAGAACTTCAAATTAATATTACACTGGCAGCGGGTTTTTACAGACTATTTTTCAGGACTGTATGATGACTCCCTAGCTTAATGAACAGTTTGATTTAAAGCTTAAAATTATAAAGTGTTCCTACCAGATTCATAAATAATGCAGTTTACAATATTCCTATCAAGCATATAAAACTACATTTGTCTTCCATTAACAACACACTTTTTAAGTAGTCTGACCTCTTCAGATACATAAGAACTTGCAATTAGTGCAATTTGTCACAGGTCCTTTGCATTTTAATAAGATGTAATTAGTTGTCTGCTTAGTCTAATTAACTTTGAAACCCTGACACTTTTTGCTTTCTGGTATAACACGCAGTTCTTTATTTGAATTGCTAATACTGGACAGAGTGCCTCCATACAACAGAAAAGTTAAATCTGTGTACCTTTACTGACTAGGAGGCACTGAAATAACCTGCCAATATTTGCACTAACTTTTCCAAAGTCTTTTTTGTCAATCTATGACAATATATGGGAGTCAATAATATGGAGGACTTAATGTGGGAGCATTTGAGAAACAGATGGAATTATTGTACAGTACTATTATTCTATTAATGATCACACAACTGAATAATTCTGGTTTAGTCATACTTCTCATATTTCAGACATGATTTAATAAATGCATTACAGACTCAGCCCAATGAAGATGTACATCCTTTGTGCTCTTTGAAGTTAACCTGTACCTAATGAAGAATCAAGTGAAGTATCAAAGAGATGACCTTGAAAACATGACGTTTTAGTGATCACAGAATGGTATTGGCTGCATGGAAGTAACATTGAACATTGAGGTAAAATCTCCAGAATAGGTAAAACATGTTAAAAGCTCTGATATTCAGATTTAAAATTTTTTTTTTCAGCTATAAGATAAGACAGTATATATTGCTTTGAATGGAAATTATTACTTTAGAATATGGCAGATTTATTTTATATTCTACTCAGGATTATTTTAATTACTTAGAGGACTGAATTTGCAGATAAATGACACAATTCAACCAAATAGTAAATAAAGTGCAGATTTATCATTGTGTCCTCTCCTGAATAAAATAATTCTCTGCAATTATACTGCAAAACTTAATAATCTTCAGAACTGTAGAAACAGGAGAATGTAAGAATCTATACATAAAAAGAAAAGAGCATGCAGAGAACAGAAACCATTCAATGAAGTGTTGATTTATGTTCAAATAGAGCATATATAATACATTCAATGGAAGATTTTGTGAGTTGAAATAATGCATATTATCTTAATCCTGAAAAGAGGAATAATTTCACAGTCTCAGATTCTGTGCGTGGCTCTCACAAAATGCCAAGTAAGGGGATATATAAATCTTACCTACTATAATGCATAGACACTGACAGGGACAGGATGGGAACCAAAGCAAAAATGAAGTGGAAATTATTTTTCATTAGTTTAGGTATTTCTTGCTGTCAAATAAAAATGAGAGCATTACTAAACATTTTACAGAATGACAGCTGTGCTTTTATAGATAACTTCTACAGTTTGATGTATGAACCAGAAAATGTGAAAGATACTGTGAAGTACCACCTTGACACAATGATGGAATGCCATAGGAAGCAAGCTAACTCCAGAAGAATGTAGTAGACCACTGTTAAATAAAGGAAGGATGCCGCTCTATTAGGAACGGCAAGAAGAATGACACAGACTCTCTTGTGAGTTGAACAGGAGAGTTCTTCCTCTCTTAAGGTTTATTACCTCAGATCTTCTTTTATAGACTGATACGTGAAAGTACAGAAAAGTAAAACTCTTATTGGTGAGTAAACTAACACATCACCATCATTGGTCAGTGGGATACACCACCCCTCGACCTTCTCTTGCAAGAAAACAAGAAACTGACAAACAGTACCTGCAAGGCTGTTTTCTATCTCTGAGGATTGTTTTAATTCCTCCTTACGATTTCCCAGGCCACTTTCTCAGGCGAGACGGAGACGGTTATGCGGCCTGCTATTCCACAGGCACTGTGCTCCCTGCTTCATAGTTAGCATCCATAGAAGGAGACTTCAGGTCCAGCCAAAAAACCAAAAAAGAAACAACTAAACACTCTGTCTTTAGAGGAAAAAGAGTTGCAAATCTTTTTGTTACTGGCGGAACGTATTGAGAGGGCTTTAAACTAGGTTTAAAGAGGGAAGGGGATGTAGATGGGCTGTGTGGAAGCTCAAGGGTGGGAAGCCTGAGTTAGGGGTGAAATCAGCAGCCCAGCTGAGGTGTATGTATACCAATGCACACAGCATGGACAACAAACAGACGCTGGAGGCCATGGTGCAAGAGCAAAGCTAGGATGTAGTTGCCATCACAGAAACGTGGTGGGATGATTCAGGTAGATGGAGCGCTGCACTGGATGGCTGCAAGCTCTTCAGAAGAGACAGGAAAGGGAGAAGAGGTGGAGGGGTGGCCCTTTATATTAGGGAAGCTTTGATGCCATGGATATTGAAACTAATGATGATGAAGTTGAATGCCTATGGGTAAGAATTAAGGCAAAGGCCAACAAGGCTGACATCCTTCTGGAGTCTGTTATCGTCCATCCAACCAGGAAGAGGGGGAAAACTTAAACAGCTGGAGAATGCTTCATGATCACCAGCCCTTGTTCTTGTAGGTGATTTTAACCTACAAGACATCTGCTGGGAATTTAATGCATTAGAAAAAAGGCAGCCCAGGAAGTTTTTAGAGTGCGTGGAGGACAACTTTTTGTCACAGCTAGCGAGTGAGCCTGCTAGGGGAGGGACTATGTTAGACCTGTTGTTTGCAAATAGAGAAGGGCTGGTGGGAGATGTGGTAGTTGGAGGCAGCTTGGGGCACAGTGATCATGAAATGACAGAGTTCCTGATATTTGGTGATATCAGGAGGAACACCAATAAGACTTTTACACTGGACTTCTGGAGGGCAGACTTTGGCCTGTTTAGGAAAGTTATTCAGAAAGTGCCTTGGGAAGCAGCCCTCAAAAACAAAGGAGTCCAGGAAAGGTGGGTGTCCTTCAAAACAGGGATCTTGAGGGCACAGGAACAGACTGTCCCTGTGTGCTGAAAGATGAGTCAATGAGGCAAATGTCCTACCTGGTTGGGCAACAAGGTTTAGAAGGAACTTAGAAATAAAAAAAAAGATGTATCATCTTTGGAAGGAGGGTCAGGTTTCTCAGGAAATATTTTAGGAGGTTGCTAGAGTATGTAGAAAAAAAGTTAGTGAGGCCAAAGTTCAGCTGGAACTTAATTTGGCAACTTTTGTAAAGGGCAATAAAAAATGCATTTACAAATATATTAATGGTAAAAGGAAAGGTAAGACCAACCTTTGTTCTCTATTGGAAGAGGGAGGGAACTTAGTAACTGCAGATAAGTAGAAGTGCTTAACACCTTCTTTGCCTCAGTCTTTAGTGGGAAGATGGATTGTCCTCAGGATAACTGTCCTGCTGGGTTGGTAGATGGTGTCAGGGAGCAGAATGATCCCCCTGTTATCCAGGAGGAGGCAGTCAGAGAACTGCTGAGCTGCTTGGATGTTTATAAATCTATGGGCCAGATAGGATCCATCCCAGGGTGATGAGAGAGCTGGCAGATGAGCTTGTGAAGCCGCTCTCCATCATTTGCCAACAGTCCTGGCTCACTGCTGAGGTTCCAGATGACTGGAAGCTGGCCAATGTGACGTCCATTCACAGAAAGGGTAGGAAGGAGGACCCTGGTAATTATAGGCCAGTTAGCCTGACCTCAATACCTGGTAAGGAATGGAGCAGTTTATACTGTCGTCATGGAGGATGTACAGGATGGACAGGGCATCAGATCCAGCCAACATGGGTTTAGGAGGGGTAGGTCATGTTTGACCAACCTGATCTCCTTTTATGACCAGATGACCCACTTGGTGGATGCAGGAAAGGCTGTGGATGTTGTCTATTTGGACTTCAGGGAGGCCATTGACACTGTGTCACAAAGCACACTCCTGGAAAAGCTGGCAGCCCATGGCTTGGACAGGAGCATTCTTTACTGGGTTAAGAATTGGCTGGAAGGCCAGGCCCAGAGAGTGGTGGTGAACGATGCTGCATCCAGCTGGCAACCAGTCACTAGTGGTGTTCCTCAGGGGTCTGTGCTGGGACCAGTTCTGTTCAATATTTTTATTGACAAATTGGATGAGGTATTGAGTCTTTCATTAGTAAATTTGCATATGACACTAAGCTGAGAGCGTGTGCCGATCTATTGGAAGGTAGGAGGGCTCTGCAGAGAGAACTGGAATGATTGGATAGATGGGTAGGGTCCAGTGGGATGACATGTAATAAGTCGAAGTGCCACAAAACCCCCTGCAGCATTATAGGCTGGGGACGGTGTGGCTAGATAGTGCTCAGGTGGAAAGGGACCTGGAGGTACTGGTCCACAGCCAGCTGAACATGAGCCAGCAGTGTGCCCTGGTGGCCAAGAAGGCCAGTGGCTCCTGGCCTGTATCAGGAATAGTGTGGCCAGCAGGAGCAGGGAGGTCATTCTTCCCCTGAACTTGGCACTGGTGAGGCCACACCTTGAGTGCTGTGTCCAGTTCTGGGCCCCTCAGTTTAGGAAGGATGTTGAGATGCTTGAGCAGGTCCAGAGGAGGGCAACAAGGTTGGTGAGGGTCTTGGAACACAAGCCCTGTGAGGAATGGCTGACGGAGCTGGGGTTGTTTAGCCTTGAGAAAAGGAGACTCAGAGGTGACCTGATCACTCTCTACAACTTCCTGAAAGGTGGCTGTAGTCAGGTAGGGGTTGGTCTCTTTCTTCAGGCAACAACTGACAAAATGAGAGGACATGGTCTTAAGCTGCATCAAGGGAAAGAGTTTTGTACAGCAAGGGTGATAAAATATTGGAATGGTCTGCTTGGGGAGGTGGTGGCGCCTGAAGACTGGATGTGGCACTCAGTGCCATGGTCTAGTTGAGGTGTTAGGGCTGGGTTGGACTCGATGATCTTGAAGTTCTCTTCCAACCTAGTGATTTTGTGAATTTTTAGACAACTGCCCAAGTTCTGATGGTCTTGTTTGAACAGGATTATGCCTTGGATTTTAAAAAAAGAGGGTTTTGCAAACATTTGTATTACACCCTTTACAAAACATCAGAGGGCACAGCAATTCCAGTATCACAGATTTTGTTACAACTGGCTATGTAGTTTTTAACAGCAGTCAGATAAAGCATGCTCAATAGGCAGTAGGTATGTGGCTAAATCAATTTAAAATAACTGTTATAGTTTTATTTGTTAAAGTCTGCTCCAAGCCTGACTATAAACAGTGATAAGCTAAAAATGAGTAAGAACCAAATTCAGTGAACATTCATTTAAATGCACACTTAACATCACTTACACAACACTTAACACACACATACCACAAACTAGATGCTTCTGTATTTTTCATACTTCAGTACTGTGCCCTGTGCTCCTCCTTAAAGCCAGGGCTCCATGACGACCCCAGTTTGTGCTTAAAAGAGATTTAGAGACTATCACATGGAATAAGGCCTACAAAATCTGGCCCAAACAGAAAGAAATCATCTTACTAAGTTCAGAAAAAATGTAAGGCCAAAACACATGACAACAGATTTAGACATATGTCAAATTTGTTATTAACTAATAGTACTAGGTGTCTGTTGGGGAGTAAGAGGATTAAATGTTGCATATCTGAGAGGTGTGAAGCAATCTTTCATTTAGACATGAGGAAAACTTATTTTTTTAACCATAGCATTGCATACATGCTTAGAATCATAGAATCATCTAGGCTGGAAAAGATCTCTAAGATCCAAGACCACTAAGGCTTATGAGAGGTGCTTCAATATATTTTTTTCAGAGTATGTAAGCACATAACTTCATCTTTAGAAGACTCTTCAAGCTCTAGAGCCTTTCTAAGTGCTCTAATCATAGAAATAAAAATAATTCCTAATAAGCAGCAACATTTGGATGGACCCAAGCTTAGCTCAATAGCAACTTAAGAGACATTCAGTTTCCTAGCATATATTTTAAGTAAAATAGTTTTTTGTGTGTCTATAAAGAAAAATCACAGCAAGAGTTCTTATATTAATATATTCTAAATTAACTTGTGTCAGATGATTGGAATCTGAAATAAAAGCCTCTCTGAGCCCCTCAGTGAGAGAATGGATCTAAAATATATAAAACCATGTAGACATGAAATAAGAGTGTAGGTTTTAGTTTTAAGTAATTAGAAATATATCTTAAGTGCCTTAAGAGACTGTTAGTTAGTAAAAAGCCCCAAAGCCTAGTTTAAAGTTCAGTAGTGTCACCCTTTACAGAATTAATTAGCTCTAGACATAATGAAAACATAGCTTGCATTTCTAGATAGGACACATAAAGCTTTTAATGTAAACAGATAATACTCCATACGTATAATTTAGGTAAGGACTGACATTGCTTTCATACATTAAGAATTAATTAACTAATGAAAGAATTAAGATTGGTGCAGAAATGTTGGAGTCTGAGACACAGAGTGTGTGCCCTTGTTTCTGATACCTAACTCTAAGATCCAGAAAAACACTGAATTTCATATAACATGAAATTCATGAGCATGTTTTCATGGTGATACATGAAAACAACTGTTAAAGTTAGATAGAAAAAGCTAAAAGTGTGAGTGTGTAGATTAGAGAGTTTTCTTAAGTCACTGGGTGAAAAAGTTAGTTTAGAGTTTAAGTTAGTTCAGAAAGCAGAAGACAAGATGGAGAATTTAGAATGTTGTTTCTTTTCCTTCTTCTTTCTTCTTCATGTTCTTCTTCTAGAGGTTTTTGGGTAATAGTAAGTGATTGGACAGAAAATGCTGCAGCACACAGGTGATGGGTCATTGGGTCATTAAGAAAAATTATATACGTGTCTATTTTTAATTGGATAAGAATAAGTATAAAGATAAAATAACTGCATAGTTCAGGGCCATTTTGTGCTTTCAAACTCAAAGTGAGCCACAAAGCCATTCTGTAACATCAGAAGAAAATGAGACAGGTTGTGGTGAATTAAGCTTGTGCAGCTAGTCTGGAGAGACCTGACAAGTTTTGTGATAACATCCTAATAAAAACAAGAAACAAGATTCTAATGGGCTCGGGAGTTTTCTTCAAACCCAGAGAACTGAGATAAGTGGGACTCCCCACAAGGGAAGATCCCAAAGGAGCTCAGCCCAAAGGGGACTGAGAAATCCAAGAGAAAAGTACAGAAGAAAAGCAGCAGAATCAAAGAAAGAGAAAAAAGAAATAAAAAAGAATTTTTAATAAAAAAGTTACATAGAAAGAATGTTTAGAATCATGTTTTTAGCTGATTGGATGATTTACAAATACAATCCCCTCTATTGGGGTGAAACACCACCACAAAGAAGAAGGACAACTGCAGATCATCTTCAGCATCGCAACACAGAAAAAAGAAAGAAAAAGAAGCTGCTGCTTCTACTCAGAGGGAGCTGCTGCTGCTCAAAAGTCTTTCATTAGTAAATTTCTAATCCAGAAAGCTTTTAGCATGGACTTTAGTACTCTGAACTCTGCCTTTAAGACTGATGCATTCATACAGTGAACAGATTGACTGCAACCAACAACTGCTCTTGTCTCCTTTAGACCTGGAGACCCCCATGAACAACTTGACTGTCGCTAGTGGACATGAAGTATGAAGCAAGGGTTCTTATCGCAAGCAGCTGAAGTCTTATTTCAGAAGGCGAAAAGCCTTTATTTTGGAGTTTTCAATCCTATTTATAAGGTGTTCCGACACAGGTTAACCTGATTGGTACAAGGAACAACACCTCCCTCCTCCCATTGGTGGGACAAGAGAAAAACACTCTCAGAATATCTGTGTCATTGTTTTGGGAACCAAAATCTTATTTACACAACAGTCCTTGAGACAGAAAAATTTTCCCAAAAGACTTTCCCTTGGAAAACAGATCAGCCCCTGAGAGCCTAAAACTCTGAGGTTCAGAAAATCATGTCCACACTCGACACCAGATGAGAAAGTCCAGTGAAGAATTTTGGCACTGTTGACTGTAGCTGACACGCAGGTATGACTGATTTCTGCCTTTGATCCAAGGATAAATGGAAAGCCGGCAAATGCCAGATATACATAATGCCTTGAATTTTAAGCAAAATTGGTTTTCAGACATCCTATTTGGTATTTCCCCCTCATACGTCTAATTATTTCTTCAGGTATATTGTGTGTTTATAGAAAATGTTTTGCTGTATAGTCTGTTTTTTTCACATCTGCTTTAGGCTTTCTCCAGGCAGCTGCAGTTATAAATTGGCCAAAAAGCACTGCTTGTAGCGGAGATGAAATAGAAATCACTCCTGTTAAAAAAAAAAGTTAAAAAAAATAAAGCCTTGAAAAAGAGAGGCCTTTGTATTGAGTCATTAGCAGTACACTGAATTTTTATTCCACTCACTCTAAACTGCCACCCAGGCTACTGCTGCAAAGAGGTAGTAAAATAATAAAGGAGAACTTTGGTCTTTCTGATATGTGCTAGGAAATTAAAATAACAAAAGCATGGAAAGCATTTCAAAGGTCTCATTAGCATATGGATGGTCCTGCTGGAGCTGTCTAGTAAGGTTCAAGGAAGATATGAGTTGTATGACCCCAGGAACACAGTTCTCAGTACATGCAAGATGCCAGTGGAGGTTCTACCCAGTGTCTCCTGTGATTCTGCCTTGCTGCTGTCTCTGGTTTGTCATGTTCCATGCCTGTTACTGAACAAAAGAACATGATCTATGCTTCAGGGCTTCCTTCTCTTCCTGCTTCTGTTTCATCAAATAGGAAAAAAAAGTAGCAGAGTTTATAAGCTTATGGGTTATATATTTACTCCTGGGAGATACACATAAAGCCTAGGGCAATGAATGTGTGTGCGATACTTTCTGTTACAGTCAGAACTCTAACTGCTATTTCTGTGTCTGTGTTACAAGAGCTTGGTGAGTCAAGGTCTAGCTATGAGTGGAAAATGAGGAACTGCAGCATTACCTGCCAATCAGCAAATAGACATTTGTTTAAATACTATTAAGCATAGCACATTGATTCGCACTGTGCCATCTTCACATGTAAGTAAAAGGGATAAAATCTTGAGCAAAGAAGGTGGAACTCCAGACACTGATCCCCAGAGTCATATTGACAAATTCAGTTTAAAACATAAATATAACCAGCCTGAATATCACCTCAAGTTAAATCCCTAGGCATGCTGGCAATGTTTGAAAAGTGAAATTTGCCTACAGGCAAAACAGTTTGCTGGAAATGTAGCGCTCCAGTTAGAGACATGTGAGTAGCTGTAAATATCTCAGCAGGTGTTGACCCTGTCTTTCCATTTATCCATCAATTAAAAAAAGAAAAAAAAGAAAAAAAACCAAACCAAATAGATAAACAAAACCCACTAAATCCCCAAAAGCTAGGTATCCTACAGACATCCTTCTTTTCAAAACAATTAAATATTAGACTAACATTTGCATTTTCTTCATGCCTGACAAGTAAAACCCCAAATCAGTCTTGAAATGGACATGGGTTCCTCTTTCAACATTTGGAGACTGAAGAAGCACAAGCACAAGTTTTCAATTTTAAGATCAAACTAACTTGCATCAACTTGTCTTATAGCAATCAACTTTAATATTATAGGTGAATGTTTATATAAAATTCTGATTCCATGGTCTACTTGGAAATATTTCATTGAACCTTTCCTCCCTATGATTTTTTAAATCATATTCAATGCATTGGTCATTATGCAAACTGTCCAACTTTGTCTTGGAGTTATGCCTTTGAAATATACACAGTAACTCTGTATATTAATAATAGGAAAGGAGATATGATAAATGAAGGTGTCCCTTTATCACAATAGATAATGTGATACAACCGTGCTGAAAACAAGCTTAAACAAAACTGCTTTAAGCTGTTGTAGTCTATCATTAGAGCCAGACCTAAGTTTACATTGAATGCTACTTACTTTCATATCTATGTTATCCAAGAAACACCTTGATGTGAAGATGACAAATAGTTTTAACTATTATCACCATCATCATCTTATCTTAACCTTAAATGTTGAACCTCCCATTAGATACTTTCCATGTCTCGTTACCATACTTAGCTTTCCAAAAGTACCAAAACAGAATCTTGTTTAACATCACAACTCAATAGACAATTAGCACAAGCTAGAAACAGCACAAACTAGAAATCACAGAATAGCCTATCTGTAGATAGTGTAATAAAAGCAACAAATATTGACATTCCATTGCACATCCATTGCATGCAAACACATAAATCTTAATTCTGAGTGACTGTATTGGCACAACTGCAAGGAGGTCTTTGCAACCCTCTGTTGATCACTAGCTTATAATCAATCTCTCCCATTTAGTCTAGAACTCCTGCTGTCTTGCTAACTAAAAGTACTAATTAAACAATCTATAAGAGGTCCTGGAAGCATTAGAGAAAAGCAGAACATACTTTAACTCTCTTAATTTCTCTGCCACCACACTCCTGGAACATTCACTTTGGGCAAAAGGGAAAGAAAATACATATTTTTTTCAAAACATTCAAATTCAAAGCCCCAATGACACAAGAAGTGGCAAGAGGCAAACTGCTGCTAACTGGAATCATAGGATATAAAGTAATCATTTCTGTGTTATAAAATTAAACCAAATCAAACCAACATTGTCCCAAACTCACTTCATAACCCAGTTCAAAACTTCTTGGTATTGACAGAGTGTTTGAGAAAAATACCAATGAATGCTTCAGTTTACACCTCCCAGAATGGTAGTGATTTATACAATACACTCACAGGTGAGACTTTGCTTTTCATTTTAACCCCTTCTAAAAAAAAAGCAAAACAATATTTTTCTTTGCTAGGAGCTATAGGTTAGTTATATGATAATGTATCAGTTCATGTATTAATGAGTGCTTGATCACCTTTTTCTCCCCCTAAAAGTATAACCGTTATATAAATAAAAAGTATTATTAAAAATATTTACTTCTATTTCTCTTAACAGTTGTAATAGATCAGGGATGGATATCTTTGAATTTATTTTGAATTCTACACATTGAATTTTTTATGTATGGAAATCTTGAGATTTTTTGTCTCTAGAAAAGCTTGGCTGATCAGCAATCCAACAGTAATTTCCTTGCCCTGAAACAAAACTTACGGCATTTAATTAGTTATTATTTGTTCTTTACTTAGCCATACTTGCTGACTTAGTGGGAGTTTAGTAGAGCAGGAACTAGAAATAAAATTGGGTGAAGACATTAACATCTGTTCACCTGGAAACAGTATTTGTTCTTTCTTGGCTTACTTTATATAGCTGCTGTTGAACAGAACAGCACCTAGTTATTAACAGAATATTGCATTGTTATTAACATAATATTGCAAAATGAATAGTTTATAAAATCCTCTAGAGGGATTAAGGAGAGAGGAGATACCTGATTTTTTTCTGAACTGTACCCTGAAGTTCTGTCATCTGACAGTAAGAGTCTAGCAGGATTTCAGCTATGTCAAAGGGTACTACACAAATGTTTTTGGCATACTCATAAACCTCTTGGATACACTGCACAAAGAAATTAGTTAAGTAGAAATTATATAATAATGTAGAAATTATAAAATGAACTTTATTATGCATTGCTGAGTTTCCTAGTCAGACCATGTCACAGCAGTAACTCATAAGCACCCCTTGTTTTGTGTGGACTGACTACACAGTTTTTGCTCTCATTATCCTTTCTCCCTGTAATGCTGAAAATTAGAGGCTTTGGCTCTTTGTTTCATCTGCCACAGATTTCACTTTCGGCTTGGGTTCTCAGGAGAACACTTTGGACTTGTATTTTGCAGGGACATATGGTACAAATGTACCATGGGTCCTTCTAGATTCAAAGTATATATATACATATCATTGGCAGAGGAATTGCCTTGAAATTATAAGCTGAAAGCTGAATTCAAACTCTCCTCTCTTCAATGCTCAATGCCTTTAAACAAACCTCTTTACTTTCAAAGTTATGAACACCACTTGCAATATCCCACTGTAACTCAGAGGGCACTCCTTTTTCACCCCAGGCACTAAATTCCAGGGTGAAACCAAGATTCTTTTGCTCTGGGTAGATTCAAATTAGATATTCTCAAGAGGTAAAAAACACACAAATCTTACTGGCAACATTTAGAATATTAAGGAACAAAAGAGTACATACAACAAAACATCACTTATCAGAGCACAGACTTAGCCCACTGAATGTATAAAACATTGAAACATTTTGTTGGAAGAGGGGAAAAAGGAAGGGAAGGGAAGGGAAGGGAAGGGAAGGGAAGGGAAGGGAAGGGAAGGGAAGGGAAGGGAAGGGAAGGGAAGGGAAGGGAAGGGAAGGGAAGGGAAGGGAAGGGAAGGGAAGGGAAGGGAAGGGAAGGGAAGGGAAGGGAAGGGAAGGGAAGGGAAGGGAAGGGAAGGGAAAAAGAATCACCAGGGAAGAAGTCTGAAAACAGGAATCTGAAACAGTTTGGAC
The DNA here is from genome assembly GCF_030490865.1 of Poecile atricapillus. Lineage (NCBI taxonomy): Eukaryota > Metazoa > Chordata > Aves > Passeriformes > Paridae > Poecile > Poecile atricapillus. The sequence goes on from NC_081252.1 coordinate 14,291,787, forward strand.
TATTCTGTAACGCTGTGTTTGGACTATTATGTGAATCTATGTGACACTGCATTGGAAAGGTTGCATAGTGTATGCCCATTGCCACCTACAGATAGAGAGCAGTGCTCAGAGACTCAGCTCAGGGCAAAGAACTGGTGAACCCAGGATGCACCCATTCCCAGACAGGAGCCTCTCAGCAGTCTTTAAGTGTACTAGATCAGCTTTCAGAAACATACGCACATTCTAAAATTGTCTGTGAAAGAAACAGTGAGGAAAACATAATAGACGGCAATAGTAATGCACTTGATGTGTCCACTAGCAACAACAGTGCAGAGGAAAATCACATCCTCTTAAAATGCATGCCAGATTAAAAAACAAAGACAGTTACTATAAATACATGTACCATAATTGTTTACTTTTGCTGAAAATTGATAGAAGAATTTCCTGCCTCATTGGGGGAAACACAGACAAGGATTTTACATGAAGGTAGCTGAAAAGATAAGTGAATCACCTATGTTAACAGTAGCATGTGATGGCACCCATATTTTCCTATAAGCATGATCATTCCTTTTTATAGCAACATTAAATGTAACTGCATGTAACACAGCCAGCACACATGTAAAATATTCCTCTCATCATCTCTTCAAAACAACACCTTCAATAACATTATCACATTCCATGAAACACTTATTTTGTGTTTATGATAAATTAAGGAAGTCCTAATTTTAAAATAAAACAAAATGAAAACACCACTTGTAGAAGAGCACAATTTAGAATTCTGCCTCCAGACAAACATAAAGGCTTTGGAAAGCAAACAGTAAGCACAATTTCAAAACAAAAGATTTCTCAGGAATAAAACTGTTGCTGAAGTATCAGACAAACTTTTCCAACATTTTTTAATGAGCATTTCAAACACCCTTTACAGAATGTGCCATTTTCTTTACTGGTGTGTGGAAGTACTTCAAGTTGTTTTTTTTCCTTCCCCCAAAAAGTGACAAGCAGTGTTTAAATTTTCATTTCATTAGGTTAAAATATGTCACTTTAATGCAATTTTGCTGAGATCAGAGAAATAAAGGCAAAAACATTGAGTAGAAATTGTGTAGAGCCCCTAAAATAGCACAGTTATTGTCAAGATCTTACAGAAAGGATATTTTCATGAAACAGTTATCAAGAATATTACACATATTGAAATAAATATATTTACACATACTTTTTTAAGACTGGTGAAACATTTTTCTTAATTTTATTTGAAAGAAAGATCACAGTCCTTTTCTAATTCAATGGGACTATTAAAAAGTAGTTGAAGATCTGTCTCTCTGGAATATCAAATTTAATGAACATGTCTGGAAGGCATTTTCATTCATTGTCACCTTCATACCATTGAAAACATGGGTTACCACATCATCTACAGGACTGGAATGTCACAGCTATGCAGTAAATTCTGGCTCCTTGAAAGCACATGACCTCCTCCACACAAGATAAGAGTGTTGTGTTTGTGTAGTAATAGTATAAGAAAAGTTATGTCCAGTTCTGAGACTGCCACAGCTGTCCTTCCTAAACAAGTGTAAGGTGCAACCTTCCAGCCACAAATTAGTCTAGCAAGGCTGAACGTTGATGAACATTTTCAAATTAAAATAGCGGTAGCTGTATTACTCACTTATATATTTCTCCAAATAGGTTAACAAAGCAATTTTTACACCATTTTCAAAATACAAATTTTAGATCATTCACTTCCTGTCCTCTTTGCTCCTTAATATATAAAGGAGGGCCTCCAAAAAGCCTTAGCACAAGCAGAGAATGGACGAATATGTATAACTAAATTTGCTTGCAAAATGCGCCTGCAGCCAACAAAATCTCCAAAAAGCATGGAGCAACTTTATACATGTGGTCATAACTTCCACAGCATCCAGTTCAACAGAGTAAAAAAGAGAAGTTATCGGATAACATTGTCCTGGGTAAACAGAGCTGTATTTTATGGAAGAAGTCTGGAAGCAAATCAGTCTTTTCTCATATGTTTCTAGTTACTGTCTTTGCTGTGTAACAAAAGTGTCAAGTTCTTTTGGCTATTGAGAATTCTCTATCTTTCCTGTCAAGCAGTAAAACCTATAAATATTTTAAAATGTATTCTATTTATCTCTGTTCCTCTTTAAACTGTACAGGAGTATGGAGAAACACGTATGAATTACATACTACTTTATACCTTTATTGAAAATTAGAGCATTATAAGCATATGCATACATGTCAACTGCACCAGCCTCGTTAAGATTTAAAAACATTTCTTTCTATTGAAGAAAATTAAAAATATGAGGTTACCTGATGAAAGACTTAAAATTGAAGGACGATAATTAACATAGAGGTGGCTCCTTGATAAACTTTTTTTGTTGTTCCTGGAATCTAAAACACCAGCTCCCTATTATGGAACACAGCACACATTCAGTCCATTTTAATGCAAGGCAACATTGCAAAAGTGTACAATTTCATCATCCCCTGCTTCTGCTTGTTCAGATAACCTGAGAGACTTTTTATTTTCCTTTTTTTCCTTATTTCTTAATTTTTATTTTTATTTTTATTGAAGCCCCTACACTGGCCTTTTAGAAAAGCACTATACGCTGCCAGCCAACCTTACCACTTTGTTAATGTCACTTTTGGCCTGGAACTTGTTGGTTATTCTGAAGTCTTCCAAGGAGGAACTGTCAAATCCAATTTCTTTTGTCACATAAAATACTGCTTTTAGTCTTTCCCTGTCCAGAATAATCAAAGAAAAGATCATGAAGTGATCCTCCTTTTCGAGACTTAGGTTGGCTTTCTTTTGTCTTTTCAAAATCAAATAAGGACTGTGTGCTGGAATAAAGTTCATAAATATATGGAATAAAGTTCATAAATAAATGGGAAGACAACTCTGGCACAACTCCCATGGTTATCAAGTGATTTTGTAGTAGACCATGTTCATTAAGTACCTCACATTTATATAAAAATATTAATCAAAAATTCAGAATTTTTTTTGCTTGTTCTTGCTGTATAACCATTTCCTCAAGAATTCCCTCAGCTTTTCATTCATGTTTCTTCAGTTTTCCAGTTATAAAGCATTAAATAGGCAACACTCTCCTAAAAACCCATTTCTCTGAGGTACAAAATAGAAAGTACCAAACTCTCCACTGTTAATCCAAGCTCACATTGCTTAGCCAGAAACTGAGATTAACAAAAATAAACTGTGAAATTACTTTATTTATAAAAAATTAATATGCAATAGATTATTAACTTCTCATAGTATGATTTACTCATTGCCTAAAAAAACATTTTAACTGAACTCTGTAATAGAAGCCAGTTCACAACTACAAGCTTAGGGTTGAAGGAACTCTGGCCAAAAAAAAATTCTAAGCAAGAACAATCCCAAACAAAAGCTTCAGGGTAAAAAACATGCCACATAGTAGAGGCAAAGAAAAATGACATTTCAAGTGCTTTCTGTTGCTAAAAATTGAGCTAGAAAAATTCAAAACATTTTTTGTTGAAATTGTGAAGGACTTCCATTTCAAAACCTGCTTCTTCATAACAACAATTTATTTTATGTATAGTGGTTGATGAACAGGTTTTATCTTACATTTATGAATTCATTTAGAAGAGAGATAAAATAATCTTGAAACTACACTTTATTCTGAAAAAGACAAGTTAGTGTTTCAGCACAGGCAAAGAGAATGCTTTCTACCCTCTGGAATACAGTGTCCCAGATTGTTTCATCCCACATGGTCACAAATTTCTAGCTGATTCTAGATCAACTGTGAAAGCCTCCAGACCACAGAAGTCCTCACAGATGTCATAAAGTGCCTCCAATAGAAGATAGAGCTTGAATTAGGCAGAGGCACTCAGATCCTGGCCTGCAGCATCCCCAAGGAGTACTGCTCTGTATTGTTATCACTTCACTAGTGCCTTTTCCCCAGCTACTTGACTCCTATGCAGGAAGAAGTTATTCTCCCAGCCTAATCTGCTATGAATGAAATGATGAAAATGAAAATTAAAATGAAAGTCAAAATCAAAATGTCATTTTGATCCTTGGGGAACAGGAGAACTTTTCAACATAGGATTTAAGAAGACATTAAAGGGAGTGGGCAGCTTGCTTTACACTTTTTAAAATATCACTTGTTTTAGAAACTCCAGTTTCCTTACAGCAGAAAAAGTAAAGTTATGCTGACTCCATTTTGCTCCTTTTTAGCTGTACATTTCCATGATGCCAGATTTCTTATTCTCTAGACCTTTTTTCCTGTCTCCTTGGCTTTACCTTCTTCCTAATCAGATTACAGCAATTCCTGCCAACAGTGGAAGAAAGCACCTCATACTAAGTTAAAAATTCATTGTGTTGCCAAGGAATTTGGATTCCTATGACTATGAAGACTTGATACCAGAAAAAACTGTCTCGAGTAGGAATAAATTTTGAATTCTAGGCCCTTGGTGGTAAAGGGAAGAATATAGGAGACAGAAGGGACATGCTGAAAAACAGGGATGGAAAGGCAATAGAGTGAACTATAGCCTCTTCCTTTTCATAGTTACTATCTTGAAACCATTTCAAGTTCCTGCTGTTTAGAACACATTAATGGATAGTATTCCAGACATACGTTCTGGTGGGAAAGTGTTATTTTTTACTACTTTACTACAAGGAAAATTACAGAACGTGAAGTTACTGTTGCATAAATTGATGTTAGAAGTATCACTCCAAAGGATTCTGACTGCCAGCTGGAATGAAGATGAGACAGCATTTATCTATTAACTGATATTGCACATTAGCAGTATTTCATTAGTATTTATTACCAATTCAAACTTCAGGACATCAGACAGGCATCATACAAATTGACATTAGTATCTTCACTTCCAGCACACATTCAAATTCTTAACAACAGAGAGGCAGTTCTAATGGTGCCTAGCAAATTCCTGATGCAGGAACTACAGAGTTGAGAAAAATAACAGTGACTGACAGGCTGTTGCTAGACTTCTGTATGAAGAATTATTATTATACAGTTGTTTTTATTTTTTTTAATGTGGAATTCAGTTTTAAACAGAAACAGCTAGATATATGTTCTCTTGTCTTTAAGAGTTTGTGTTGGAGTCTGAGACACAGAGTGTGTGCTCTCGTTTCTGATACTTAGTTCTAAGATTTAGAAAAAGACTGAATGTCATATAACATGAAATTCATGAGCATGTTTTCATGGTGATACATGAAAACAACTGTTAAAGTTAGATAGAAAAGCTAAAAGTGTGAGTGTGTAGATCAAAGAGTTTTCTTAAGTCACTGGGTGAAAAAGTTAGAATTTAAATTAGTTTAGAAAGCAGAAGGCGAGATGGAGGATTTAGAATGTTGTTTCTTTTTATTCTTCTTTCTTCTTCATGTTCTTCTTCTAGAGGTTTTTGGGTAATAGTAAGTGATTGGTTAGAAAATACTGCAGTGCAGCACACAGGTGATGGGTCATTGGGTCATTAAGAAAAATAATATACATGTCTACTGTTAATTGGATAAGAATAAGTATAAAGATAAAAAGGCTGCATAGTTCAGGGCCATTTTGTGCTTTCAAAGCCAAAGTGAGCCACAAAGCCATTCTGTACCATCAGAAGAAAATGAACCTGATTGCAGTGAATTAAACTTGTGCAGATAGTCTAGAGAGACCTGCCAAGTTTTGTGATAACATCCTAACAAACACGAGAAACAAGATCCTAACAGACTTTGGAGTTTTTGTCCTGACCTGGAGGACTGTGATAAACGAGACTCCCCACAAGGGAGGATCTCAAAGGAGCTCAGCTCAAAGGGCACTGAGAAATCCAGGAGTGGGGAAAGAAAAGTATAGAAGAAGCACAGCAGAATCAAAAAAGAGAAAAAAGAAACTAAAAAGAATTTTTTAGGAAAAGTTACAATTTGTTGTTTTACTCAATGTAGAAAAAAGACTGAAAACACAAAAGTTTTCAAAGTTTCAGTGACCTCCAGCTAAGCCCAGGACCTCAAAGGAATGAGAATTTAGGAAAATATTTTGCCTAACTCAGTACAATGGGAAGACTAACAAAATCTGATAATAACATGCTTAACATAGTTAGGAATCACAAGCCACATGCACAAGCCTCTTTTGCTTTTTACTGTTCCACAGGAACTGTGCCCTGTTGATTCCAGTGCTGCATGAAAGAAAAGGAACTCAGGGTTTGGAGGGTCAGATAAAGTAAAAGAGTATAATCTGATTATAAAAGTAAAGTGTTAGGCAAAGTAATAGCCATCCCAATACATAAAATTTGTGAGAATAGCTCAAGAAACACTGTAGCCCTAGAATGCATATGAAGAAAAATAGTAACGAGCCCCTCTGTAGCTAGACAGCTCTATACTTTCCCTCTGTCTGGATTTTCCTGTTGTCAGGTTGATTAATGGAATGTCTTCACATTAATATGGTTTGGATATCTTAAATCTCAACAAGTCCAATTCATGTTCTTGCCACCAAGATTTCCAGTAGATTTCTTCTAGCATGTCAGAATGACAGATAAGTTCCTGCAGCCAACCTTGTAAAGGGCTCATTATTGTTTCAGACTCATGAAGTCACCCCAGAGGTCCTCTGTACAAAGGCATGCAGAGTTTTGGGTCATTTTAAAATCTGTGTTGAGTAAAGGTGTCATTTCTCTACTCAAGCTATGCAGCAGGGTTCAAGGCCACATTCTGAATATTATACCATTTTATATTATCAGTCCGCATACTCTAGAAGTAATTGCAATAAACCCTAAGTATCTCAATCGAGCACACACTTGAGGTATTTTATTTGTGTAGTTTTCCTGCCCTATGTTGAAAAGCCACAAAGTTATTTATGAGGTGATTCTATTATTTTTCTTTAGAACGTTTCAAGCTCTCACTGGCAACAAAGCAACATTATCAGTATATTTTTTAAATCCAGTTGCAAAATGCTGCTGGTTTGAAGCTCGGGTACAATAATCACTTTCATTGTTTAAAAAGAGAATTTTGGAAAAAAAAGTGCAACCGAAATCCCTTACATAAGGTCAAAATAAACTAATTCTTACTCTCACTATGCAATTTTGTATGCAATAGTGAGCTCAATCAGGCTCCAGTGTAGCTGTATCAGTAATGATGCTTTATTATAATTGTCATGAGTTTCACACTGAATGAGTGAATTTATGAGTAAGCAATGTGGTGGCAGATTGATCAACCACTTGGGAGAGATCTTGCCTCTGTTCCACACTGTGCCATCATTCATACTCCAAAGTTGGTGACACTGACTCACATATTTGGGGGCAGGAGGAATAAGGGAGGAGGATATTTGTGATCTTTTATTTGAGTTTAAAAGCATGAGGGGATCCTTAGTAGGAAATGTTCTGTATTCTTTGCCATCATGATTGTTTTTTCCAGTCTGCAACTAGAATTTGATAGAAACAAAAAATTTAAACCATGCAGATATTCTAAGCAATCAGATCACAAGTAATCCGAGACAGAAGCATAAAATGGGGTGAAATTAGGTAACTACTAAAGAAGTTTATATTAATTGCAAACAAGACATTTTAAAAATTAAAGCTTGAGTTTTCTGGTCAGCTCAACATGTGTCTAGAAGTTACTACCACATTTAAACCCCATCTACTGCCTAAGATCCTGGGATGGGCTTCCTCCAGCCCTCAGAGGGGTGTTTAAAGAAGGCTCTAGGATGACTCAGTGTGTGGCAAACAGGAGTGAGGAAATGGGCACAGCACATCTTTGAGGGCGTGGCATGGCAGTTTGCACAGGCAAGGTAAGCAGGCAGGGTTGCAGCCATCTCTTGCTAGTGGGGTTTCTATTTTGTATTGGGGGGGGTTTTATTTGTTTGTTTGTTTGTGGTTTTATTTGCAGCAATGATCTCCAAACAATCAAAAGGTGTAGCTAGTAAAAGTGTACCAACCCAAACAGAACCCTCGAAGAAGGATGCATCTGTTTGGACCCCTTCCTATACAGAGTATTTGAGGCTGTCAGTAATACCAGGAGACACTGCAAAAGACACCTGTGTGCAGTGGAATGATCTCCTCTGTCTGGTGGCTGAGCTTAAGGAGGAAGTAGACAGACTAAGGAGTATTATGGAAAGTGAAAGGGAAGTAGACTGGTGGAGTTTCACCCTTCCATCCCTGAGAGAAGCCCACCAGGACTCAGGACCCCATGACTCCTACCATCAGGCAGAAGGAGAAGACCCGGTAAATGAAGGGGAGTGGAAATGGTTCCCTACTCAGGGAGTTAATAAAAATTCCTCCCAACCCAAATCACCTACCCAGGTGTCACTTCTGAATAGGTATGAGGCCCTGGATCCAGAGTGTCAGCCAGATGACATAGAAGAAAATAATCTTCCTGGAGACCCTCCCAATTACACTTTGTCTGTCAGGCTACCTCTAGCATTAAAAGGAAAATAAGGATAGTCATAGTGGGTGACTCTCTTCTGAGGGGAACAGAAGTCCCCATATGTCATCTGGACTCATCCCACAGGGAAGTCTGCTGCTTCCCTGGGGCCTGGGTATGGGATATCACTGAGAGACTCCCTGGGTTGATTCAGCCCTCTGAATATTACCTGCTGCTGATACTCTAGGATGGCAGTGATGAGACTGAAAAGAAGAGCATCAGGGGCAATTAAAGGGACTTCAGGGCTCTGGGCTGATTGGTTGATGGATGGGGCAGGAGCACAGGTGGTATTCTGCTCAGTCCCTTCAGTGGCAGGGACAAATGATGAAAGGAACGGGAGAACCTGCATTATCAACAAATGGAAAAGTACTGGTGCAATTTGGTAGAATTTTGGGTTCCTTGATCATGGGGAAACTTTTACGGAAGCTGGCCTGCTGGAGACAGATGGGCTCCTTCTATCTACTGAGGGCAAAAGGATTCTAGTCCACGAATTGGTGGGACTGATGGAGAAGGCTTTAAACTAGGTTTGAAGGGGGAAGGGGATGCAGATGGGCTGTGTGGAAGCAGGCCCAAGGATGGTAAGCCCAAGTTAGGGGTGAAATCTCTAGCCCAGCTGAGGTGCATTTATACCAATGCATGCAGCATGGGTAACAAACAAGAGCTGGAGGCCATGGTGCAAGAGCAAAGCTAGGATGTAGTTGCCATCACAGAAACGTGGCGGGATGATTCAGGTAGCTGGAGTGCTGCACTGGATGGCTGCAAGCTCTTCAGAAGAGACAGGAAAGGGAGAAGAGGTGGAGGGGTGACCCTGTATATTAAGGATGCTCCCAATGCCATGGAAATTGAGATTAATGATGCTAAGGCTGAGTGCCTATGGATAAGAATCAGGAGGAACAAGAAACAAGGCTGACATGCTGGTGGGAGTCTGTTATAGACCAGCCAACCAGTTTGAAGAGTTGGATGACTTATTCTACAAGCAGCTGGAGGATGTTCCAAGATCACTGGCCCTTGCTCTGGTAGGTGACTTTAGCCTGCCAGACATCTGCTGGGAACTCAACACAGCAGAGAAGAGGCATTCCAGGAAATTCTTAGAGTGTATGGAGGACAACTTCTTGTCATAGCTGGTGAGTGAGCCTACCAGGACTCCACTAGACCTGCTGCTGGCAAATGAAGAAGGGTTGGTGGGAGATGTGGTGGTTGGAGGCTGTCTGGGGCACAGTGATTATGAAATTATAGTTTTCAATATTTGGTGAAACAAGGAGGGGCACCAATAAAACTTCCAGAGGGCAGGCTTTGGCCTATTCAAGGGATTTATTTGGAGAGTTCTTGAGGAGCAGCCCTTAAAAAAAGGAGTCCAGGAATATGGGCATATTTCAAAACAGAAATCTTGAAGAGACAGGAACAGACTGTCTCTTATATGCCAAAAGATGAGCCAACAAGGAGAATGACTGGCCTGGATGGGCAAGGAGCTTTAGAAGGAAAATAAAAAAAGCGTGTATCACCTTTGGACAGAGGCTCAGGTATTTCAGGAGATGCTTAAGGGAGTTTCTAGGTCACATAGGAAAAAAAATCAGAGATGCAAAAGCCCAGTTAGAACTCAATCTGGCCACTTCTGTGAAGGACAATAAAAAATACTTTATAAATACATTAAAGACAAAAGGAAGGGCAAGGACAACCTCCATTTTCTGTTAGGTATGGGAGGGAATTTAGTGATTAAAGATGAGGAAAAGACAGAGGTACTTAACATCTTCTTTGCTTTAATTTTCAGCAGAAAGAAAGGTTGTCCTCAGGACAACTGTCCTCCTGGGCTTGTAGATGGGCTCAGGGAGCAGAACAGCCCCTCTGTTATCCAGGAGGAACCAGTCAGAAACCTGCTGAGCCCCTTAGATGCTCACAACTCTGTGGGACTAGATGGGATCCAACTGAAGGTGATGAGGGAACTGGCAGAAGAGCTCACCAAGCTGCTCTCCATCATTTACCATCAGTCCTGGGTCACTGGGGAGGTCCCAGATGACTGGAAGCTGGCCAATGTGATACCCATCCAAAAGAATGGCCAGGAGAAGGATCCAGGAAACTACAGGCCTGTCAGTCTGACCTCAGTGCTCAGCAAGATTATGGAACAGATCATCCTGAGTGCAATTAAACTGCAAACCTAAAGAATGGCCAAGAGATCAGACCCAGCCAGCATGGATTTAGGAGGGGCAGGTACTGCCTGGCCAACCTGATTTCCTTTTATGACCAGATGATATCCACCACCTGGTGGATGTGAGAAAGGCTGTGGATGTTTTCTATTTGGACTTTAGCAAGGCCTTTGACACTGTCTCCCACAGCACACTCCTGGAAAAGCTGGCAGCCCAGTCCTGCTTGGACAGGAGCATTCTTTGCTGGGTTAAGAACTGGCTGGATGGCTGGGCCCAGAGAGTGGTGGTGAATGGTGCTGCATCCAGCTGGCAGCCAGTCACCAGTGGTGTTCCTCAGGGACCTGTGCAGGGCCTAGTCCTGTTTAATACCTTCACTGGTGATCTAGATGAGGGGATTGAGCCCACCATCAGCAGATCTTCAGATTACACCAAGATGGGTGCATGTGTTGATCTGTTGCAGGATAGAAGGGCTCTTCAGAGGGACCTGGACAGGCTGGATAGATGGGCTGAGTCCAACTGCTGCCTTGAAGAGGATACCTAGAATAGAGGCTAGACAGGAAAGGAAAGGTTAAAGGAAAAAATAGGTATAAAAGACCTTCAAAGTATACACCTTGGGCAGTACAAGAGCCTAGCGTCCACCCAAGATGGATGAGGGGTCACACGTTTTCACTTTTATAAATTTTGGTCCATTTACATATTGGGGTTAATTGTCCAATTACAGCTTCAGGTTATGAAGTCACATCCTCCCAGTTTGCTCTCCTCAGTTTGCTGGTGTTTATACTTTTTGGGTCCAAAGCTGCAACAGTGTCCTTGGTTCTCTGTCTGGAAAAGGATTGTTTTGTCTAACTAAATTTGCTAACACTTTATATGAAGTTCAGCTATATACTAATTCAGTACAGAATCTGGAAAATATGAAAGCTAAAACTTAAGGCATCACAACAACATGAAGTTTAACAAATCCAAGTGCTGGGGCCTGCACTTTGGCCACAACAACCCCCTGCAGCACTACCAGCTGGGGACAGAGTGGCTGAACAGTGCTCAGGCACAAACAGATGCAGGGGTGCTTGTTGGCTGCTGACTGAACATGAGCCAGCAGTGTGCCCTGGTGGCCAAGAATGTCAACAGCATCCTGGCCTGTATCAAGAATAGTGGCCAGCAGGACCAGGGAAGTCATTATTTCCCTGTACTTGGCACTGGTGAGCCCACAACTTGAGTTCTGTGTCCAGTTCTGGGCCCCTCAATTTTGGAAGGACATTGAGATTCTTGAACATGTCCAGAGGAGGCAACAAGGCTGGTGAAGGGCCTGGACCACAAGCCCTATGAGGAATGACTGAGAGAACTGGGGGTGTTGAGCCAGGAAAAAAGGAGACTCAGAGGTGACCTCATCACTCTCTACAACTTCCTGAAAGGTGGCTGTAGTCAGGTGGGGATTGGTGTCTCCTCCCAGGCAATCGCTGACAGACCAAGACACAGTCTTCAGCTGTGCCATGGGAAATTTAGGCTAGACATCAGGAAAAAATTCTTATCAGAAGGAGTGACTGGGCATTGGAATGGGCTGCCCAGGGAGGTGGTAGAGGAACCATCCTTAGATGTGTTTAAAAAAAGAATGAATGTGGCACTCAGTGCTATGGTTTAGTTGATGTTAGGTCATAGGTTGGACTTGATGATCTCAAAGGTCTTTTCCAATCTAATTCATTCTGTGATTCTGTGAGTCTGTGATTCTTTGAATACTGTTAAATTGCAGATGTTCCTATATTAAATATGAAACTGCATCTAGAGTTTCGTTCAGGTATCACTGTCAATATGCCCAGTTTTCATTCATTAATCAGTATTAACTTCAATGTGTAAATAAACAACTTATAAGTATTAATTATGCTGTAAATAAATCCTTAGATATCACTTCCCTATTTTACACTATTTAACTAATGAACACTAATACAAGATCAACTACAAATACTGAAACTCAATAGAAATCTTGAATTGAATTTAAATTTGATAATTTGTTTGCACATACTGCTTCCTCACATTTTCCAAAAAGTGAAAACTTGTACTCTTTATAAAAGTGCAATACTCACATGAAAAACCTGATGGGTAAAGAAAATATTTCATAACCTTCATTCTGAAAAGTGGTTGAGACTTTGCACAGAGACTTCTCTCTCATCTACTTAACAGGACAGAATGTTTAAATGAGAACATCTGCAGCATTCTTTCAATACTCTGGGGAAAGCATGAAGAGCAGTATGTTACAGCAAGAGCAGAAGCAATGTGGATTCTTTCTTTGCAACTCAGTCAAAATATGCCACATCTAGGCATATTTAATTTTTTTTAAAATGAATTTATTTAGAATTCTTAAAGAAACCAGCTGTTGTTACTGTATCTGTGTTTGAAAATCCTCTGAGTCTAGCAGTTAGAAGATTACATACTTATTCCATTAATTTAGATGACTGTGAACATTTCCCATAGAATAACTGTTCTGCATAATGCATGACTATTTATTCTCTAGTAATGTCAACTGAAAGAAAGGAACAAGGGGGAAAAGAAGCAGGGGAGTTTTGGTGTTTTTATTAAGGCTTGTTTTTTTAGGGGGGTTGGTTTTTTTTTGGTTGGTTGTTTTGCTTGTTCTTTGAGGGGATTTTTTTGTGCACTGGGAAATTAATAAAGTCCAAGAATGTTAGTGCTGCTTTCATAGGGCTTAAGTCGACATGCCTAGGTCTCTGAAAAATCCTCAGTGTCGCTTTGGTTTATATTACCCACAGAATCCCATATTTTTTTATAGTCTGGGTCCAATTACTTCCAAACTTTGTATGTTTTGAAAAAGGACACAGAACAAACCAGTATCCAAACTGCAGATTTGTCATCTGCCTAACCATCATTAACTTCCTGAGGGAATTTAGTTTCCAAGGTGATATTAAACCTAGGAAACAGCTTGGTAGATTAATTTGATTTTGGTACTCTTAAAGCAGAAGAAAGTTTTATGGGGAAAAATCATCTCCTGAATATTAACCTCATCTCTGCCCTTTTCTTGTCTCCCAGTTTTCCTTCTATATCTTTTGAAAAAAAAATAACTTCCTAAGGACTGGAGAGTAGGATCCCAAAAGAGGTGGCCATTTGCAAAACCTGCAATTTTCTCCAGAAGTCAAGGCCAAGATACTTCCAGCCCCTCTCTCCTCCCACCCAATTCTGTCTCTAAGCAGGCAAACTAATCAGAGCAGAACTCATAGAACGCTGTCCTTAATTTCTTGTTGATCAGAATGTTTTCTTTGGGTACAGTCCAACACAATTGGGTGTAGAAGGGCTCACATTTTCCTAACATCCTATACATACCATAATTAACATAAAGACATTAACCTTTAAAGTGGAATGAGAATGTTCACGAAACTGCCCATTTATAACAGCAAGCTATACTGAACAGTTATCTAGAAGACCCTTGTCCCTGCTGTCATACCATCCCTATGGATACCTACACTGAAAGGTTTAAGACAAGACACTTAAAATACCTCTATACCTTGCTATAGAGAGATTCTACTTGACCTTGTTATGAATAACACAAGATCTCTTGGCAGACATTATCCAGTAGAAAATAACCCCAGGTTTTTCGACGACGTCAAGTGAAGTAAGGTGCAGATGTAGTCATCTTGGCAGGTCTTCCTATTCAAAAAGAAGGCATCAGTTCCTTGGAAATCCATTAAGGCATCCCAGTGGTAGTGTAAATGTGGAAAATGGATCATAGACAAGAGCATATAAATGCTGCACTCTGACACCCAATGTGTTTTCCTCCTCTCAGCCTCAGTGCTCTCAAAACTTGTCCAATGTGAGGGTGCAATTAAACAATGCCCTAAAAATCAGTGAACAACCATGAACTACACCTTTAAAAAGAACTTCAGTTTCCCATCTGAAGGATTTCTTTTGCTTTAATCCAACATACCAAGTGTTTTACCCTGGCTGACCCAAGAATTAGATAGTATCAGCAAACATCATGAGATCCCCATCAATATCCTGCATAACTCTCAGTAGACATGTAGTAGCAATGTGTAACTCATGTGTACCACTGAGGCTGGAAGTAAATTAACTGAAGTCAACTTACCAGAATAAACCTTGGGGGTCTAAAGACGTGCAGTGGAGGTACTCCTAACAGTAGCAGAGAAACTGAAAGAAATAAAAGAAAAAAATCAAGATTAGACTGAAAGACTGCCTTGTTCTAGGTGAGAATATGGCAAAATGGATTAAAACCATCTTTCTGCCAAGGAACAATATAAGAGCAAAATCTGAACTACTTTTCAAGAAACCTTTGCAAAGGTCTTTAGACTCAAATACAAAATTTCTCATGCCATACAGGTGGTTCTCACTTCTAACTATATGTAATCAGAGCCTCAGGCCACAAGAAAAATGTGGCACAGTGATTCATGCCATGGATCAAATATGATCAGGCTAATACAGCAGAATAAAAGAATCACTAAGAAAAAACAAACTTTCAGTTGGAATAAATTGTATAAATTTTGGTGAATGCAGCCAGTGAAAAGAAGAAAAACAGAAGTTAAAGATCTAATTAAAGTGAATTGAAAAACAACGTTCTTGCAAACAAACTACTTTAACTCCTTACAACATACACTCAAGATAAAAAAAAAGGCTGTACTGGGTCTTTGTATAGAGGTTTGTCAGTTGTTTTATTTGAACAGAGATGGCAAGGAAATTTTGAATAATTAGACTCATCAGTTTTTTGTCTCTATGTTGTCACGTGTACCAGGGAATAGTTGGGTAGTGGGGGAAAAAAGGGTTTTCTGGAGGTTTTATTCTGGTTATGTTATTCTTGTAGTTTTGTTAATAAACTTCCTTTATTCCTTTTAAGTTTAAGCCTGTTTTGCTCTTGTTCTAATCCATATCTCAGAGCAAGAAATAAGAAAGTTTTCTAGTGATTTTTTAGTTGCTGCTTTAAAACCACAACAAATCTTTTATTATTTCAGTACTTCAGCATTTCTTCTCATGAACATTACCTACACTGGTACATTGCTGATAATCTTTACAACTCTTCTGTGAGTTACAACTGTTTTGGTGACATTAATATTTTCCCCTTCTCCTTTTGTATATTTATTTTTCTTTGAAGGTTTGTTCAATTCATTGAGTAACCATAAAGGAAGTTGTTCTTCAGGAATTTCTTTTTTTGTCCTAGTAGAAATTTTATGTAAAAGTGTCATATATGTGTAAAAGTCTTTAGTTTTGTATAGTGATGGTTGAAAATTGCTTTAATACTGAACTCTATTTACATGAATAATACCAAAATAGAAATGCAATTTTTGTGTTTTATTCCACATGATATTTAATACTCCCATCTCAGGTTTAGAATGCTAAAGATAAATTTTTATTTTTAAAATATCAACATTTGAACTATTCACAGAATTTCTCTGTTAAAATCAATCCATAGTCCACCATGATGTTTATAACCAAACTGACTATTTTACTGGAACAATGGATGAGCTAGTCTCCAGAGTGAATTTCCTTTCCTTTTAAGGTATTAGTACCCAGGATTAGAAGCCTATCATTTTCTCCTTTCAGTTTACTGCTTGTATATATCGCTTCCAATCATATAGCATATAAATTGCAAATCTAGATATGACCATTAGGAAAAATGTCTCAAGTGGATTTCAATGCTTCTATTGCTGTTTTAAAAAATGCTGTAGAGGTTAAAAAAGGCACAAATCCAATTTCAGGTCACACATCAGCCTACCCACGTGACTTAATTGCCTACTGATTGATAGAGGAGTGAAATATTTGATCTGTAAATTCTTCCCCTACACATAACTTCAAAGGGAGCACTCTTTAATCTGTGCCTCTCATAAATTTGGGTGTCAGTACATTAGCCAGTGGAAGCAATTCTGCCAGTTTTGCCTTTATTCTTGCAAAGGAAGACAGTCATTAGTTTCCTGGTGCAAGGCAGCTATAAGAGAGTTGGATTGTTCTTTAAACAATAAGAATAAAACTGCTATTTTTTCCCCTCCCACAGGAGTTGAATACGTGATGCTTCACTGAGGATGTCAAAAGGCCTTTTGGACCAGTGAGCCTTTCTGAACCTGAATTTAAATGTTTTGTGAGGAAAGGGAAAATTGTTGTTTTAATAGATTTCTTACACTTCAAATTCTTCAGTCAAACCTTGATAACCTTCAGAGAAATTCACTGAAAGACACAGATACTGCAATGTGGGTGACAAAAATGGGTAAGAATATTTTTTCCACAGTGCTATTACCTGATTTTTCTATCACTAGCCATGTCTGTTAGCCTTTTCTGTTTATACATTCTTTATTTATAAATATTTCCTGTGATCAGAATGTATGAAAAATCATATTCCAGTTTTCATCGGGCTAAACAAAACACGCAAAGTTCCAATGCTATGCTTAAAGCACTGTTTTTTGTATTAAAAAATCCCAGCACGAACAATTAACCTTATGATTCTACTGTGTCATTATGAAATAAAAATTATTCAAATTCATTCTCATTTCCAATGAAAAAACTGTGGAACCTGAACTGCTATTGATAAAGTTTCCTAATTGCCATGTAAATCTAATACAAATACAAATGACATTGGATGTAAAAGTCCGTAAATAATGATGATAAAAAGCCACTGTTCCTGTACATCTGGGTTCTCTCAGTGATATTTTGAAGTGTCAAGGGCATTAAATTTAATTCCTGGCTCTTTGTATGCACAATAATGATTTAGATAACCAATCTAGTTTAAATCAGCAATATATGTTTAATTAATACTCATCTGCAGTCTCTCTATAAATCAAGCAATGAGACTGTTGTGGTTTTAAAGCAGTAACTAAAAAATTACTCATTTTTTGCTGTGAGATATGGATTAGAACAAGAGCAAAACAGGCTTAAAACTTAAAAGGAATAAAGAAAGTTTATTAACAGAACTACAAGAATAAGAACACCAGAATCAACCTCCAGAAAACCCTTTTATCCCCCACTACCCACCATTCCCTCATTCACGTGACAACATAGAGACAAAAAACTTTGGAACTTTGGTGTTTAAAACAGTCCCAATTCCTGCTAGAGTCTTTTCATCAGTCTTTGTAGAGAAACAGAAGTCTTCTTCTACTAATCTATGGAGTTCCTCACAAGAAAACTATTTCTGCTATAGTTTTCTATTTCTCTGATGACAGCTGCCCGGAAATCTGTCATCAGTTCACTCCTCCCATTTCACATCACTCTGAGGTGTGTATGGGTCAATGAGTCTAGGGATGTCATTTTTTAAGGATGAGTTATTCAAAGGCAAAAGTCTTCTTCATCTGTCTCTGTGAGCTTCGCTGGAAAACAGTTTTCTCATTGCCCCCAAAGCCTCAAATCTTCACTTCACTCTGTTCCAGCACCTCACTGTATCACAATTACTCTACTTTTTACTCAAAATCCAAACTTTGAACACTCCACTCCTCCCAATATACTCTGTCATGAATTAAAGGATTTTTTTTTCAGAACACTATTGTCTATCTCCATAGCTTTAACAGAAAAATATTTCAGCTTATTAAAGCATCTCCTTATTCTCTCTTCTCCATCTAAAACTTAACTCTTCAATGTCTTTGATGATTCTTTGATGTCTTCTTCATGTTGATTCTCTCTCTCTGTCTCTCTGGGAAAAAGGAGCAATCTGTACGTTTTATCTAGGTAGTAAAAAAATTAAAGTCTTGGAAAAGCTGCAGATGTTCATGGTGTCAGGTTTCAGTCCAGCAGCAGAAACCACAAACTAAACCAGGCTGGCCGGCTCTGCTTCTGTCCCCGCCCCCCTCCCCCCCACCCTCTGCGGCCTTGTCCGGCCTGGACGGTGGGGGAGGAGGCCAAGACAGAGCCTTGTTACCTTTCCAGAAGCTGGAAACCAAAGAGAGCAACAGAACCCTGGCTTTACATCTTAAGGTGATGTTCACAAATTGATCTCACTTGTTAATGGTCAAAACTGCTGTCAATTCTTAGAAATGACTGATAATTGGTCAGGAGAAAAGACTCCCATCAGCCACCAGCAGCTTCAACTTCCTTAGCTCCCAAAGCTATCTTAAAGGTAAAGCCACCCCATGACACTGACTTACTCTATAAATCATACTATTACAATTCAAAATTCAAACTATTTTACCTAATGTAATTTCTTACCTACTTAAGACATATTCTTGCTTATAACTATAGAGACATAAGTTTATGTCTCTACCAATGTCTGTGTACCTTTATCACTACATCAATCCAAGCTTTCTCTAAGGCTGCAAATTTTGGTTTCCAACATGCCTTGAACCTGCCAACAAAACATAGGCATATCTCCTTTCCAAGTTATTGAATCATTCAGGGTTAGCTGTGGTACACTTAATAGGGAATTCAGATTTTATAATATTTTCTAAATTTTTGATGTAAATATTTAATTATTCAAAAATGAATTGTGATCTAAATTCCTAATGTACATATTGCATTAATTGATTGTTCTTAGGGCATCAATTCCTTTTTCCCTTTTTTTCATTTTTTTCTTTTTTTTGTTTAAAAATGAGATGCACCTCTTTTATCATACACATGAAAAATATCAAAATTAAACTATACACATAATAAACAAAAAACCCACAGCAGTCAGAAATCAGTCAGATAATAAACATTATTAATAACATGTGATAGAGAATTACTATTAACCACTAAAATACTGCACCAGCGTCTCATAGTCTGCAAACAGACGACAAAATCAGTGAAGGATTGGACAACCACCTCTGGAAATGATTCTCCAAGCCCACTTTAAAATTGATCCAATTGACAATTGATTAAAATTGTCATAGTGATAGGGTCACTGCATCCAAACGAGAAAGTCTCTGAACTCTTGCTTAGTTAATGTAGCAGAATTACTTAACAACTTTTTAAATTTATAATAAACGTAATTAAGTGTTCCTCAAACCAGCAGAAACTTTTTACATTTGAATAGCCATACTCTTCACTTGTATGCCCGTGGAGAAGGAGGGGAGAGACTTGCCCCCCTGCTGCTATTGTTAACTCTAGTGGATACCACAGGACCGTTCGTGGGTAACCCCAGTGCTTTTCTCTCTTTGCTCTTAACTGCTTTAGCACTGCAAGGATTGACTTCCACAACATGCTAAATCCCTTAGTTTACTTTAATCCATCACTCATGCCATCCCAGAGGATTACTCCCAGCCTTTCCCACTCAAGGATATCGAAAACACTCCTGGGGGTGGCAAAAAATCCTCTCTCCTGACCCCATTTTAACAGTTTTTTTAAGACTTCTGGGTCATATTTATTTTTTCTCTTAGAGAGTATACGTTGGAGTATGTTTAACATTGCCTGCTCTTCTTTTGACAAATCCTTCCCCATACTCCAATCCTGGCCTCTCACCTGTTCTGGTGTACCACTGCAGCATCTATATCTGTTTTCCAGAGGTCGTCTCCCAGGAAGTCTCCCTTCCCACACTCCGAGTGGAGTCGTCCTCCACCTCCCACCAAAACAGTCCCACCATGTCAGTCTCCAACCAGGCCTCCTGCCTTTTCACTCCGCAGGACCCCTCTCCAAGTTCAAAGGGCCTGGGAGTCTACTTCATATCATGGCACTGTTTGTCACATCGGGGTCACCAACATGCAGGAGCTCAGGATCTCTGACTAATGAACCAATATGATTTTGCAGAAGACATTACACACTTATTTATGCATTCTCTAACTACCGTTCACGCAATCACGCATCTTTTCATTGGTGCTCCTATCCTGTCCATGCACTCTGCATGCACCTCTTGGGGCACAGGATTGGTTACGGTCCAGGTGTTCAACCACCCTCTGTTATCTGGCTCTTGTGGTCCTGTTTTCTTGCTTTTCAAGCTCTTCTTTCTTATTTTTAGAATAGCTTATGTCTCAGCAACCTTGAGAAATTCCAGAGGGTCTGATAATAAACTCTAAATATGATTTGCCTGGAGCTCATCATGGCCCAAGCTATTCAGATGCATTACTACACTTAGACAGTACAAGCAGAAAGCATAAATTATTTCTGCCTATGCAAATAGGCAATTAAAAAAAATTAAAGTAATGATTTTCAAATTATTTTTGCTCAAATACAAGAGAAATTAGGCTTTTAGAAAGAGGGTGGTCCATATTGGAAGGACTTTAGTATGGTTCCACTCAGCTCTGAAAAGTACTTCACAATCCATAATCCAGCTCTGGAATGGAATGTCCAAGATTATTTACACAGAATAAGAAAGAGTCAAGGCCCATACTTCACTTCAGCTGGGATTTACACATTTAGTAAATGTCCAGCACAAGCATCACGTGACTGTAGCAGCTGAGAAAACATTTGTTCCAACCACCCACGTGTCAGAGTCAAAGCAAAGTAAAAGGTAGAGAACAAGTAATTAAAATCACCCTCTGCAATTTACAAGAGCTCATTTAATGGAGCCTCCAGACTTTCTGCCAAGGGTAGGTGAAGGTCTTTCTAGTTTACTTCCTGCATTTTATGCTTCAAATAGCACAAATTTTTTTAGATTTCTAAACGGTTTGGGTGGGGTTTTTTTAAGTTGATCCTAAACTTTATACAAAGCTATTATTCTGATTAGCTATGTTTCATGCTCAGAATAATTATTAAAGTGTGATTAGTAAAGCCTTATTATGAAAAGAATACAATACTGAGTTTAAGTACTTCCTATCATTCCTGAGAACTATAGGAAGCTGAAACTCTGGCAAAATTAACTAGAAGACTGCTTGAAATCATAAAACAAACTTCTTCAGCAACTTTTGTAGCATAGATGATGTATGGAAAGTGTTTTAGTCTCCAATAGTATGTCACAAAGATGATGTGTATGGTATTTCCCTGTTGTACAGAGCTTGCACTAAATCGGTCACTGCTCTTCAGTCAAGAAATAAAAGCATTGAGATGCGCCACTACAGAAGACTTGCAGCATAAGAACCTAGAAAGCAATTTCTGATTTTTTTCTCCCTAAGGATACATAAAATAAAACAAAGCAGAAACAGAAAATTACAAAACTGTGTTTGGATGCCTCTTGGGTTAGAATGCAAGATGTAACCAAAAGTATGTAATCTATTACCAGCTGTTAAAAACAAGTGGGGCAGTGTTCTTTACTCTTCCACAACCCATCCTCTCTCCAGAGGGAGATCTTCTGTTAATAATGGGCCATTGAGTCTCACTGGATGACTGATAAAATTACATTATTCCATTGTGAGATGCTCCACCCAGGGGGAGGAGCCAAGCATTCCTACCTGATAAAAATCTGAGATTTTGACCACCACAATCAGCCTTTCTCTACTGGATTTCCAGAGGAAAACAGGACCCATCTACACCACAACTAGACTTTCAGAGGAAAACTACACCCTTCTACAGGATCATTGCTTCAACAGAACCACATCTGTCACTCCAGGAGGACTCCAGCCACCATTTAATTGGACTGCTACCAACACCCTGCCCAACAGATTGTCTTGTTGCATTCTGACTCTGAGTCAGTGGTTTGTGGTTATTTTTGTACTACTGCATTTTTATTTTAATTTTCCTAGTAAAGAACTGTTATTGCTATTTCCCATATCTTTGCCTGAGAGCCCCTTGGTTTCAAGATTATAATAATTAGGGGGGGTGGGTTTACATTTTTCCATTTCAAGCGAGGTTTCTGCTTTCCTTAGCAGACATCTGTCTTTTCAAACCAAGATAAGATACTTTTGATTGTGTTTTTTACACAATTCACATATCAAATATCACAAAATCAGCATTGTAGTGCTGCCATATTTCAATTTCGGCCACCAGTTTTAAATAGCAGGCTTTGGTATTCTTACATGTTAATTAGTGACAGAAATCACAGAAGCTGAAATTTATCATTAGTTAAGTATTTTTAGTCTGAATTCGAGGAATGTTGAATTGGGGCTTGCCAACACTGTTTGATAAAGATTAAAGTAGCAGTGACATGGCAAGTGCCTGCATCACCCTAAGTCTGAAACCTTCCTTGCATTGCGGGAACTGTTAGTGTTGGGAATGCATTTGTTGTGGTGTCTAGCTCAATTGGATAGGAATCTGGAGCAATTTACTTTTCTGCCTTGGAAATGTGAATATAGGATACACTAAAAATAATAAGATAGGAGCTTATTGTTAAAAAATTAGTAATAATAAGCTATGATCAGGCATCCTAGTATGGAATCTGAAAACAATAGCTTGTCTTCAAGTATCATAGTTACAGTCTCATAAATCAGCGGAAGCACAGCAAGAAACGAGACAGAGTCTGGGTTTGGGGACATTTTTGTAGTGGTGATTTTTTTTTTTCAGCTTAGAATTTAAGGAATAAGAACTATTTTGATGCCTGCTTTGACACATAACATGTGACAAGGATGAAGTCCAGTATTCCAAATGAGAAGACAGTTGGGCCTAAATCAGAATGAGAGCTAGCCCAAAAGTTATTGATTAAAAAAATGAGGTGGTAAGTACAGTTCTAACTTCCCTTTGCCATATTTCTACTGAAAAGTGTGTTAAGATCTTGTTTGCATAGGTGCACTTAGCATTTCATTGCTTCTCATTTTAACTGCAATTCTGCATTGCCAGAAATGGCTTTTTACAGTGAAGGGGCATTTGTTAGTCCTCCTATTTAAAAAGAAACATGCACAGAGCTCAGCTGTCTCTAGCACTAGCTCATGATTTATTTTACAAGCAGTTTCACACAGCTCTTTACTAAACAGGCATTCTTTGTGTTTTATTACAAGTTTTTTCCATTGTGTCATGCTCTCTGAGGGATGTTGTGTCTGTATTTTATTTCACTCCAGCCATTAATTACCTTCTGGGCCCTGTATCACGTGTCTCTCGGTCTTATTTATTACAGCAGTGCCTGCTAGTGTTGCTAGTCAAGGGGCTGTCAGTATTTCCATTAGAAAACTCATCTCTCAGGGGTTTATAAGTCAGCTGTAAAGCTCTAGTCCTTGGCTGATGGTTGGCATACAAGGCTATAGCCAGAAGGGTTCTTTCTTTTCTTTCTTAAATTGAGCTAGGAAAAAAAACCTCAATGTTTTTAAGTTATAGAATTAGACATGAATTTTGACTCTGTATTTTTGAAACTCAGAAACAACATTATTTCTTTAAACCTAGTTTTGTAGGCTGATAATGTAAGCCAGTGCTTGGGACTTTGGCTATTTTTAAAAGATTCAAGTTATCCTTCCACTTCCTTTTCCATCACTGAATGTCCTTCCACAACACCTTGCCTCTGACTAACAGGTCTTGAGTCTGCTCCTCTGAAGCTGCTGCTGTCTGAAATAGCTTTTGAATATTCCTGCACACATATGCCCTTCCATTTAAGTCCAACAGCAAAAAAATTGCTCTCTTCTGCCTGTATCTCTTCAATGATCATACTCTCAGTTAATATCTCTATAGCTCAAATTTGCCTGGAGAAGTTGTTGGTGCCCCATACCAGGAAGTGTTAAAGGCCAGACTGGATGGGGCTGTGAGCATTCCAATCTAGTAGATGGTGTCCCTGACACCATCAGGGGGTTGTCCCTGACACCATCAACTATCAGGGGGGTTGATACAGAATTACCTTTAAGGTCCTTTCCAACACCACCCATTCTGTGTTTCCATGAGTTTGTGCAGAACTGCGAGGAGGGATTTCCATGAGATTTCCATGAGATTTCCATGAGATTTCCATGCAGCAACACCTGATTTCTACTCCATTTATAACCAAAATGGGCATCCCAAAAGCTTCTTGGTAAGGAGTCCAAAGCAAGATAGGACAACCAGGGCCCTAGAAGTCCAAGCAGTCAAGGAGCAATCAGGAGCCTCACAGAGCCAGCACTTGCCAGACAGGGATTTACCACTGTAGCATGCAGGTGTCTACTCCAACTTAAAATTTAAAGCAATTTATTCCAATTTTATTACAATAAATCAATGAATGATTTTAGTGCAACCTTTCAATGGCAGGCATTTTCCAGAAATAAGTCTTTACAATGTGGTATGAGTAAATATGCTACAAAAATAGAAGTGCAAACTAGAGGTGTTTGATTCCAGTGTTCATATCATGGGAAAATATCTTTACATAAAAAAAAAAAGGGTACATATCAACAACTATATACTATAGTACAGAACAATTGGAAATTGTTTTAACTAAATGTATAAAGTTTATCTTAGGTCACTTTTCAAATAAGCTGGTTTTCATATGCTACACAAGAGCATGTACATGTTACAAAGGAGCTTCTGAAAAATAAGCCTGGGATATAGAAAGGAAATAAGCTACAGAAGACTTTTTTATATTCTTGTTAATCTGCAGTTTGATTTATTAACTTCATAGTGATGGAGAATAAGGCAGTCGTCAACCACTGACAGAGAACTGAGAATTAAATTACTGCATTTATGAGATACCAGTAAGATGAAAGTGAACACTTCTTTAACATGGTAAGAAGTAAGTAATAAGACTGATAAAGACCAGATAATGAGTGCCACTAAATAAGCTGGAAAAAATTCCAGTTAAATAAAATTTCTACCTATAAAAATCAACAGTCCTTGCCATTAAGCTTTATTTGTCTTAAGCTCCCTAGGATACATTATGGTTTTTCAGACTTCTTGGATAGATGGTGGGTTGCTTATTTCAATGCCCTCATGTAAGTGAAGTGGCCAAAAATTCTGAAAATTTATTATCCTCATTCTTTTATTTTAACTGGTATGGATATTCTGCTATATTTTTGTCATCTAAATAGAACACAATGCCAATCACTCTTTTAGACTGTCAGTAAGGAAGAACATTATATAGCAGATAAGGTACAGAGACAAGAGGACAATAAATCTATAAAAAATAATTTACTTTATCCAGGTGATAGAACATATTAGACCAAACGGAAAGGAAAATACTGGTAGGGAGACAAAAAAGTCTTTCAAATGCATACCTGGAAAACTGTATCAAGTATACAACCATTTTAATTATTAAAAAATCTTTAACAGTTTAAAGATAACCACATTGATCAAGGCTCCTCCTCTTCTCTGTAACCCCTCCTCCTCTTCTCTGTAAGCATCCTTTTCAGATGGTCCCAAGAGCATTGTCACTATCCACTGGCTCTCATTCAGATAAAATTATTCCCTCTCCAGTACAGTTAAGAGAGTTAAGATAATTTACATCAAATAAAACGGGGGGGCAGGGAGAAGGGGTGCGGGGAGGGGAGGGGAGGGGAGGTGGTTAGGGAGGAGGTGGCATTATACTACAAAATCAGAAGTTACTGTCATGAAACTGGCCATCACTTAGAAAGATAGATATAGAAGTTCAGTCATCTGTTGTTTTAGAATTTGTATTTGAGTTTTAATTACTTCATCCCTTGGAGTTTTACAGTCCTTAGAGAAGGGGACTGAATATGTGAACCTCAGACCAATGTTGAATACTAGACATATATTCACCTCATGAAATTCCCTCTTTTTTGTAGGCCTAATATTTTGGCATCATTGTCATCTTCATAATGAATTCAGGGTTTTTGCTGTGTTAACCTTACAAAATCAGCCTGGTTTGTTCTCTCTGCATCTGTTTGAATTCATTAAAGGCAAAATAAATCTTTACACAAGAAGAAAAAAAAGTTTAAATTCTACTCCATAATGCCAGGGATTTACAAAAAGAAAATGAAAGAGTATATTTTGATAAGTTCCAGCATATGTATGGAAGACCAGCTGATAAGGTGTGCAATTCCTTGACAGGGGAGACCACAGGCATGTTTCAGGGTTCTCACATCCTCTTTCAGGATCTACCTCCAGTTTCTTCTACAGCTGTGCTTTCTCCTTTATAACACAACAAAATGCACCTCCAACTCCTTTTCCACTCACCTGGCATGAAGTCTACAGTTTCCAAATCAAACAAGCAAAACACAGAAGGAAAGTGCTGGAAGGAGAGAGCATAACTCTCTCCCCCTTCTAAGCATGCTAGCCTCGGATTGCAGAACAAGACCTTTAAATAAAGTAACCCAAGAACCTCCAATCTCAAGTCCTTTACCCCAAGCCAAGACAGTCTTTGCACAGAGCCCATCTGCATAGGTTTTACTGTGTTCACAAGGTAAACTCTGGACACTCCAGAATTAAATGCAAACCATCTTGGAGACTTTATTGTTTAGGTGGTGCAAAATACAGCACAGATTATGAACTAGTGAAGCCATACCTCACCCCTCATGTTTTTTAAATCATAGATCAGTCTATATTGCAGCCTAATAACAAAACATTTACATGGTCCTTAAAGTATAGCATGAAACTACCGTTATTCTGATTGGATTCATACATATTGAAAATCTCTTTCAAAACATTGCTCTTTCACCTATGAACTGCAGGAATCTATTTTTCTAGTGAAGCATATATAAGAGGACTACTCTGGAACTAGTTTTTCATGCCAATGTGCATACCTAGTGGACAGGGCATGCCCAGCTTCTCCTCCACCAGCACTCCCAAGTCCTCCTGGGCACGGCTGTTCTCTATCTGCTCATCCCCAGCCTGGATTGACACTGGGGGTTGCTCTGACCCAGGTGCAGCACCAGCACTTGGTCTTGTTAAACCTCATAAGATTCCCATGGGCCCACTTCCTGAGGTTGTCCAGGTCCCGGTGGACATCCAATCCTTCAGGTGTGTCACCTACAAGTGTGCTGAGGTTGCACTTAATCCCTCTGCCTATGTCATTAAATAAGAAATTAAATAAAACCTGTCCAATACAGACCTGAGCGATGCCACTTGTTAACAGTGTCCACTGGGACTCTGAACCGTTGACCACAACCCTCTGGATATGACTGTCCAACCACCTTCTTATCCGCCTAACAGACCATTCACCAGACTATCATATCAGACTATTTAAAGAAAAATAGTCTTTATTTAAAGAAAAATATCAGACTATTTAAAGAAAAGTGATATTTGGATTATCAAAATTGTTGTCATTTACATATTTCCAGTATAAATTATGAATTGCCACCTCTGAAGCATCCAGTCACTGTTCTTATGTGCTCCCACTTTAATTTGCAAGATAGTTCCACATGATTTGAAGATATCAGGCATGTTTTCCTCCTATGCCTTTGTCATTCCCTGTCACTCAGTATGTGACAGGACAGTTGCTTTCGAAAGTAATGCTGAAGGAGCACAAGAATGTGTGGTTAGAAGCATCTAGGAAGGTACTGTATTCCTGGATAGGTATAATTTATGCTGAATTTCTTGCTTTTGTAACAGAAACAGAGTGGGCACCTAAAATCAAAGGGCTCAAAATATTATGAAAATACATGAATAAGAATAAACATTAGTCCTTTTCCATGAAATTTCAGACATACTCTATAGCAAAAAAAGGCCTTTCTGCTCTGAAGCTGTGTGTGCAAAAAGCTTAGGCAATTACAGAATATTCAGGATCATAAATTAATTGTATTATTACTCTTCATCAAATTAAGTCATTATTCAGTGTCCTCAATTTAGGCATGACAAGCCTGACAGATGTTTCAGGCAGGAATATATCTAGCTCTTAGAGACAGAAACATATATTCAGTTTTGTTAGTGAATTCAGTCAGGGGAAACTTGGTTTTCTGGAGAGGTTGGAAGCAAAAGAATTTAATAAACGTACTTGAGAAATTGAATGGAATATGAGAAAATGTCTGGGATTTTTACTTTTGCTAAATTCTTTTTCCTTTGTCTGTCTGAAAGATAGTTTTTACTTTTCCAATCTTTTGGCTTGCCTGTTTATACACAATTAGCCTAATATTAATTCATCGTAATTAGCAATACTCATCCTACTGCAGTGTCTGCTGAATTATAAGTAACAAGAAGAGTCAGTGTATTATTCCTCTCACTGTTAACATGAAAAATTAAGATGGTTACAGCAGAGGACTGAGCAGCCAGAATTTCACTGTTCCACCCTCAGTCCTGTGACAGCTCATTACAGAGACTCACATGGGTCAATTTTCCCCTGACTCCTTTTTAAAAGCTGTTCAGGGAAGAGGATGCAATACAAAGCTCAGATATTTCTGCATAAGTTTGGGCCACTCTGCTTGAGTTTCACATCAAATGGTAACTACAGTAAATGTCGTTCAATATCATTAGACATTTGATTTAGAGTAGCAACCAGTCATACACACAAAAAGTGAATTTCTAAGTAGACAGAAAAATAAGATTGTAATTAATACATTTTTTTAGTAATAAAATTGCTAATCTAATTATCTGTAGTTTATGATAGCCTACCATGCAAGAAGCTAGAATTTGGAAAGAACTCCATAGAAGCACAGTTAACATTTTCATCCATGCTGACACTATTATCTGTGAGGTGGAAATGCAGAGAAATAGAAGCAAAAGGAAAGATACAGCAAGTTTGTTAAAATATATATGCACATTGAGAAGACAGACAGAAGGCCTATCAATGTCTTTGATATTTATAAATGATACCAGTTAATATTTTTCCAAAGATATTTTACTTCAATTCATGTGCACATGATAATTGACATTAATTAGCATTTTTCATAAATATTTTAAAGTTTATGACTAAAACTAGATATTTGATTTCTAAGTTGAAAGTATAAGATAAACTGTACTAGATAAGGGTGTGCAAAGAGAATTACTTGACAAGAAACAATGTAAAACTAAAGGATACAAACATATCACACCAAAAAAAATGGGCTGGGGAAAAAGAACCTGCTGCTTCTCTCCCCGCAAAAATAAAAAAAAAGGAGGGGTTGTCAGGAAACTAGCTTTTATGGCTAAGAAGGGAGTTAAAGTCCTTCAGTCTCAAACAGATATTTCTCTAAGACATGAGAAACTTTTCTAACAAAACTTCTCCACTGTTTCAGGTTCCCTTTTCCTGAATACATGTTCAAGAACATCCACACATGTAATTTAAACCTTAAACACTGCAAAGAACCTTCCATTGAACTTGGAGATAATACAGATACCAATTTTGTTCTTTGAAGATGAAACTTCAGTATTGTTATATAATTGAACAGAATTCTCATAGTTGTCACCTATAACCTTATAGTAGCATCTTCCAAACACTGCCATTTTTGATCATCCAGAAGATCCCTATCCTGATCCTCCAAAAGGTTTTTAAAAAGGCAGATGTCATATACAGATTAATTAACAGTTGTCTGAAAGTCTGCATTAAGCCAAGATGAGGGCCGATCAACAGAACACAACTACTTAAGTGATCACTGCTTTTGTTTCAAATCAATACTCAATTAAAAATTTCCTACAGTCTTAGCTGTTAATTGCTTCACAGTAGAACAAATAACATTTTAACTGCCTGTAGGCTTGTAGCAAGCCCATTTCTTTCTGTTGTAATTGTTTCTCTTCTTGACACCCTCACATTTCTTTCTTGATCCTGTCAAAACAAATTGAAAGAATGAATGGATGATAGGACAATGTACACATAGAGATTGATTATACACATTTTGATTACAAAAAATGCATTGGGATAAATAACAGCATGTAGAAAAGGTGTATAAAGGGATTCTTTTGATTAAAAATATGTTTCCAATGTTTTTTGTTTTTCTGTAAAAGCATCTCAACATTTTTCAAATTTAGAAAGCTATTCAGACTTCAAAAATAGAAGATATTTTAGAATATTAAAGTTTATTTTTATATATAGTTTGCAATTGAACAAGAATGATATCAGTAATATTCCAAATAATTACTGCAAATGCAAATTTTGCAGTAATACTGCAAAATCTTACAAAGTGAGAGAAACAAACATCTATTATCATCTAGAAAGTATTTTGTATCCCAAGTTTCCAGTGCCCAAATCAGGCAAGAAATTGTTTGTTGGCATCTTACTCCTGCAGCTTACAGAACAGCAGAAGTCAATACACAATGCTGAACATTATTATCACCATAAAGTAAGCAGTAAAACATCTGCTCTGCCTAAAATGAAAGGACTCTATTTCCATTTAGAGACTTCATGCATTCCCTATGTTATTGCATCACCTCCACAAACCTCTGCTATTACTTTGTTTCTGCAGAAGAATTCATATGGTGCTTTAATTTCCTCTTTCCCAGAGTATGCAAATACTCTCCTCTACGCCAGAAAGCTGCTCAGGCCTCAGAAACACAGGGGCTTGAAGAAGAACATATCTCTCACACAGCTCCACTGCCCCTTATTTGTCAAAATTAGTTTGCTAGCAGGTTGTAAAACTGCAATAGATTTGTTTGAAAGGATATCTGCTTTTGTACTTGATCCTTTGCCTACCCATCCCTACCTGACGCTGAACATCTGTATTCATAGGCTTCTGTTGCCTTTATCTAGAATAGCCTTTCCACAACTTCTTCTCTTGACTTAATTACATCAATAAAAAAAATTGCAAAACACCTTTAAAAGTAATGAGCTCTCACACACAACCACTACTGCTGTTTCTTCTCTTACATAGTCCATAAAGTGTAGCAGGACACAGATGATTAGAACTGATGATTCTGCTTTACAAAGGGTAACTAACTCTGGCAATACAGTGTACAGCACTTTGGTTGTATCTTTTTATTATTAGCAATAATAAATAGTTAAGCTAATTCATGCAATAAATCAGGGACCTTAATCTGATGCTCAAGATGAAGATTTCAACAGGTAAACTGTGACTGATATTCTCAGAGTATCAGTGAAGATAAGAACACTGAAAACACAGTTTATCTTATTTTATCGATTTGAAATAGACTATACCTTGTCACACTGTTTTTAAAGTATGAGATGCATCCCACGTGAAATTATTATATCTTCAAACACTTCTAGTATGACTTTTTGAGGTTTTCCTGCAGCTCACATTCTTAAAAATAAAAATGTCTATATATCTACAAAACAATCTTCTGTTAGCAATCATCAAGTAATTTTCACACAAACATCTAATGAGAAGACACAAAGATATGAATCTCAGTGGGATGAACTAACATAACTTTCTCTACACTAACCTAACTTGATTTATTTAAATCCCTTTTTGTGGTACTATTCACATGTGTTCTGTACCCTGTTGTGGCGCAATTGCACCCAAGATAAGAAAAAAATTTCTGATCAAAAATCACTCTTATAAGTATATTCTATGTTCTTTATTTTATTTTTGTTTTAAAAAAACTTGAAACTAACAATAAATTATTATATAGCCATCGGCTATCCTACTGAAATATTAAGAGGAAAAGGATCAAGTCATTGTATTCCAATGAGCTTGTAGGAATGCTTCTGCCACAGCAAATGCAACCATCTAATAGTGCTGAAGGAAAAATACTGGCGGGGTTATTTCCTCTGATTTTTCATATGAAATACAATCTAAGAATCCTGAAATCACTGCTTCTAAAGAGCACACAGGAATCACTCCTTTAGTTTTATTAAGAATCTTACTACTAGTGGAAAAGCTTTAATGAAACTTAGGGGGAAGAGAGAAAAAAGAGAGAATTTCATATGCTGCCTGAACTTCTGAAGTGAGCTGTGTTCCTGCTTTCCAAATAGTAAAATTCAACCAGAGGGTTAAAACACAAAATCATTACACTGTTGTTCATTCATACCTCCAAGAAGTTCTGATCAAAACCTTACAGGAAACCAGTATTTACCCTTCAGCTTATCCTTGGAAGGAACACACAGAGGAAGTGATTTCCCAGACTGCCTTTATAGTTATTACACCTTAAAGTTCACAAGTTTCCAAATATGTTATTTCCTTTTAGAATGATAGACTCTGTCGGGCTGTTGACACCTTAATGTTGCCCACAAACACCCCAGGTTCTGGCTGTCAGTGGTTCTTTAAGGCTGTCAGTCTTCCTGCTGTTATTTGAATGAGATACTCCATTTGGATGCTCTTCTAAGTAATTTTTCAGTTGTGTATTCACAACCTCTCCTTAAGAATAGTGACATCTGTTCCTCACAGAAAGAAAGGGTAGATTGAGCAATGCTGTCAACCCTCAGCAACTTTTTCTTTGCCAGTTGCTAAAACAAAGTTTTACGTGAGAATTTAACATTAATAGGAACAAGAATAACTCTTAAAATTGCATGCACAAAGGACTGTTTGGAAATTTTGCCTTTTCTCTATTCTTTCTTATGCAACTTTAGCTTTCATTGATTTCACAATTATACAGACAGTCAAATTAGGAAACATATTTCCAGTGTTCTATTCCCATGTTCCAAATGTATTCTACCAGATCTTATAAACTGTGTCACCAAAAGTAACTAAAACTGAGAAAAAAAAGATAAGAAAAGGGGGGGGGGGGGGGGGAGGGAAGTACAGTTCTCTCCCTTCTCATGTATATAGTTGGTGGTTTTAAAATATTTGTACAATGTTCTTCAAAATTCAACTTTTCCACTACTGCAGATCTGTTGTATAGTTATATTTTGGGTTGCATAAATAAGCATAATTAGATATCATCAGTGGCTTCCTCCTGACTGGTGAACGCAGCAATTTCAAGACTTCTTTTATTTTTGGAGTATTGATAAACCATTGATTGCATTCTCTTCACATAATCTGGAACAATCCGTCTTCATTTTTTAGGTATGGTAAAGAGAAAGAAGACATTTCCCTTTTCCAAATAATTTGTGTAACAATAAGAGGCAGTCTCCAAATATTTTTTTTCCCATGGAAAATTTGCTAAGGATGTGAAAAAGCTTTTTCTTCTAGATGCCCTAATTGTTCCATTTTGGATGGAATCCACCTATTCATCAGAAGAGTACTTGAGGTCCAGTTGGCACTGAACTTTATCCACCCATAAAAGTAGGAGAATAAATTATATTTAAATAAATCCAAACTGCATCGTGACAAAGAATACTGAGTATGCCTTTGGTAGTAGCAAGTGTGTCCTGATAAAGGATAAATTGATTTTTTTCTTATGAAGATGATAGCAAATCTATCATAAGATAGACAGCAAATATTAAATGCATCTGCTAGGATAAAATAAATAAATGTGGAAGATAACAGGAGGGAAGGTTTCCTATGTGAAGCTTGAGGAAGGATAGTGTCCATAAAGATTAACACATTTCCATTCTATAATGTACTCCTCCAGGAAGTCCAGCACAATAAAAACATTCCTCCTTTCTAGAAGATTCTGCAAGGAATTGGTAAAACCAGATCATCTGAATACAGTGTCCTGGATTCAGGACAAAGTACCTTTTTGAATTAAGATAAAAACCATGCCTAAATATTTTATTAAATGCATTAAAACTTTCTTTAGGGGATTATATCACATAAAGGATAATGGCTGAGAAATTTAACCTATATAAAAGGACATAAAAAGAGTCTAAAATGATGGTGTTCTATGGTAAAAAGGACTCATCCAACCCAAAACTCAATTTTTATTATATAATAAAACAAAAAAAACCCTAAAAACCAAACAAACAAAAAAGACAAAAACAAAACCAAAGTTGCATCATTCTTCATAATGAAAAGGAGTCTCTCTAGAATAAAATGGGACCCTGACTTCTTTGACCACATATTAGTCAAGGTAACTGCCTTACTACAGCCCACAGAATCTACCTTTACTACATGGTCATTTTCTTTTGTATTGAAGAGTTGTCACATTTTACCCTGCAAAAGGTCACATTTCAATAGGGATGAATAGCACTTGTGTATTGCTTGCAAACAATTTCAGGCTTTTAAAGCTTCACAGGGCTACTTGGTCAATTGTTCCTTACAAAAGATACAAGGAACATATATAAAGATATATCTTTTTTTTCCTCAGGGATCATGTGGAAAAGTTCTCCACCACAATGACAATTCCTCTGTAATCATAAAATAACTTATTCCCTACTCATTCTTATGGAGGGGTGCTGTTAAAACTGCCAGTTAAACCCTAAAACCTCAAAATGAGAAAGGTTCGGAAACTTTGTCCAATGTTCTTTGCATTTCTTTAATAATTTCCTCAACAGTCTTTCTAATATAGCTTGTGGTCAATTAATACAAATAACATAGCCTTGAGTTTCATAACAACCACATAAGATCACCTGCAGCAAGAGCAAACACACCATCATAGTTTTCTTTTTTTAAGTAAGTCTTTACTACTTAAAAGCAAAACAGCAACATTTTGCTATCCTGTATTTTGCAGAAGGACTAGATTCTGACATTCTGGCTCCTCTGAAGAAGTCTTTCCTTTTTCCTGCATAAACATTTACTCTGGCTTCAACATGGTTATGCAAATCCTTGAACCAGGAGGCAAACTTGAACTCTGGCATGTAAAGAACCCCAGGTCAATTGCATTCTTAAATGTAAGCAGAGGCATAAATTCCTTGTGTAATTTTGTTTAAGATGATAGTCAAGAGAGAAAAACATTAATTAGAATTTTACTTGAAAGATTCTAATCATCCAGAATTAATAAAAATACTACTGTTCAACTGTGTTGAAGATGAGCAATTTGGCATCCAAAGAAAATTCACTCGTGTTTGGTTCTGACAAAATACCATAACATAGATGTAAACCTCATTTACTCTCTCTTAATTGTCCTTTGAAAATATTGTCATTCCAAATGTAAATAATTTCACAAAATTCTGCAGCCATTCTTCTCCTAAGAATATAACTCTGGAGAGGAAAACAGTAAAATAAAAAATGAGGGAGATTTCATGCCAAAGACTGTTAGTGTAATCCAACCTGAGCAATGCATTGGTCATACATAATAAATAATTATTCAAAACTCAGAAAAAGTATATGAAAGTAGACATACTATTCGTGTCAAAGGCTATTAAACATATGAGATAAAACCCATATAATTTGGTAGTATCAGAATTTCCTTATGGCCCAATTTTCTCTTACAAATGCAACACAATTGATTTATAACTAGTATTTTCATGGACAGTGGGATGAAGCAAATGCATCCTCCCTTTCATAGAGGTGCAATGACAGTTTCTCCCACCACAGCAGCCTTCAAGCCACTGCAGGATGAGAAGGCGGCTTTGGAGCATGTTCTGTCAACTGACTTCAGGAGGAAGAAGCCAGTCACAAAACGTATTCAGAGTGAGTCTATATTTGTAAAACTCAAAACCAATAACGCAACAGGCAAGAATAGTTGTCAATATTTTATAAGTCAATGTTCTTTTGGTAGTGGGGTCTTTTTTTGAGGAAAACACCTGTTTGCCACAGAAGAAAGTCTAGTGGATTTTCTATCCACTTTCTAGTGGATTTTGTAGACTAAATCTAGTATCTCTCAAGAGCTCCACAAGCCCAGTGGACTATTCTGCTCAGCCTGTAGATCAGCTTGTACCTCTGCCAAATGCTGCCACAAGGGATGTTCTAGGGAAGTCACAGGCTTGGTGGCCACTTACAATGTCCCAGAGCACAGATTTGGGAGGAAGCAGGAGGAAATCAGCCCCTGAATCTCTGTGTAAGTCCTGAAACTTACTTTTAATTCCTAAAGTGAAACCACTTTTAGTTCCTGCAATTTTTAAATGATGCTATCCCATCCCCTGAAGAAAAAAACCAGTGTTTTTCCCTTCTCTGCAATAAGAGCACTCTGCTCCTATTCTCCTTAATTACTTAAATACCTCCCAGCTACAGCACATGGAAAAGGGTCCTTTCATTCCCATAATGCCTGTGCTAGCAGGAATACCAGAACCAAGATACAAGAATACAAGAACAGCATACGTGTTTCTGAGTCAAATACTGTTTCTTTTTCTGAATTCTGACCTTCAGGCTCCCCATTAAAAATGTTGGTTTTGGCAGAAGCAAAAGCTCTTAACCACAAAATCAGGTGAAAGTGGAAGAAGAGGAGGGAACAGTGATGAAATGGAAAAAGTCAAGCATCTGGCCAGAAATTAGACTGTTGGAAGAATAAAATTTCCTACTTATTTGTACCACCAGAAATAAGGGAGTGAATGAAATGTTATCATTCCCTTTGGGATCCTGAGGGGATGAAGTGATACCATGAAACAAACCTGCCAGATGACTTACCTTCATGCCTTTCCCTTTCTCTCCTCCCTCTGACATCCACATCCAGTTCTTGTTGGACCCAAATGAGCACCTGCAGCCAGCAGAGACAGAGCCAGTCCAGACCACTTACAGCTTCTGATTCCATGACAAGAATCTCAAGGATGATAATGTAAAGATTGTGTTTTACCTAATGCAACCCAAATATGAAGGGGAACCTCATTCAGAACCTCCTTGCTACAGAGAGATGCGTTTGTGTCTCTCAGAGGAGAAAGTCAGGAAAGAGGAAGAAAGGGGGAGAATTTATGCATGATTTTAAAAGATGTCTGGTTTACTTTTAGTCATTAGTAAGCTCTTTTAACTGCTACTGCTAGGAGCCTACAGCCAGTTCTCTGCTTGTGCCCCACAGTAGGACGAGATGTGTGTATGTGTATCTGCACATGTTGCTGCGTCTTTTGCACCACCAAGGCAAAGCACCACAGCAGAAATCTATTCTCTCATTTCAAGAGGTTGGGAATACTTAGCAAAATAAAAAGCTACTAACTAAGGAGAAGCATCAGAAAAACAGCTTTGGAAAGGAACAGGCCATGCACTTTGAGTCTGAAACTGCCTGAAGTTAACAACACACATAAGAAGAATAAACTGGTGGTGCTGTAATTGAATTTTTATGGAAATAAACAGGTGGCAGATTTACTATGACTGCAGGGATAGCAGGGGGTGAAATGCTGCAGCTACATTAACCTGCTTAATTTAATAGCCTCTCTATTCCAAGAGGAGAAAAAAAAAAAAAAAATACTGTGCTGTTAGTTCAGTCAGCTGAATGCCAAATGTAAATAACTGCAATTATCCTACTATGCCCATGTGCTGGATGGGAAATGGCTTTGTGCCAAGTCTCACTTCATTGTCATGTTTATTAATTATGCTCCAGGAAATTTAAATACACAACAGTTTCATGAAAAATCAAGGCAAGAGGAGCCTGCATATGGCAGCAAGTGCAGGGTATACCTGGGTCCTCGCTGTTGTGTCTGCTACTTAAACCCAGCACTGCAGCCCCACTGTCAGAGAGATGTGGACAAGTGCCTTCATGGCAGGCTTTTAGTGCCTGCTGGGGTATTTAAAACTAGTCAGCATTTAACAGCAACCTTTAATGCTCACAGGGAGCCTGCAGCAATTTAGTACAGGGAATCCAAACCCATTATGTATTTATAATCAAGGAAATTGTATGGGGAAGGTTGGAAACATTAGATTTAACTTTTTTACCTTAACTGCTGATGCAAAACAAAAATAGGTTGAAACATTAAGAGCAATATATTTGCATCCTGGAATGAGAGAGGTATATGAAAGAAATGCTGCAACAATACTTGAAGAAGGCTCTAGAGCAGCCCTATAAAATTACACATTAATAGAATGGGGGAACTGCACATTTAGGTAGCTGCTAGCCAAAAATGGGTTCCAGGGCTCTGCCCCTTGTCCATATGGATGATGATAGAGGTTTTTAAGTATATGATCAGTCATTAATGATGTATAGCAACAACACATTTCCTGGCATACTGCCCTTGATAAGCTTATGCAGCCCCCTACACTTGTGGGTATGTAGACCAGATTAAAATATTTCATACATAGAATTCCTTTTAATTCAAGTAAATGAAGGTTCTTCTCTGGAAAATTACTCTGTTCAAGAAAGGGAGTTACATTCTCTATTAGTGTACACTGGCATTGGCTCTGAGGGAGCTACAGTCATTCATATGCATTGAGGGTTTGGTCCAAGCAATCACATAATTAAAGACTACAATGCAATTGCATCTCATTAGTATGGCTGAGATAAAGCTTTAATTTAGTCACTACCAGCCTTATAAGAAAAATATCTGAGGTTTTAACACACTCTCACTGTTAGTATTTTTGTAATTTTCTATCTTAAAAGAGTATGACTAAAAACAAGAAGATCCCATAATTTAAAACACATTGGAACAACATGACTGGAAGAATGCATATTTATCTCTGTCTCATTCACTATGCTCTGTGCAATATACAGTCTGCACACACAAGAATCCTTCCTTATTCCTCATTAATCTTCAGTAAATTTTTGGCTTTACTTATTTACTCATGGACAAACCCACCCCCACTGTCTTCCCCTTTATAAGTTTCTGCTTAACTGAAACTTAACTTTATGAAACATTTTCAAAACCCTCATCATCAAAATACTTTGCTGTACTTGCCACTTCAAATGACCTAAAAAGGTCAGGAGACCAACAGGTCCATGTTCTTCCTGTGCTGGGACCCCAGAGCTGGATGCAGCACTGCAGGTGGGCTCTCATCAGAGCAGAGCAGAGTGGCAGAATCCCCACCTTTCCCTGCTGCCCAGTGTTCTGGATGAGCCCAGGACATACTTGGCTCTCTGGGCTGTGAGTGCACATGGCCAGGGCACGTCCAGCCTCTCCTCCACCAGCACCCCTGAGTCCTCTGCAGGGCTGCTCTCCATCTGCTCATCCCCAGCCTGGATTGTCACCGGCGCTTGCACCGATCCCATACAACAAACACTGGTATCACCTCTCATGCTGAGACACCACCCTAGAAGCAGCACGAAACACCTCAGAACAGCAAGAACACCGATTCCTTCCGCAAAATAGCAACAGCAAAAAAGGCAAATCCCCATCAGAGCGATATTTTGCAGGTGGAACGGGGGATAGACGGAGGAGATGGAATTCTGAGCTGGGCTGATACTACCATCTGGTGGGGATCACTGGGAGAGCGAAACCAGAGAGGAAGGAAAAAGCAGATTAGCATGCAGCACCTTCCCAACTCTCTAACGCACCTGCAATTCGACTGGAACCACACTGGAAACGGTAAAAGGTGGGTTACAAATTAGCAGTCTCACGGTCTACTGCTTTTCAGGGAAGTCCCCAACTAAGAAGGAAGACTTGCTAAAAAATATTTTATTTGAGCAAAAATAAAAGGTCAGGACTATTTAAAAGCAGTCAGGAGTCTGTCATCCACAGGGAGCAAAGGATGATCCATGCACTGTTTCTGGGCTATGAGAAACAGGCCCAAACTCAGTAGTTCTTATTATTGAGTCTCCCACTGAAATATTATCACTACTATTGCAAATGAAAAAAGCAAAAAGTCACTTAATTGGTGTTTTTTAATGTTTTTTTCCCTTCCTTTTTTTCCTTCTTTTCCCCTTTTTCTTCTGAGTTCGGGGTTCTTGAGGGTTTTTTTTTTTGGTGGTGGTGGTGGTGGTGTGTGTGTGTGTGTTCTGTGTGTGTGTGTGTTTTGTTTGTTTGCTTTGGTTTTGGGTTTACATTTGTTTGGGTTTTGGGGGTATTTTTGTTTTGGTTTGGGATTTTTTGATTTTTTTTGTTTTGTTTTGTTTTTTGCTTGTTTTTTCTTGTGGGTTTTGGGGTTTTTTCTAATTGGGTTTTTAATAAAAATAGATAAAACCAGCATTTCTTTTTTTCTTTTTCTTGAAGTTCTGTTAAACTTCAGAAGGATGGCTGTTCTAGAAGAAATATCTTCAGGCTTCCTGGTCCCTCCCAATACTAGGGTTTAGTGCACAAGGATACAACATTTTTATAAACGAAATGCACAAAATACTACACTGATGGGGACTTTCTTCCTCAGAAGTCTGTGAATATGTGGTCACAACAAGCCATAAACACAGGAAAATTATGTTGCTCCTCATGGTGCTATAGGATAATGAAAGTGTTGAAACTAGAAAAACATGATACAGGTATATAACTGTCCTCAGAGTCTGAAGACATCATAAACTACTCGTGTTTTTCTCTTTTTACTACCAGAATCCCATAATGCCTACATAGTGGTTTATTATCAGTTTTTCCTCAGTTGGCTTTTTATATGTAATGGATTAAAAGAAACCTCTCATAGCTACTGCTGTAATATTCAGTTATGTAGTACCACTAACTAAGAAAGTCTGATTTTATTTCTTCTTCAGGAAAACTGGTGGTTTTTAAACTTTGTTGCTCTTTGGCACACATGAATGAGAAAACAAACAAAAAAAATTAAAGTAAAGCAAATAGCTACTAAAACAAATTTGGAAGGATTTCCCCTCACAGGATGATGAATGTTACAAAGAACCCAGTTCTACATAAGTACAGGAATTTTACAGCCACTCAAAAATGTAAGTGTAAAAACCACTGCAAAAATGAAGGCCAGAGAAACTTTGTATATATGTGCTTAGCACACTTCCAAATATTTTTGCCTTGTTTATGCTGTTGTCTTCTTTTTCTGGCTATTATTTTCTTGTTGTTTCTGTATTTAGATACTGCCACTAAAGCATCTCCTGTTTGTTTTCCAGAACATATTTTCAGTCTGGAGTAATGTATGCAACTTAAATTTATATCTTCTGATAATGATTCTTACTTCAGTTTTGGGGTTGGGATTGTTTTGGTTTTTTTTTTACTTCCTCAATCACTTCTTTACAGCATTATACTTCAAAACATGACAGAATCTCACTTTTACAAATATATCATCTCATTTGCAATTATATGGATGCACAATACAATATTCCTCACCTTCCATTCCAGGAGAATTAAAAAGTCTGTGCTTTTGGTTTCATGGAGTTTTGATTTGCCCTCTCAGAAGATTATGTATTCTTCCAAGTCTAATCTGAATGTGATATCCTGGAATTTTATTGTTTACAAGCGCATAAAAGGTCTCACCCTAGTGAAACTCTATCTGAACTTGAGTTTATTCTGAATTCACATCATCTCTATCCAAACTTTTTTATTTTTCCAGATATAGAATTTTAAACTAAGTGAAATTCAACTGCCATTCAAGCTACCATCAGTGCAGTCACCTGAAATGTTTGGAAAGCTTAGAACGGTGGAACAAGGATTTATATCTGTAAGCTTTAAGGTAACTTGGATACTACTAAGAAATAATCCCATGGCTCTGGAATACTTCACATTCTGAAAGTCTGAACCACTACAGCTGAAGCATCACTTCAATTTACACATTTCCATTTGTTTGCAAACAGATCACACTGCTTTTCTGTTAAGCCTACCCATGAGGGCCCCAAATTCCTGCTTATGAAATTCAGCTGATGTCAGTGGAATTGTTTAATTTACACTGTTTAACAATCTAG
Source organism: Poecile atricapillus (assembly GCF_030490865.1). Taxonomy (NCBI): domain Eukaryota; kingdom Metazoa; phylum Chordata; class Aves; order Passeriformes; family Paridae; genus Poecile; species Poecile atricapillus. The sequence goes on from NC_081252.1 coordinate 14,333,163, forward strand.
CCCTCTGGCATTTTCTATCAAATTGAGCTAGAGTAACAGTTGAGTAGCTAAGCATAAACTAACAGACAGTGAACATATGTAAAACAGTTGTCCATTTTGTAATTGGGAAAGTAAGAAATAGATTCTGCAGATAAGATTTAATTATGGTCTTCATCTTGCATGAAAGTGAATTCATCTGAAATTTAGATGCTGAAAATACTGGACTGTAACTTGCCTTAACTCACAGAACTATTTCAGGCTGGATACACACAGACTTCCCCAGCACTTATGCCATGACAAATCCCCTGGAGTGTTCACCAGCATGTTTCCCTCATCACTCAGGGATATGCTGAAGTGGCTCTGCTTGCACCAATGCATTCAATATTAAATCAATGAGGAACCCTAGCTCAGGGAGATAACATCTCTCTCTCTCTTCCTCAGTAGTGGTAGAAACCAAAATCCCCTCAAGCCCTCAGAAAGCTTGGCGTGACACTGGTGACCTCTCCAAGTGAGTCCAGAGGAGGTCCAGGATTGTGATCACAGATCTGGAATATCTCTCCTGTGAAGAGCGGTGGGGAGAGCTGGGGGTGTTTGCCCTAGAGAAGAAAACACACCAGGGAGACCTTAAATTACCTTAGAGTACCTAAAGTGACCTACAAAAGATTGAGAGAGGGATATTTTACAAAGGCAGGTAATGATAGGAAAAGGGAGAATCGCTTCAAACTGAAAGAGGGCAGGTTTAGGTGAGGTATTAGGAAGAAATTCTTTACTTCGAGGATGATTAGTTTGCCCATGTAAGTTGTGGATGCCCCATCCCCAAAAGTGTTCAAGGCTAGGTTGAATGGAGCTCTGAACAAGCCAGTCTGTTGAGTTATCCGTGACATTCTGTGATGCTTTGATTCATAGGATTTTTCTGCTTGTTTGCTTTTTCAGAGCAGGGAGGGGCTGGCCAGTTTTTGGGGCTGACCAGCTTTCAGAGCTGTGCATCCTGAACACACACAGAGACCTTTCATTTCTGAGTAAGGCAGCTAAGCATTTCTCTTGCTTCTGCTGGGCAAGCTAAACAGCTTCGTACTCAGTATGCTGGTTTTTATAAGCCCCAGTCTTAGCCCATTAAGAGCTATTTCCAAATTTGGATGGCGCTTTTCAAGGCAAAACAGGAATCAGAAGGGCTCTGTCTGTGTTAGCACAGAGTCCACTGGTAACTGATCTGGGCTCTACGTGCCCAGGGAGGCTGTTGATCCAACACAGCCATGCTCCATCCAGTGCTCTACCCAGCCATCTGAGCAATGCAAAGTGGCTCTCCCTCTGCATCATCTCCCTGCATTGCAGTACTAAGTCCACTGAAGAATCTAATCTTTTTTTTTTTCTATGTCTAGAAATTTATTTGCCTCCTGATGGGGCAATGAGTTAACTGGATTTTTTTTTTCTTTCAGGGGGATCTGAATCCAGATATAAAATCTTTCTCATGCTCCTATCTGTGGAGGCCGGGGAACCGGCCAGTTCAGAAATCTTGCTCGCCCCTGGAGAGCTTCTCCCTAGGCAAGACACTTTAATGTCATGCAGAGAAGTGTCACTCCCAGAGGCCCTAGAGTTGAACATGTTAATTTGTTACACCCCATTGGTTTCCCTCCCTATCAATCCACCCCGATACATGTATCCAAGTTTCCCCCGCCCCTCTCCTCCTCTATAAATACCCAGGTGTTTTTTTTTTTGTTTTGTTTTTTTTTTTGTTTTTTTTTTTTTGTTTTTTTTTTTTTTGTTTTTTTTTCCCCTGTTTGAGGAGGTGGTGTCACTGGCTCCCTTCACTGAGGGCCCAGCTATAATAAAGGCTATTTCTCAGTGGAATGCCATACAGCTCTCTAGTCTCTCTCTCCGCGTCGCCTGCACACTGCTGCTGAGCTGAGCTCACTCACCGGGCAGAGGACGTGCCTGTGCCCTGGGCAGTCCTTTTCAGGACGGCTTCTTCAGGGTAGTCGCGGCACCCCTGTCATCGACACCGCCGCGGCACCTATCACCCCCTAAAATTCATTCTACGTGTCTTCTGAAGCTGTTTGTCTCTGCTTCAACCATCACACTAAAATAATATGGTCATTTTCCCAAGTGCCAGCCACTGCCACCTTCTCAGTAGGAAAAAAGGGATCTTTTAGCTAATTATTCATCTTGCCCCACCCTTACTACTACTGTTAAAAAACATAGCACTTCGGAGGTAGATTGTGCTATATTTCATGAACATTCACTGCTGGTGGTAAGGGACATACCCATCTTGATGCCGAATTTTGCCCCAAAAGGCGATGAATAACTGTCTAAGAGACGCAGTTTAAGTCAGATAGACAGGAGGTATTTTATTAGCAACGTGCACGTTGGGGAAATCTCTAAAGGGAGTTTTCCAAAGTCTTACAACAAAAGCATGCCTTTTATACAGTTTAGGTTTGGAATTACATCATATCAATGCATATTCATATGGGGCGTGCCGTAGGCGGGGCGTGGGCGGAAACTTCTATTTTGAGGATCTTTTCGGGGGTCGTTCCGGTCGGCCTTCATCGTGGGCGAGGGTCTCCGAGGAGTCTTCCTCCTTAAACTTTTGAACTTCTTTCCAAATTTGGTCCTTTCCCGGTGTAGTTGGCCGAGTTCCCAACCTCCTAGGGCCAACTTATCATATTGACATTAGGCATGCTTTAGCTTCGGCTTAAATTACGCTTAGTCCGGTGATTTTTTTTATCCTTCTCTTTCCCTCCTGTCGTTGTGTTTATTACTTCCAGATGTTCCCTTCATATTCTATGTTTTAACCCATTATTTCTCGAAGGCTATCTATTTTATGGCTTCATTCCCCCCTTTTCTTATGACTTACGAATTCTTTCGTCAAGGTCTGATCCTAAGAGTGCTGATGTCTAATCCTAAGAGCGCTGATGCGCTCGTACCATAGCCCAAACCATTTGGGTCCTTTTCATTATGATCCTTAGCTTCCACCACATAAAAATATTTGTAAAAGTTAAAACCAACAAGGCTCCAACTACCAATATCATTGGGGGCACCAGGTAATTGAAAACCTGTGTGGCTGTTGGGGAAAATCCTGTGAAGATATCCCACCAATGATGCTGGCCTACTTGTTCTACTTCGGTGAGGACATTCTTTATTCTTTCTGAATCATGTTCTACCTGCCATACCATCCGTGTAGTTGTTTGATTCACTCTTTGCACCAATTCCTTTACTTTAGGGTGTGCAAGCATTGCTTTGAGAATTTTGACATCCATCCCTATTTGCAATTCTGGTATTTCTCGATACAGGTTAAAATCTGTGTTAATTAGCTGTTGAGTAGTTATTGGGACAGTATAATGAAAATCGCAACCCACTACTTTGGTAAAGTTGCACACACAAAAGTTAGTATTGTTAGTTTCCTCTTGGCAATTATCTATAGTGACATTGTCACAGGCTGTCCGTACGCAAGCACACCCATTCCCTATATAGTAAACTTGTGACTGTGTTCGATTACGCAAAAGCACTTCAAAGGTGCACACTCTATTCTCAGCATCTAAGCATAAATCTTCTGCCTCTACTACAGCGTTTTCGCAAACATAACCTAGCTGTCCTCTAGGAATACATGCTTCTGTGCTAACCGATTGCCACTTATTTTTGATATAATCATAACTGGCCCAAACATTGTTTGCATTCCGCTGGTGGAGTGGTTTCTTGGGGCAAGTCTTTGGGGCTGTGATCCGGTTGGATCTTCCCGGAAATCACTCCACCGACATGAAATTGGGCCCTTTTGCTGCCTCCAAATAGTGGGCTTACCCATTTTTACCGGACTAAAGGTAATTAAGTTATGTTCGGATGCTGACTTCCCCAAGGATCGAATTGTCAATACTAGCTGCTTTGTTCTTCCTTCCACTGAGTCAAGCTCTCGACACCCAATTTGGATTTGGTCTCCCTTGTATGCTACCATGGAAGATTGATGCCATAATTTACTTGCGTATGGCTGATTGTTACGTAGGGCATATACCTCGAAATAGGGTCCCTTCGCTCCCCATTCCGGGTGGGTACACTGGTGTGCGTGAGACCATGGATCTATCGGGTCAGAGTCTCGGGGAAGAACTATACTTATCGAGAGTCCAATGATCAGGGTTGAAAGGGCTTGAGGTGAAGTCAAGGTCATGATGTCCGTTCCTCTTGTTTACTCTCTGGAGCTTTCTTGACCCGCGAGTAATGAATCCACGTAGGTCGCTCCTTGATCCGGACCGCGGTGAAGGTAGTCAGCAGCACTTGGAAAGGTCCTTCCCACTTCTCTTGTAGGGGTTTTCCTAAAAGATTCTTAACATACACCCAATCACCGGGGTTAAACGGATGCAATTTACAATCAGGTTGTTTAGGTTGGTGCTCTATTACCACGGTAGCATTCTTATCCAATTGTTTCCCCACTGTAATTACATAATCATAAATGTACTGGTTACCGATTTGGCCTATGGCATCCCCGTTTACAACTTGCATAGCATAAGGTCTACCATACAGGATTTCGAATGGGCTTAGCTTCTCTTTTGACCTTGGTTTGACTCTCAGCCTCAGCAGAGCAATAGGCAAGGCTTGATACCATAATGCTTTGCTTATTGCTCTCACCACTTTCGCACAGAAGTGTGTACCCCTATCCGAGGAAATACTCTTCGGTACCCCAAACCGCGGAATGATTTCATTCAACAGTATTTCGGTCACTTCTCTTTCCTTGTTTGTCCTGCAAGGGAATGCTTCAGGCCACCCAGAAAATGTATCAGTTAATACCAACAAATATCGGAGCCCCCCCTTTTCTTGGGAGCTCAGAAAAATCAATTTGCCATACTTCACCTGGGAATTTACCTCGACTTATGGCTCCTTGGTGTATCTTGGTTCTCGTATTCGGGTTATTTCTCAGGCACCGTTCGCACTGGGATGTTACGTGCTTTATAGTAGTAAATAATTTCGGTCCTGCTATCCTGGTTTGCAAATATTGGTAAAGCGGATCCAAACCCCAATGGGCCTTCTCATGTTCTGCTTTTACAAACTGCCACATCACATTTCCTGGTACTACTAACTGTCCTGTTTCCAATTGACCCTAACCATTTTCTAATATTTTGCCCTTATTTCTTTGAATCCATTTATGGTCTGATTCCTGGTAATCTGGCTTGATACTGATATCCAGGTCTCCTGGTATTAGGGCCATTATTCCCACTTCCCTAGACTTTGTGGCAGCCAATTTGGCCTCTGTATCTGCCTTTCTATTTCCTATTTCTGGAATAGTATTGCCTTTCAGATGTCCCTTACAATGCATTATGGCCACTTGAGCTGGGAGTTGGACCGCCTCTAGCAATCGCAGAACCTCTTCTGCATGTTTGACTGTTTTTCCTTGTGTAGTCAACAGTCCTCTTTCTTTCCAGATGGCCCCATGAGCATGTAGAACAGAAAAGGCATATTTAGAGTCTGTCCATATATTGATTTGCATATTCTCTGCCAATTCCAGAGCTCGAGTCAGAGCTATCAGTTCTGCCTTCTGGGCTGAAGTTCCTGTGGGTAAGGGGTTCGACTCAATTACCCTTTCTGTAGTAGTGACCGCATAACCAGCCATTCTTACTCCTTGCTTCACGAAGCTGCTGCCATCTGAGAACCAGTTGTCCGCATCTTCGAACGGCTCTTCTTTGAGGTCCGGGCGACTGGAATAGACAGCTTCAATTGTCTCCAGGTAGTCGTGTTCGATGGGTTCTGCCGGGGCTCTTCCTTCTAGAAATGAAGCTGGGTTCACAATGTTAGTTACCTGAATGGTTACGTCATCTGATTCAGCCAGAACGGCCTGGTATTTTAGGAATCTGGAAGGCGACAACCAATGGTTGCCTTTCTGTTCCAGCACAGCTGACACGGTGTGGGATACTAGTACAGTCACCTTTTGGCCCAGCATGAGCTTCCTGGCCTCTTCTATGTTAATTATCACTGCGGCCACTGCCCTCAGACAGCCTGGCCATCCTTTGCTTACTTCATCCAATCGCTTAGAGAAGTAGGCCACAGCTCTCTTGTGCGGTCCCAGCTGCTGTGCTAGGACTCCTAAGGCCATCCCTTGTCGTTCGTGGGAGAACAGCCAGAATGGTTTTGATACGTCTGGGAGACCTAAGGCTGGTGCTCTCATTAGTTCCATCTTCAACTTCTTGAAGGCTTCTTCTGCCTCGGGAGTCCAAACTAGGATGCTCTTAGCCTCCTTCAACAAATCATACAGTGGTTTAGCGAGTATCCCGTACTGGTAGATCCATAACCGACACCAACCTGTCATCCCCAAAAAGGCGCGCAGATCTCTCACCGTCTCTGGTTTGGGCATCTGGCAGATGGCCTCTTTCCTAGCTGCTCCCAGGGATCGCTGTCCTCTGGAGACTTCGTATCCCAGGTACACCACTTGTGTCTGTACCAGCTGTGCTTTCTGTCGAGAGACTCGATATCCATTTAAACCCAGGAAATTCAGCAAGGAAATGGTCCATTCAATGCATTCTTCCTCTGTCGCTGTTGCTATTAGGAGGTCGTCTACGTACTGCAGAAGGGTGCCATCTCCCAGCGGCCTTTCCCACTGTTCTAGTTCCTTGGCTAACTGATTCCCAAAAATCGTAGGGGAATTGCACCACCCTTGGGGCAACACTGTCCAGGTGAGTTGGGTCTTTCTTCCACTATCTACAGATTCCCACTCAAAGGCAAAAATCTTTTGACTCTCGAGAGCTAAGGGGAGGCAAAAGAACGCGTCTTTTAAATCTAATACGGTGAACCAGGCCAAATTCTCCTTCAGTCTGGTCAAAAGCGTGTATGGGTTAGCAACTACTGGATGCAATGCCTTAGTTATTTCATTTACTGCTCTCAGATCCTGGACTAACCTATAGGTTCCATTAGGTTTCTTGACTGGCAGGATTGGTGTATTAAAATCTGATTCGCATTCTACCAATAACCCCAGTTCCATAAACCTTCTGATTGTGGGCTCAATCCCTTTCCTATCTTCTATCCTCAGAGGGTATTGTTTCTTTCTCACCGGTTTTGTCCCAGCTTTAAGTTCAACGACAATCGGTGCTGCTTGTTTTGATTTTCCAGGTATATCAGTAGCCCACACCAATGGGTACATCTTGCTCAGGATTTGCTCGAAATTGTGGCTTTCAGGTTTAGGCTCCACACAACTGATCGTTAGGCTTAGAGCTGTAATCAGTTGTTCTTCATTTACTTGAAACTCCAATTGGTCTTTGTTAAACTTTATTACGGCCCCCAAGTTCTCCAATAAGTCTCTCCCTAGTAGGGGTTTTGGTGAATTTGGTAAATACAGGAACTGATGAATTCCCATTTGCTTCCCAATTTTGTATTTAATGGGTTTCAAAAGTAAGCCTTTTCTGGTTGGCCTGTTGCTCCCACAACTTGCACAAATTCATCACTTTTAGGTACAAATTCTTGATTTAAAACCGAAAAGGTTGCTCCCGTATCAATCAAAAAGTCTAATTCCTTTTTACCCTCCCCTAGCTCTATACTGCACTAGCCGTTGATAGTGTTCCGCGTTGCCCGGGTCCCACTCTGGTTTACTGCTGGGAAAATTATCTTCTAGTCTCCCCGATAATAGTTGGGCATGTCGCCTCCCCGTTTCCAATACGAGTTCCCTTTCCGTATCTGTCAACTCTGACAACATCACTTCTATATCCTCCCAATCAATATCTAAGTTCTTTGCCATTAGTTCAAACCTCTTTGCTACTCCCTCTGGATTCCTCCTGAAGTTCCTTGCCTCATCCCTCCAATTGTTCAAATCACTCGTCGAGAATGGCACCTTTACTCTAGTCTTTTCCCCTACCATTGGCATAACTTGTCGGAGAGGAGCTATCGTGCGATTCCCTTTCTCCCCTTGCTTTGCTTCCCCCCGTGCCACAGATCTGGTGTAATACGAGTGACTGGTCCCCTCCCCGGGATTTTCTTCCTGTGCCTCAATGCTTTCCCTATTCTTTCTCTTCTCTTTCTTCTTTCCCCCTTCTTGCTCTTCATTTTCCTCTCCTATCTCTATCACACAATCCATCCGATTCTCATCCTGCGTCTGTCGCCTCTTTTGTATCTGCCAGCTCTTATCCTGTCCCGGGCTGCGGTTCCTCTCATCCTCTGCTCCCCCTCCACTTCTCTTATCCTCTATCTGAATTACTATGTTCAGTTTCTGTGAGTTACTCTCTGCCTCCCTTTCGCATGCCTCATTATCATTCTTCTTGCTGTATCTCAATTTAGGGACGTCGCCTCCCGGTGAATTGCTTTTATCCCCAGTCCTTGGTGCACTGGTTTCCATTCTACAGACGCCTCCATTTCTGGAGGTGTTGCTATCTCCATATGGACTGAGCTCGGGTATGCTACGTGCCTCCCTTCGGCTCTCTGCTTCTGACCCACTGCCTTCCTCCCCCTCAACCTCCAGTGTGGGTGGGCTGTCAGCATTCATGTAGCTCCCTGACCCCTGTGGACTATCTAGTCCCTGAGGGTTGTTTTTTCTCCCGTCAATCTCTGATTTTAATGGGCTGCCCTCCTTCCAACCCCGGACTCCCTCCCAGGTCCTTCCAATGCTTTAGGATGCACCCTAAGGGGGTTTTCATATTTACGTCCTTACTCTGTTGACCTCCCATGACTATCCCCTGTATCTGCGTTTTCTGTTAACCGAAACAGTCCCTCTCTCGCAACCACGATATGCTGATATATTTTAACACTTCATGCACACAATCTCAATCGCTTCGTCCGTTTCCGACCTGGCTTCTCGCGAAGAACAGGAAATGCGGAGCAGGACTCCCTCTCGCTTCGCAGCTACGCTGCGTCTCACTCACCCTCACATACAACACACACTTATAAAATAAAATTGTTTTACCAGGTTTTGTCACAAAAAAAGTCGCCCTCAAACTGTGAAGTACCGGCTTCCCAAATTCAAGGCACGTAGACAGCACAATGCGCGTTTCAGTCTATTACATAAAGAGTGACAAGATGTCTCCTATAAAACTTTGCAACAAACACATAAAACGAACACACAAAACACATACAAACACCAATGGTACCAAAACCTATGACACAAAACACATACAAACACCAATGGTACCAAAACCTATGACACAAAACACATACAAACACCAATGGTACCAAAACCTATGACACAAAACACATACAAACACCAATGGTACCAAAACCTATGACACAAAACACATACAAACACCAATGGTACCAAAACCTATGATGTCCGAGATATCGAACACAAATGGTACCAATTAGGGACAAACACCAATAGTACCAAAACCTATGATGTCCGAGATATCGAACACAAATGGTACCAATTAGGGACAAACACCAATAGTACCAAAACCTATGATGTCCGAGATATCGAACACAAATGGTACCAATTAGGGACAAACACCAATAGTACCAAAACCTATGATGTCCGAGATATCGAACACAAATGGTACCAATTAGGGACAAACACCAATAGTACCAAAACCTATGATGTCCGAGATATCGAACACAAATGGTACCAATTAGGGATTTTTACCAGGGCGTCCCCTGGTTTACCCTTCGGTGGTCACGTCTGACCCCCGTGTCCCAATAAAGCGCTTTAAACCAAAACAAATAAACAATTAAAAATACCTCTTAATTGGAGCAGGAGATGCAGGGAATCCTTCCTCTGCCGAAGAGCGCTGGTCCGGGAGGGGAGTCTCTTCTGACAAAAATCCGTCAGGGGCCCCAGAGGATCCCGGCCCCGGACCGGCTCTTCGGAGGGAACCCCTCAAAGTCTGAGTCTCCTGTTTCGTCCCATCTGGGTCGCCAGAACTGATGCCGAATTTTGCCCCAAAAGGCGATGAATAACTGTCTAAGAGACGCAGTTTAAGTCAGATAGACAGGAGGTATTTTATTAGCAACGTGCACGTTGGGGAAATCTCTAAAGGGAGTTTTCCAAAGTCTTACAACAAAAGCATGCCTTTTATACAGTTTAGGTTTGGAATTACATCATATCAATGCATATTCATATGGGGCGTGCCGTAGGCGGGGCGTGGGCGGAAACTTCTATTTTGAGGATCTTTTCGGGGGTCGTTCCGGTCGGCCTTCATCGTGGGCGAGGGTCTCCGAGGAGTCTTCCTCCTTAAACTTTTGAACTTCTTTCCAAATTTGGTCCTTTCCCGGTGTAGTTGGCCGAGTTCCCAACCTCCTAGGGCCAACTTATCATATTGACATTAGGCATGCTTTAGCTTCGGCTTAAATTACGCTTAGTCCGGTGATTTTTTTTATCCTTCTCTTTCCCTCCTGTCGTTGTGTTTATTACTTCCAGATGTTCCCTTCATATTCTATGTTTTAACCCATTATTTCTCGAAGGCTATCTATTTTATGGCTTCAATCTGTTATTTTCTCTCAGCTTTGCTTACTGATAAAACAGGAAATACAGATTGCTGATGGGCCCTTCAAAGCAAAAGGCTTCACTCTTTTACAGTTAAAGTCTATAAATTATTTTTTTTCAGTAGACAGCATGCAGCCTAGCTCAAATCAAAATGACTTCTACTAAATTAAAATTAAATTCTCTGGTTTTTTTCTTTTTTTTTTTTTTGTATCATATAACTTTGAGTGATGGAACCTTACAGCAGCATGACTTTTCTTTAAATTGTATTGGACTTTCTTCCAGCACAATCTGCCTTTCTGTTATCTGGGTTTCAAACAAAATGCTCTAGTCTGTTTTTCAGCTGTGTCATCATAGAAAAATCTGTGAGGGAGTTAGTGCATTCTGGCTCAGGGACCCAAGGAGGTAATCAAGGGCAGAGGGCAGATAGGCAATGCAACTGCCTATGGGATGGAGGCTTTGACAGATACTATTCTTTCAGGGGTTCTCTGCTAATTTTTATGGCCATCACAGATCCCAAGAACTTCCCAGTACAGAAGACAGACAGCCTTCTCCCTCCACCAGGAGGGAGTCATAACCCACTGTAAGGAGAGATTAAGTTTGTTATAGATTTTCACCAGGCTCCTCTGTTTTCTTGTACATCACACTTCACTAAATTTTCAACTCCCACCACGATCTCCTCAAAGTGCTGATCATAAGCCACAACACCTCCAGCATCTCAACAGGGATGGTTTTCACCTGCAGGAACATGGAGTAGGGGATAGAGTACAGGTTTTGTATAGGTGAATTGTGTTCTCAGAGTGTGAGTTTCTCCCTCCTTTTTGTCACTCAGAGCAGTCACCATACTGCCAACCCCCATCCATCAGTACCTCAGGTCAGATTTAATCCCCAAAGTATTAAAAGTCACCCTGGAAAATATCCAGTTCTGCCAGACACGTAACCTAGCAGTAGCTCATCTGATACACATTATGTGTGTCACCCTTCATGCCCTATCAATGGATCTCTGGCCAGCCCTGGTATCCTCTTCATTCAGCATGAGAGCACTTGTCAGGGACATCTCTGAGGCACAGAAATACTCCGTGTAAAGGGACAGGTGATGTACAGTTTCTCTTGATATATATCTCAAAGCAACATTTAAAGCTTTTTGTAGGAAAGTTAATTTTCTGATAAAGATTAAAATTTCTGCATCTGGTGTTCTACAGGAAGTACAGGAAGAGCCATCCTATATTATTCACAGTCAATGAGTTCTGGGCTTTCAGGATTCAGATGCATTGCATTATCCAATGAAGTGCAACAGTTAACAGCATCTTCTGTGTGCGTCTCACAATACCTGAAAACAAGTCATTGCTCTGGCAAGGTCATTTCTACTGCTTGAACAAATTAAACCTCCTAAGGAGAAAAAAATAGCCCACTAAGCACAGAAAATTCAGCTCTAGGTTCAAAGTACCTTCATAGTTCAGAGTAAATAACCTTGTAACTTTGGGACAAATTTGCTAACACAAACATCTCTGCACAACCACTGTCATTTTGTTCAATGTGATCAACATACAGAATGCCTATAATGTAGCCTTATGAGTATGCACCCTCCATATGAGATACCCAAATAACTAGAACAGCAAATTTTTGCTGTTCTTCTTCCCCACATATTGCCCTATTGTTCACAGCATTCTACAACAGGAGCAAAATCTGAGGAGGTCTGTTGACTGGTGAATTCTTACTGCTTTGGGAGACTGGAGGTCTTCATGAACTGAGTCACTGTGCCACAGACATCATCCTAAAATATCCTAGAAAAACGCTTCAGGGAAAAACATCAAAGCTCCATGATTGTATTATTATTCTATCTTTACCATACCAATGAGCCTTCAGAGAAGGCTGATGAATTCTATCCTACTGTCAAGACGACTTAACTCCATCCAGCAACTAAGTATCACACAGATTCTCACTCACTCCCTCTTCCCCACTGTGGGATGGGGAGGGGAATCAGAAAAAGACAAAAAGAACCTCATGGAGGTTTAATAATAAAAGAAGAGTTTAATAATAGAAACTAAATTAATTAAATAAATAAAATAATAATAACAAAAACAATTCTAGTAATGAGGGGGGAAGAAGAGAGAAAGAAATAAAACCCACAACAGACAAGTTGCACATGATAAAATTGCTCACCCCCCACTGACCAATATGCAGCTCATTCCCAAACAGTGATTGTCCTCTTTTTGGGTAACCCTCCCCAGTTTATCCTGACCATGACATTCTAAGACATGAACTTCCTTGAAACTAAAATATTAAACTCCCTTTTGGCCAGTTTAGTTCAGTTGTCCCAGCCATGCTCCCTCCCAGATTCTTGTGTACCCTCTCCCTGCTGAGACTGGGACACTGAAAAGTGTTTTATTTATGGTAGGCACTACTGAGCAACAGCCAAAACATCAGTGTGTTATCCGTGTTATTCTCATACTAAATCCAAGCCACAGCACTGTACCAGCTGCTAAGATGAACATGAACTCTATCCCAGCTGGAACCAGGACACTTATCAAGGAAGTGTTTTGAGATTCTTGAAGAAAAGCATGGCTGAAGTCTCACAAGCAGCATGAGGTTTGGGCCATTGGGCCTTGGCCAGCAGAGGAGCTGAGCAAGCACAGCCCAGGCAGCTGGAATCTGCCAAGGAGTTTTGCTGTTCCTCATGGAGAGACAGGCCTCATAGCTGCTCTACACAGCTGTATCTGGTTGGTCCCTAAAAAGTTAAATTTAAACTGGAAATCAACTGAAGACAAATGCCGTGCCAAGTGCAATCAACCCCTTATGTGTCTCTGGCTGCAGGACTTGGTCTGCCTGAACACACTGCACTGATGGGTCAGCTGGCCTTATATGGATTTATATATGGTCCAGATGATGTTGGTGTGTACAAAGTCAGGGTAACCTCACAGTGCAAGAATCTCAACTGCATTACTACTTTGCCTGCAGCAATCATTATCTCCTCTGTAAGTATATCTGTCATTGTTGCAGCTGAACATAATTAGATAGCAATTTGTTTACACTTTGGAAAAAAATGTGTAGCTTGCAATAGTGTGGCCTCATGGTCAGTGAGGCACAGTGCCTTGGCTCCATTCTCCATGTGTTCTTGTCCATATAGCATGCTTGTCACAGGTATGGGGTTTTTCTTCCTCTTCGGCAGAATAAACAAAAGAACACACAACAAAACCTTTCCTTTTAACAAAGGGAAACAACTCAAGTCATGCACAACAGAAGTAAAAAAAGGTTGGTAAAAAGTAGGCAGGAATACCTATGCTTGTGCATAATTTACAATAGGTTAACAAATGCTTTTAATCTCTGGGCATCTAATACATGCTGTCTTGAAATACACCTATATGTGTGTCTATGTACACATATGTACATGAACTGGTAAAATTAGTTATGTTTTAACCTGTTTTTATGACAAAAGCCATCTGGGAGAAACACTAGGGACTTTATGGGCAGTCTGAACTATTCATTTCTTCCTTTCAGACAAGGTCTATAGATTATTTATCCATTCCCTTAAAGTGTGAACACATTCTGTCATTCATTATTGTATGAACATCCTTAGGGACTACATCATGCAGTTAGACCCCTCTTCTGTCACCTTCCTTCTAGGCCTGGAGATAATGTACTATGCAAACATCACCTCATACATAACTCACTCATTTAATTCCCTACAGTAGAGTCACTTCTTGCCCTTCTTTTCACTTCCCAAAGCATTTAAATAGCATCTTCAAACTATTGTTATGAGACTAGCCCACAAAACAGCACACAGGAATTAGACCAATTTTTGGAGATGCTGTAGAGATGACTTTTCTTTGACCCATAACAGTGTTTTTCATGGTCTTCTGACAGCTCAGTCCTTTGAGAAAAGGAGGCTCAAAAACAAGCCATTCCTAAAAGAGAGCTGCAGTTTGTTGCTTTGTCTGGCATATTTCAGTTGTTCTCTGGGCCTTACTGAGCATCTTGAGTCTTATGATTTCCTTTTGCTCAAGTGTATCAACAGCACATCAGCTCTGTTCTGGTGGTGTTGCACTCAGCATACAAATGGTGCAGGCAATGAATTTCAAAACAGAAATGCTGGGAGCTACAGAGAATACTCTTGGGTTTTGAAGCATTGTCACAGTGCTCAAACCTTGAACATCTACCAGAAACAATGAAACATCTGCTTAGGAAAGAAAGGTTATAATTATTGACAGCAAGAGTTTCTACTGTAAAACAAACAAAAAACAAAACAAAACCAAACTAAACAAACAAAAAACAAAACTCACAAAAAAAAAAAACAACAAAAACAAAAAAAAAAACCCTGGGAGAGCAAAATACAAAATACAAAACAAAATATTAATTCCTCCTCAAGGAACCCTCTGGAGAAATCAGCTATTTTTCACAAGAGATGCCACTTTGGAGGGAAGCATTCTCCACTTTTCTTTCTCAAATTAATTTTGTGTTCAATAAAAGCACGAGCACATGATTACATTATACTTCTTACATTTGCCAGTGCCTAACTATAGTGAAGTCTGCTTCCAAAGCCTGTCAAGTTTACCTATTTTCTCTGTTGTTAAATAGACTATTTTGTGCAGTTTCTTCCCTCTGCACAATAATGTGTAGACTGGTGTGTGTCACTCCAGTACTGCCATAAACAGCAGGCTGGAATGAGGCCATAATTTGCTGGAGCAAAGCCAGACCAGAGAATTGTCTTAATTGCCAACACTTTTCTGGGAAAATATCCCAAACAAAACAAGCCAGGAAAATTCCAGAAAAACATGTTTTCATTGAAATGTATGTAATTTTCCAAGCATCAAATATTGTTTTTTTGTTATTTTTTATTAATTATTAATTTTTTTAAACAGTTGGTTTCTAGCCAGATGAAGCAACCCTCAGGAATCTAGGGTCTGTCATGAATATGTGATTGCTCTTGAAAGCCCAGCAATTATTATATGATTCACAGCCCAGGAACAGATCCCACTTGCTGGCTGTCATATATAAGAGGCTATGCAAGTTTCTCAAAAAGTTTTTTCTCCAAGTTTTTTCATAATTTGATTTTTTCCCCCCATAGGTTTAACACACACACTTCCCCCCACCATTCCCCACCCCCCCAAAAAAAATTAGAATAAATAAATAAGAAAAATATCTTCAAAGCCCCAAGGCTTCTGAATTCCTCAACACTGCAGAAAGAAATCTCTACTCTCCAATACTGACTTCTTCAGAGAGCTCACAGTAAGTATGAAATGCAGGTCTACACAATGCAACACCCAGGGTAATCATGTAGTTTAAAATGAAATTTCTTTGGTGTCCCTCCAAGCAGAAAAAAAACCCAGTAGTAATTGAAAAATGTTGCCTGCTTTTATGTATTTCTCGCATTTGTTTATCTTTTGGCGGAATACACTATATTTTAAATATTTCACTGGAGTCATCAGCAACACTGTACCACCTCATATTAAATAAATTAAGCTCCTTGGAGATTTAATGCTGGGTTTAATGGTCTAGCTAGCATGGTTCTCTGAATAATCTGAGTGTCATTAAAACTCTCTCTGTGTAACAAAATATGAAGATCCAGACCAAATGAATCAGTGTTACATCTGCAAAATTAGTGTAGTGCTGAATTCTGGTCCTCAAATAGTGCAATACAGAGCAACTGCAGAGATGACTTATGAGGCAATTCCTCTGTATTAATTTAGATAACATACTCTGCCCGGCAAACATAATTTAGGCATTCTTCTGTCCATGTCACAAGTACAATCTGCTGAGTCAGCTTTTAGCTGGCTCTTGATTTCAATGCCATAAATTTCAGAACCTGGTGATAAAATATGTACCTGTTCTTGCTGAGGAGTGCCAGAAGTTTTACATTTCTTTAAACCTGGACCTGAGTTTGATATTACAGTGGTGCCTGGAGGTAAAAGTAATTAATTGTTTCTGACCAAAGCTTTTCCATAAAAACAATTCACTTTTTATATACATAAATTAACATGTATCTGTGTTAAAAAAAAATAAAAATTCAAGAGGTTTTAGACAAGCCAAAAATTCAAGAGATATTAAAAATATGCCTTATAGTTGGGATGAGTGGGCTGTACTGACAGGCCTATTTACAGAGAAAACTATGGTCTCTTTCTGTTTTAAAATCCAGACTTGCCTTAACTATTCCTTCAGCAGTAGCACCTATTTATACAATCACAGAATCACTTTGGTTGAAAAAGACCTCTAAAACTATGAGTCCAACTGCTAACCTAGTACTGCTGTTACAAAACCTTGTCCTTCAGTACAATATCTACACATCTTTTAAATATCTCTGGGGATGGTAGCTTAACCACTTTCCTGGGCAGCCTACTCCAATGCTTGGCAACACTTTCCATGAAGAATTCTTTCTTAAAATCCAATCTAAACCCTCTCTGATGCAACTTGAAAACATTTCATCTTGTCCTGTTTGTTGTTACTTGGGAGAAGGTCACTTATACACACCAAATTCTAAAAGTAAAATTTTATTTTACTATTATCCTCAGTCTAATAGGAGCTTTGGTTGCTGTTCCTGCCGTTTTAATACTTTTATTTGCTGGCCTCATGTGTGCTGTCATGCTATGCTGTGAGAGAGGTTTGCTTTCTCTTTTAGAAACCACAAACACTGCCTAAAGGCTCACAGACTTTTAATGGTAATAATGTCCAACACCCCCGGTTCCCTCTGTCCTACTTACAGACTTAGTATCAGCCTGTAAACCAGACTCCAGGATGGACCAAATGATCCATTGAGGTCCCTTCCAACCCAGTTTTTCTCATGTGATTCTTGTTTGCAAATATAAAAGTCCTACAAAGAAATGAAGTAAGATACAAAACAACAGGTAGTGGTATAAAGAAGGGGAAGAAACCAGGGTAGTTTTAATCCGAGACTAATTCCTCTGCCATTTGAGATGGTTAAGCACCTCACAAACATCACGAGGAAAATGTCCAGTTCCTAAGGTTCTTTTATAAAGTGCACTAACATTGAGAGAAGTCTTCCTGAATGACAATCTTCCTCTCCTCACAAAATGTGCACAGATTTTTGATGGCATTTAACAGAGGGACAGCCAGCCCAAGAAGAGGTGATTAATTGTACTCTCTGCTCAACAGGAGTAGGTGAAAAGCTGAAAAGCAGGCATCTAGCCTAGCAATACCAATTATGACTGCATGATGACTAATGAGATGGGTAATGGAGGTTATTGTGGCTTAAAATTTCACCTTTCCCAGAAATGAAAGGTTGAGGGAGTTTGTTGCATTTATGTTCTAATTCCTCCTATATAAGAGAGACGAGGTGGCATTTAGAATTTATTCCATTGATTTTCTCTATTTTTTTTCAAGTTTTATTTATTTACATTCCAGTAAGAGAATTCTTCTTTCATAGCAGACACGTAAATTATCTTTCCAGAGCTTTACATTTCTTTCTTCCCTCTCCTTTTTCCTGATCTTTTTTTTAATAACTCAAAAGCCAATTTTGCAAAGTTTAACTGTAACAACAGTGCAAGACACAAACATTCTTTTGCTTAACCTGGTTTATCACTTATGCTAAACAAAAATTTAGCCCTCAGAGCAGAGGTTGCATGAAGGAAATAAATAGTGGCTCTGTAGAGCATGTTAAAAGCTTTGCCTTCTACTAGACCGTTGTTTTGTCCAATATTATATGTCTAAGTCACATCTGAAAAAGCACTTAAGCACATTCCAGTTTATAGGAGGCAGATGCGGTTTGCTAACTAAGAATGCACTACTCAGCTGGGGGCTGCATTTGCAAATTGCATATTTATCTGTAAATCTGAGCAAGTATTTTAAGAGAAACTGTCTGAATAGCACACATGTGCAGAAACTGCCATAGCACCAGAAAGGAAAGATACAGCAGGGTGATGATAATCACTATTATTAATACTTCTATCAATAGAAATTGTAAGCAGTAATAATATATTCCAGAGTTTGATTGTAAAGGACTTATTTTCTGACATTGTTTCACTTAGTTTGCATTATATTTCACTATATATAAGGCAGTATTTCAAGAAGGAAAGCAGGCTTAAAGCATGTTTCTCAGAGCTCTAAACATCAGCATATTTCAACACTTCAGACTCATGCAAACACAAATTTGCAGAGTACTCCAAGGTGGAACTGCAAGATATTATGCCAGGAGGTCTCCTGTTCCTTGTTGAATTCATGAGCAACCCTTGCAGCAGTACTGACTGTGCTCAGTCTGCCACTGGGAGCCTTTCCAAGTGGAGTTAGAGTATTGGAAAAGCAAGATATTTTACACTCTGCTTTAGACTTTTCATCCATTGACAGTTATAGTGGTGAATAAATAACTTCCGAAGAATTTTGCATCTGTGCCAGGCTCTCCTGAAAAGGAAGGTTCCTGTTTCCTGCTTTACAAGCTTCATAATAAACAAGTTTGTTTCCCGCCATTGACAAGACAGCTTCCAAGACTGTAATATCTACTGCATTTAGGAATAGGACAACTATATTAATTCAATCTTATTGCACAGCAGGATACTTGCACCCACGGAAATGTATAACAACTGAGGCATGGACTCAGACTGGCAGGGAATCTGAATCCTTTATTCAGAGAAAGGAGCTGGTTTTATACACTTCTTTAAGACACAATATTTCCTTATATGGCAATTCTCACTAAGCGACTTATTACGCATTGCCATGTCAGCAACTCACTTTCTTAATGTCCTTATGTAGGGTTATCACTGCTGTTCACTTGTTTGTCAGCTTCTGGCACGTTCATCTATAGGTTAACTCTCTGAGGTGTAGTGCCTCCTCTCCCCAAGGTCAGGTGGAGACAAGCTGCTCTGTGCTGCCATGTGCTTCTCTGTGCTGTCGTGTACCTCTGCAGGTGAGTCCCACAGCTGTAACTCACTTCTGTGGTATCTCTTCCCACAGGAATTCTGAGATTGACCATAGGGAGTGGTCAATTGACACCTCCTGAGTCACTAAGAAACGTTGAGGTTTTGCATATTGGGTCAAGTATTCCATTTCCACCAGTCTTCTTTTGCTGAAGTAGAAACCATGACAAATGTGATCAGTTTTTAATTCACAGTGAAACAGTGAATGGAGGGGACCAGTAGCCTTTACTAGGTGACTCAGAGTCTTCAGATCTCTGGACAAGATGTCTAACTCTAAGTTTGGAAGGGGTTTTAATGTTTTCAGTTTATTATTCTGAATTATTTTCAGTGGAATGACAGATATTCTGTTTAATGACTTGAATTTATAGGTCATCTGTTAATAACTTCATCTGAATATAGAGTGCAAATAACAATGGTAAAGACAGAGAGTAAGCTTATAGCAAAATACCTTCTGAAAAATTGAGTTCAGCATATGCTACTATAAAGGAATAGATACTAAAAGAAACTAGTCTATGACATCTTTACAGAGGAAAAATAACACAGCAGGGTTACTTCTTATGGCCTTCCTCACTCTTCTTTTTGTGATTGTTCAGTGACTTAATGCATTTCAGAGAAGAAGTGCAGCGATGCCTCCTTCCCATGTCAGTACTAAAAAAAAAAATGTTTCAAATTCACCATGAGTGTAGTGCTTTGCCTGTACAATTTTTTTCTCCTGGGACTAGCAGCAACAGGAGGCACAGTCCTGATCCATGCATTGTCAATGGGAAATGGGGAGTATTTGCCTCATGTGAGAGAAAGATGTAAACCTGCATGTGGGATGAGATCTTGTCTCTATTCCACACCTCCAGGAGCTATTTCTGTTTTCACTGGTGGAAGACAAGCCAAAAACCACTGGCAGATACATTGGAGAAAGGGCGGTTTCTCACAGTCCTTCCCTCCTTATTCCCCTCCACTTATGGGCATGACCTAACACACCTGAAAAAATCCTAGAATAGTTTCGGTTGGAAGGGGACTTTATAGGTCATCTAGTCCAACTCCTCTACAACAAATGGGTACATCTTTAACAATATCAGATTGCTCAGAGTTCTGTCCAAGCAGGCCTTGAATGTTTCCAGGGACAGGGCATCTACCACCTCTCTGGGAACTTGTCCAGTGTTTTACCACTCTTATATCTAACCTAAACAGAACCTGTTTTAATTTAAAACCATTACTCCTTGTCCTATTATTATAGGCCCCACTAATATGTATCTTAATGTAAATCACGTTGTTTTGAAAAAATAAAAATTTTCTGTGATCATTCAACTAAGTAGTGGCCATAGGTGGTGCCCTTCATTATTAATAGAACTAATTAAACCTTCTTGAGAGCAGCAGTTTTCCTCATTCTGGAGAAAGTCTTCAAAGTTTGTCCCATCTTTCTTACAAGTTCCTTGTAAATACTGAAATGCTGCAATTATGCTGCATTTCTATGCATCTCTTATGCTGAACAACCTGACTTGGCTTATCCTCACAGGAGAGGTGCTACATCCCCCTATCTATTTTTTTGCAGAAAAGAACAGAGAAACCTCCTTCCTAACGATGACCTATTGCAGTTGATATTTATCCAGGGTCTAGACTTCACACCTGTCTCCTTCATCAGCATCCTTGGTCTTATTTTGGAAACAAAGCCTTTTGCTTGTAGTACACTTTCTGACTTGCAGATGGAACTTTGCAGCTGAACTGGGAAGTCTCTGTTACTCACTGAATTTTTCTTCCCATAGGTATATTGCAGTTCAGACACCCAAGTCTGACACAAGTACAGTATTAGGAACTGAGGAACCAAGACAGTAATTCCAAAACATCACACAGGCACCTCTGCTACACAAATAAGTGGATATCTGTGTGTTGCATGCACGTGTGGGAGAGTGCATGCATCTCCCAACTGCTAAACTATACTCTTTTCATAACTTCAGAGACAAATGAAATTGCCCTCCAAAAATAATGGAAGTCAAAATTATCTTCTAAGTGGATCAATACAAGCTTAACTGAAATAGATATGGGAGTTTATTAGACCTGATGTAATAAAAAACTAGTAAGATCACTTCCAATTCATACATGTAAGACTAAATTTTCAGCACAGATTGATTGTATTACTAGGGATTAATGGGAGCTTTTAGTAACCGATCAGGGCTGCAAAGCATTGTTTTTCTAACAGTAGATGTTCCTCCTACTGCTTGCATATTTTTAATGCTGCCTTTCTTTTGATCAGAACACTAGATTCTCTCTGAAGTTCTTATTTGCTTCAGAAAATAAACCATCAGTTCATTGTCTGAAGCATTTTGAACTGAATGGGACTAGTGAAAAAGAGTATGGGAGTAAAAATCCCTTCTGGCCATGACTGCTGAAGCATTCCCCTTGGACCCCTTGTTGCTCCCACTGCCTGCATTTATCACAAAAGGGTTTGGATGAAGTGAAGCAGCCTCAGGATAAGGGACGGAGAGTCCCCAGCAATACTGCAGGAGTGGGAAGATCTGAAATGAAGGCTCCCATCACTGGTACTGACCACCGTGTATTTCACCTTCAAATTTTTGTGTTTGAGGTTTACTGGAAACAAAAACAAAAACAAAAAAACCCACAAACAAACAAAAAAAAAAACAAACAAGAAAAAACCCAAATGTGTTTTCCCTTAACTCTACGGCTATAAAATCTGCAAAAGGTAAGTCACTCCATCTGTCCCAGTGATAGAACCAACATAGCTTTTGGAGTAGGACTGAAGCACCCTTTTTTCTGCATTCTCCCCAAATGTTTTCTTCCCCCTGCACATTTTCCTGACTTCTTTCTCTTCTTACTACTTACACTAGCAGGCATGTGCACTGCTAGTTGGAGGGATTGTCTTGTTGGGTGTCTTAGGGTGACTTTATGGTACTTGTATCCCAAATCGTCTGTTCTGTTTATGCTGGATAGTAAGTTCTTCACCTTTAAGACTGGTTCCAAGAGCACAGGGGGATAACAGCGCAGTTTGTGTTCAGAAACTGCACTTGCTCCCCTGCATTCCTTCTCACAGACCGTGTTATCTGTAGCACAGACAGTAGGAGAGAGCTCTCCTTTGCTTTTTAGTTAGATTTTTTTTAGCTACCTGAGGCAGAGAAGTTTCCTGGACTGTGGCTTTTATTTTTCTTGGAACTGATCAGCCCTCCTCTGGGCTGAAAACGCAAAAAAACACCAGGAGCTCACACCTGTGGTCCACTGGGGCCCAGGACGTGGCATTTTCCAGTGCAGCAGGGACTGATAAGAGACTGAGTGAGCCAAACTCCACCCTACAAAAAGAACTTTCTGAATTTGCCATCTCTTCAGAACAGTGAGAGGTTTTATTGTTTAATACTATTCACTTTTTTTTTAATGCTTGTGAATACTTCACTTGTTAAATAGGTTTTTTCCACTTTTCTCCAAGGAAATATTTTCCTGAACCAGTTGGGGGAAGGCTCACTTAAAACTGCTTTCTAGAGGGATATCTTTGGAAGTTTCCTCACAAATTTGCCCTAAACCAGGACATTTGGCTTATCAGTACTGCTTCAAAGACTGGGATTTCTCTCCTAAATTCTCAGTTGCCTTGGCATCTGATGTGTGACTTAAGTTCCTTTATAGTATAAGAGTGGTTCTCCATGGTCAGTGGAGAAAACCAGACTGCTCCAGAGGGGGTGAAGAGAAAACCCACCATTCTCACAATGCTGTGAGCTGAGATGTGTCAAAGGGAGTGAAAGGCAATGAAATCCAACAGTGCTGGAGAGATAAGAAAGTACAACTTCTACAAGCAGAAGGCAGACACATAAAAATTCATACTTCATACACCAGAACAGCTCACATTGCCTCCTGGGAGGACCAGTTTGTCTCCAGTTACTACAAAGACCTTCCAGTCTTGAGTTTTCAGATGGTTAGAGGCAAGTGAAATAAATACATCTTCAAATATCCAGCATCCACAGCTCTGAAGTTAGTTCTTAATTCGCTCTTCTTTTTTTCTGGAAGGCTGTTCATGCAGATGGAATATAATTTTTTTGCTGCAGCTTGATCCACTTAAGGGACAGAAAAAAAACATAAGGACCAAAGGAAAGTACTCTCCTGGCCATTTACACATACATGTGTAAATAAATGTATTCAAAAGGAGACAGCCCTTGCAGAGCTTTACCTTTCTCAGTGTGACTCCTAAAATACAAAGAATACAAAAGGAATTGCCAAGAGAAATCTTGTACTATAGGACACGAGGAGGAAAAAAGAAGACTATAAAATTATTATAACTATAACTTTTTATAAAGACTAAAAAGAAAACTATAAGGTTTGTAAATGAAAAAAAACATGTTTTGACTATGTAAAAATTTCGTAATATGGGGAGGTATTTTGTGTACCACTACACAAAGGTTACAGAGTTTGTTGTAACCCAGGCTGAAACTGGTGTATAATCTGTGAAGTGATACCAATTATTTTGATACAAAGACTTGGAGTAAGGAATTTAGTGTGTTCTATTATTACAGTCCAGAACACTTGGCATCAGAGTGAAGACAGCAGAATATTCATGTTCTGAGCTATAACGTTCAGAACAAGAAACAGAAAAATTTGAGATGAAATTATAACACAGCACAATAACAAGTCTTCCCTAATGTTTTTTGTAAAGCAATATTTAGCAGGATCACTTCTGCTTTTTAGCTGCAGAACCAGCCACAGATCATCAAGAAAATTGAATTCTTACATACATATATTTATAAATAAAAGTATTCTACTGAGGTACCCATAGAATCATAGAGTCATTTGAGTTGGAAGGGATCTTAAAGATCATCTAGTTTCAACCCCTCTGCCACAGGTAGGGATGCTTCCCACTAGGTTGCCCAGAAGCCCATCCAACATGGCCTTGAACACTTTCAGGGATGGGAGGTAGGAAAAGATGGGATGCAGTTGAGCTGCAGGCTATGGGACCCACCTGCAGAAGCACATGGTGGCACAAAGAAGCACATGGTAGCACAAAGAAGTACATGGCAGCAGAGAGAAGCCCATGGTGGCACAGAGAGGCTTGTTTCTGCCCGACCCTGTGGGGAGGAGGTGCCATACGGCAGACCCCTATGGGAGAGGAGCCTGCCAGAAGCAGCCAGATGGGTGAACAGAGTGTGATCACCCCATAGAAGGACATTTAGAAAGTGTGTTGCTGACATGGCAACATGGGATAGGGTCACATAGTGAGAATTACCATGCAAGGAAATACTATGCCTTGAAAAAGCGTATAAAACCAGCTCATTTCTTTGAATAAAGGATTCAGATTCCCTGCTGGTCTGGGTCTGTGACTCAGTTGTTCACAATGGGGCATCCCCAGCTTCTCTTGCCAAGCTGTGCCAGGGCCTCAACCCCCTCACAAGGAAGAATTTCTAATATCTATTCCCAATGTACCCTCCTTCAGCTGGAAGCTATTTCCCCTTGTCCTGTCAATAACCTCTTTGTAAGGAAATCCTGTAGCTGTTTACAAGAACAAACACTGAGTACCAAGGACAACAGAATGATTCTGAAAGTTTTGGCAGGAAGACAAAAAATCTGAAATGCAGGACTCTGAGCATTACCAATTATTAGAAATAAACAGTGAAAACCAGAAAGAAATGATGAATAATAAGATTTTCTGGACTAGAACTTCTAAACATAAATTGTTGTCTTAAAAAAAGCATATTGAACTTGGCTTATTATACCAGATAGGAAAACCAGCTGGAGTCACAATCTTACAAATTTTGTAATAACAGAGACATAAAATAGTGGGAGTATCATGATACTTATCAAACTTGTATCTTCTTAATGAAGAGTAAAAGATTCTGAAAAATAGGCTGTTAATGTAAAATTTGTAAGTCTGCCTGGATTTCAGATAGCTGCTTCTGGAATGATAGCTCCTGGTCTGCTCCCAGCATTGCCAAGAATGCAAGAATATGAACTGTGTAGAAAATAAAAGCTAAGCACTTTTATTTTTTAATGAACAAAATCTTTTAGGAATGGACTTGAACTGCAAGCAAAAATTTCAAAGTACTTTGGAATCCCATGAGCAATACGAACACAGTTAAGAGGGAAAAAGAATTACCATTCCAAAAAGAGTCAACAACTTCTAAATGATGCCTCTGTAAGTTCCTCTTAAATTTGAATATTCAGTTGCTCAGTTTAAGACATATCAAATTAGATGTTCCAAAAGAAACCCAAAATCTGTTGCTGTCTTTTTATTTATTATTTTATAACTTCAAAAGTGTAATTGTAACTGAAGTTCTTTGTGGATGCTCTTCCTATGATACTTGGAACATAAATGTTTGGAATAGAATCATAAAATAGTTTGGTTGGCAAAAACCTTAAGGACCACCTTATTCCAACCCCCTTGCCATGAGCAATGTCACTTTTCATTTGATCAGGTTGCTCAAAGCCCCACCAAACCTGGCCTTGAATGTTTCCATATATGGGATATCCACAACATCAGTAGGTGCCTTAGCAGAACAGGAACAATATTATGGGTCTGTCTCAATCAATCAATCAATCAATCAATCAATCAATCAATCAATCACAATTTCTTTATGGATATAATTCCTCAATTGTAGACTAACGATTTCAAAACAATATTCCTCAAATACTGTTGAATATGAGTTGACTGTCAAGAAACCACACTTTTTTAATTGGTACAAGGTCATCCAAACTCAAATGCATTTGTTCTCTGAATGTAAATATGAGGAAAAATATGGAAGGCAAATCAGATATTTCCCAAGGTTTATATGAACATTCATTCTCTGTTCATACAAACAAATGCCGCAACTGCTTGGACCTCTTTCCAGCTCAGTCCTGGTCATTATAACTTGTCCCAGGCAGTTCTTACTTGCCCTCAGGTTTCATACAGTAGCCACCAGTTTCCTCTGGAAGAAGAGACAGGTCTCTATCTCTGGCATCCCTCCTTAAGGGGACTTTAAGCCTGTAGTTTCCTTTTCATGACACCAGGACTTGAAATTCATAGGGAGAAAACTCTGCCCATTCTTTCCTACGGGTGATCACTCTTGTTGGCATACTGTCCTGATCCTCTCAATTCAGCCTGTCTCCCTACTGTTATTTTTCTCCTTTTCTCCAGCCTCCTAAAATAACCCAGTTTTCACAACTGCCCTCATGAACTGTACCTTCTTTTTTTTTTTTTTTCCTTGAGATGTGTTTACCTCTCCAGGTGAATTAATTATCCTCCACAGAAACAGAAGCACAGAAATATAACACTGACAGCACCTCTATGTTCACTTTGAAGCGCAGTTTCTTTTATACAGTCTATTGGAGCTTGGTATAAAAGACTTCATGGTTTTAGAGCTTCCAGTAACTTATATTTGTCACAAAAATGGGCTTCTGGGTGGGTTCTCAAAAGCCACCCATTTTTTCCCAGACTTTGTTCTCACTATATTCCACAGTCCCACTGGGTAAGGGGCCACCTCTCCATAGGGGCTAATGACTTTCCCAGGTATATTGCAACTTATCCACCACCCTGACAAAACTACTCCAGCCAAATTTCTCCACCTTTCAGGTGGCAGCACCTGAAAGACTGATGCTGGAGGTGCTAGGGAGAAGAGATAGGAATATCAGTCACAAAATTTTGGCAGCACAATTCCCCTCCTGAAGCACTCACTCCTTCCTCAGAGTTTTAGGATTAGTACACAGAACATTGCTCTTATGTGTTCTCCCACCTGCAATGCTTTATTTCTTCTCTCACACAGACATATTTGTCTGCTTTTATTTGAGAACAGAATGTTTTATATAAGTCTGGAGAAATTGTTGGGTTATTTTAAAATATGTGCAGTAATACTTCTGAAGCATCCCTATCATCTAACAAAAAAGGGGAATTTAATGCAAACCCATATTTCCATCACTCTCCCAATACTGCTGCTTCCTCTACAGAAATTGTTTTACTGACTCTGATTTTTTTTTAAATGAATCTGGTATTCATGAAAGAGCTCAGATTGATAAAGTGATGGCCAGACTTCTGCACAGAAAGCTAAAGTAAAACTATCTCAGTTTTTAAAAGGGTTCTGGTGGGATTTTAGTTCTAATTCACAGGGAAACATTTCATCCCTGTGCACATGATGCAAAGCAGTCTTCCCACTTCTTCCCAGGTTAATTTTAAAGGCTTGTAGCCTGTATAGGGTGCTGTAAAATAGCATGCTCCCTATCTGGTGGCTTTGGGAGGCAGCTTAAAAAAAGACAGTGGCCAATAATATGGTCAAACAGTGATTTAAATAGCTGATCCAACATTAAAAAGCTGATTTATTGCCTGAGACATTGAATCTTCTCTTTTATCAGTTTAGTTAGAAAGAAAGGAAATGGTTGTATTTTAAGAGCAATATTGAAAAATATGAAGCAGATGAAATACAAAATAAAAAAGCTTTTTAATTTTGAGAGTATCAGTGAAGACTATCCAAAGTCTCCCAGTAGTGGTTACACCCTCCAAAAGACTTCAAAGTTTGCAGCAGCTTTTCTACCTACCCAAGGGCTATGTTCACATGATCTGGTATGAACAGTCACTTTGATATAAGTAAACACAGGTGCAGATTTGCATTAAAAAAAAAAAAAAAAAAAAAGTTTAATGTTTTTCCAACAGCTCCTTTTTCATCCAACTTTGTTCCAAGACCAAAATAACAAGCCTTCATTCCATGCACAGTTGTAGTATTTGGCAAATTAGGGGCTGGTATGATACCTTACCAAAAAGATGTTCTATTCTTAAGGAAAAGAGGATCTGTGTTATTTTCTCTCATTTATCTCGGAGAAAAATATAGGGTGAAGTACTATAGGTTTGCAGCAAAGAGCTTGAAAGAACCTCTTGATTATCATTCACTGCTTTATAGATCATTGTTAAAAGTGTTAATTTCAATTAGCTAAATGTTTTTCAGTCTTCTATGTCATTTCCAATAAAATTACCAGGGCCAGATTTACTGGTGTACACCATTTGATGTGTGCAATTCCAACCTCAGCTTTGTGTTGCTGGAGTGATGCACTGAGATTTTTAATAATACTGGCTTACTACCTTTTCCCTACACATTCTATATCAATTTATTATTCCATGTGGGATAGCTGTGTGCTTGCTGCAATTTACTTTAGAAATAGTATTAAAAAAGAAGATGCTTTTCTAAAGCAGGAAGAACATGAGTGTTTGCGTGACCACCTAACCTTTTGACTAACACATAATGGTTTAATTTCTAAAAACAGCACTCTTAGTGAGTGCAGAGATGAGCTGTTTTATTACCCACATGTGCCTGCTTTAGAGAAAGGCTTTATGTTTCCATTTTGGAAAGATTTTTTAAAACAATTTTTGTTTAAAATATGGGTAAAGAAATAAAAATGGGCCAAGATGGATTCAACACAAGAGAGAATTACTACCATGAGCTACAACCTGAAGCATTTTAGCAGACACATGCTACTAAATAAACATGACAGTGGTGCAGCACTGTCCTCTAAGCCAGCCTGCTTTTCATCATCTAGATGACTCTATATGATCTAAAGTAAGGCTGCATGATACCTGCAGTCAAATGCAGTGCTGTCAGAAAGGTATGATCAATCATCTCTGCCAACCTGACAGTACAGGATCGTATTTATTCTGCCTCTGACTCCTATATTTATTACCAAATCAAAGGTATGGCTTAGCATTAGTAGAAAGCACTGGAGTTTTGTCAATGGTGAGCTGCTGCATGTGGAACAAGCATCAAATCCCCTGCTGTTTAATGATTAATTTTAAATATATCTGGTACATGAATTATCAAACAAAGATGAGAAATACTAACAGCATCCATAAGTAATTTTTGAATACTGAATTGCACTGTGCAACAAAGGTAGAGAAAATACAATGAGAATTCCCTAAAAGCTTCTTTGTCTGCCCCAGCTTTCAAGCAGAACAGCTGGGGAAGCTGTCCTAAATATAAGGCTCAAAACCAAAGGAAAGAAAAATGAAAAAAAAAAACCAAATAACAAACCCAAAACAAAAACACACACACACACAAAAAAGCAACTCAAAAAACCAAAAAAACAAACAAAAAGACAAACTCAGGAAACCTGAAATGTCTCTCTAGAACAGTACAACAGATATTTTTTTAAAGAAGGTATTGGTAATTGAAAATATGCAAGTAATTAAGCATAGGTACATGGCTAATCATAAAATTCACTGTTGTGCATGTCTTTCAGCTTGTTCAAATCTCTCACTATCCCCACAGAGTTTTCATAACCTTGGGTGGGGTTTACCACATGGCCAAATTTTCTAATGCCAAGTAGGCCAAGTCAGACCTCTAATCAGGTGTTGGAGTGCAAGTGCAAGGATTCTAGTAAAACAACACATCTTGATACCTGAGAGGAGCTGAGCATTTTCTGTGATAAACTTTAAGATCCTCTGGCTGCAATCTGCAAACAAAACTATATGAACCTGTGGGAGCTACTTAGAACTGCTTTAGAGCTTTATATGACCCTAATTTATGACCATGCTACTTTTTAAAAGCACTGTTACAGCCTAGAAAACCAGTTTTCTATGACATGACAGTTTTCAGGTGAGGAAAAATAGAAGGTTTAAAAAAATCACAAGCAGATGGGCAAGAGTAGCACCCAGCTTAAAATTAAATACAGACATTTCAAAGAGCTGGCTTGCAGACAAGACACTGAATAGAAATGCTCTCAGTGAAAATGTATTTGTACCCTTCTGTTAAGGTGAATGCAGAAGAAAGCGCTGGGGAAGTTGTCTGCCTAGGAGGTCACATTTATATGTCTCAGATTTTCCTCATTTTCTCCCAGAAATTTTGCCAAATGTGGAAGCATGCAGACATATATAGAATCTAAAACATCTCAGGTTTTGCACTCATTGTGTCCTGTGCTGTGACATAGGCCCTCCTGAAAGCCTCCATCCAGTTTAAGCCAGAGATCCTGCCCTGATGCTTTTAAACAGTTGATACATGGATAGCATGAAAGCTTAAGTTCTCAAGAAGTTATTAATCTGCACCAGTCTGACTGCTATGCTATGCATATTCATTGATGAGTATAGTTAGAAATCAGCTGGAAGTCATAATTAAGACAAGCCAGCATTGCTAGCAGCAAATTATACATGTACTTTAGATCAAATTACACTGTAATGACTGAGTGGCAAAGAGATATTGGCAGCTAAAACTGCATCAAGTGGCTTTCTTCAGGCAGAGCCAAAGGTACAGGGTAAAATTAGAAGATCCCATAACATTTATCTTCTCATAACTAACAGGGAGGAGAAAAAAATAAAAATCACACACACACACAAAACCACATTAAAAAACAGCACCAAAATTTCTATCTAAAAGTTTTACGGAACATTTTAAGCACAAAGGAGAGAAGTGATTTCAAAAGCCAGCTACTTTTTGAAACCTAGGGCTCCAACTTCGCTTGAACAGAAGAAACTCTGGGATCACCAAAGAGCCTGTCTAGAGCTAAGGTGACCTGCTAACATCCAGCTCTAGGGACAGGGGTGGACCATAAAGGAAGAGATGGCATTTCCCTTTCAAAGGAGATGTAGGTGAATTTCTGGATCTGAAAAAGGCTTGTAGAAAATCTTAGTAGTGGGAACATTTTGAACCCTGAGTTAGGAGCAGAGAATGAGCTACAGCAGCATAAAACTGACTGTAGCAGCAGCATATCTATAACCATGTTGGATCATCACCAATATCATATTTAGAAAATATCAAAGCTCTGATATACATCACAACACCACAGAGACTTCCTGTCACAGGGAATATGAAGAGAATCCACATGCTCTTTTGATAAAGTTAATCCTTTGTTGGAACAGGTATTTTATCCATTTGGATCTTTGCACTTCCAGGAAAAATTATTTCAGAAGTTTCTTTGAACAAAAAAGAAACAAGAAAGCAGATGTAAACAGAAATTGTGTAAATTGCTTACATGTTCCCCAAGAGTTCCTTGGCAAAAATACAATAGTAAACAAATTAAACATGGACTAACACACAAAAAAATTCTACAGGCTTCTGAAGGCAACAAAAAAACTCCATCAGTTTGCCAAGCCTCAACAAATCCCCAGAGGTGTTTAAGGCATGGAGGATTTTCTCAGTTACTCCAGACACCATCAGGGAGGGATGGTTCAAAGAATGCAGGGGGATGTTCAAAGGGGAAAAGAAAAATCACAAGTGATGTCTTCTACAGAAAAGGCACAGGGATATCTCGATCTGTCCCTTCGACAGTACCAGCCTTCCATGAGACTTATCCTGCCAGGGGAAGAGCCAAGCTAAAAGGGACGCCACAGCACCTTAGGCAGGACACAAACTGGCATGGGCACAAGTATACATTCTTGGGATGGTTGTCCTGTAGAAGAGTTTCCAGCCTTGGGCAGCTGCCCTCTAACCAGATAGGGGTCATCACACATTGTCATCCTGCACTTCTGACCACCCCTCCCTGGGTTCAAATGCCAGACTTTGTACTTTGCATCCTTCACAGACATAAATACAAGTTTTATGTTGGATTTCAGTGTGTTCGTTACCTGCTCCATGCTCTGCTGTCCAAGCTCTCTGTGGTCTGCTGGTCATTAAACACAATATTTGATAGGTACATTGAAAAAATTAAGTATCTCCATTTCTCAAAGACTTATGCTAATTAAAATCTGTTTGGATCCTGATATATGGCTAATTTTTAAGTCAGAAATTCTGGAGGGTACTGAACATAATGGGAAATCCTTTTTATCTTGTTACATCAACACAATTAAGCACCTTGTGGATACAGGTAACTACTACCTTCTTCTGTAGAAAAATATTTGAAAACCATTCTTAAACTGAAGCCTGATTTTCCTGTGAAATCAAAAAAAGCAGGATCATACACCTTCAGACTGAGTTATATTTCTATACATATAGTAAAAGGCACATGAACCTCTGGCAAGCAAAGTTTTTTGGTTTGTTTTTCATTCAGATTGAAAAATACAGAAGATGTGTTGTGGTCAAAAGAAGCCTCTATTGCAATTTGAATTGAAAATAAGTAATTGTTATGGGGCTGTAATTGTGATGCTCTAGATTAGGAGATGCAAAGGCCTGTCAGCCCATTCAGAGTCTTCAAGTGCTGAACGGTTTCTCTGTGTTGCGCTAAACCTGAGCAGTATTTGCTACTGATGTACGTTCATTTCTCTTGACTTTAGTGACACTTTTACCTATAACCCAGAAAAGGAAGAAATTTAAAGAAAAAAAAAAAAATAGCAACAACCACCTAAACAAAAAGAAAGGTACCTTTTGGCACATCCAGTTGATATAAAAGTGCAAAAGGCAAGAAAAAGAAGAAACACTGAGATTCTCAATAGAAATAGTCTCATTGGCCTGACCACCTCAGGCCCTAATAAGAAAAAGTATATATAAAGTCTATCCTTTATTCTAGAAGAATTTTCTCTATGACTCAGAAAAGAAATACTTAACAATCTTATAAGAGAACTTGATACTTTCAGAAAAAAATGTTTTTCCTCAATTTCTGAAAATATGCCTTACTTTCAAGTGTAATAAAAATCCTTATTACTGACTTTCATAATAGAATGGAAACCCAGTTACATTATTTTGTACTGTACTTGCATGTGCTAATGAAACTAAACCTGAAATTAAAATCCCCATGCACATTCAAAAAACCCAATTTCTATTTTGCATGTAATTTTTTTCCTTCCTAAAATATACAACTTCACAATCAACAAGTCCTAGGATTTCCCTTGGGATAAATTAACCCTTTATATGAAATAAAGCTAGTAAAAATATGATCACTGAATCAGGCTTCAGAAACATTTCTAAACCTTAAAGACCATGATGGGAAAAAAAAACAACATTCGGTTTTATTTATGAAGCCCATTTATTTCTACAAGTTAACACTGCCTACAATTAAACTTTCAAGTAATGTGGCACAACAGGAGTGAATACATGGGAATGAAACAGAGATAAAAAGTCACATCCACTGTCATTCTGGAAGTGGTTTTGCTCTGGATCCCATGCACTTTGCATTCATTAGGGAAGGAATGGGTTAGGTGCATTCCTGCAAGGTGCCAGACAGTTTATTTTTGTCAGAGAGAAGAAGAGTTTGTGTACTTTGAAAATGCTCCATGATGACACAGGCCAAACCTCGATGAAAGGGGATGGTAGAAGATGGCCTCAAGGCAGAATTGTGACCCAAATGTAAGTGCTAAATAAACACATCCACTGTCAACACAAAAAAAGTCTCTCAAAAAGTTTGCCTAAAAAAATTCAAATAACATTAAATTACTGTAAACAGAAAACATTTAAAGAAAAATAATTTCCAAAATGCTTTCTGTGTCTTAAATTACTGCTCTTCTCCGCAAGCAGTTACTTGCATTTCCCTACTTTTGTGAAATTCCACCAGAGATACAAAATCAAAAAACATGTATACATTTAAGACACATTACTGTACCTTTAAAACCTTTAAAGGAGTAAATATTCTGGATATATACAACACATATACAATACACAGACTCCCTTTACTGTAGTGGTCTGGTTACTAGTTGTGCTTTTCTCCCCATTTAGGAAGTTAAATGTTGCTTAGTTCCATTAGAATTTTCATGAAATGTGACTTGCTGAAAGCAGACAGCTCAAATAGTAGTGCATTCAGTAGTTAGGTGTTCTTCAAAGGGTGGTAATAAACCTTAACCTTAAGGCTGGGTAGTCATTAATACAAAACTCAATTTCTAAGTATTAAAAAACTTCTTTAACTATACAATTATATTTTTAAAAGGGCAAAATTTCAGCTCATCTTTGGGCCAGAGCTCAGCTCAAAAATAGTTCTGGAGATGAATTTAATTTTATTTTATCAGTTTTGAAGGTCTTTCTCTGTTTCTGCTGAGATAAAACCCATGAGAAGACAGGAAAAGCACATGTTCCTCAGTGTTCCAAAGCCCTGTTAACCGGAGTGTGCTTGAGTGAAAAGCCCACAGATCAGGCTAACATCCTATCTGAATCAGCAAATCTGCTTATACCTTATTCATAAAAAAGTACTGCATTTATTGTCATGTCTCTACCATGTTTCCACCAACTGACATCTATTTCTGCCCACCAATGCTGATAATAAAACTTTAAAATCAAGTTTGCCTGACTGATAACTGCAGAACCATATGCTTCCAGACAGAAAATATTCATATAGCAGTGGAGGTGACATTCAAATATTTTGATTCATTTGAAGGTCATTGCTCAACTTACTGGATTTTGAGTGTGTGGGTACACAAACACTGGTAAAACAATTCTAGCCTGGTAAAAAATTTAACATGCATAAAATTTAACCTGCATAAAATTCCCATGCTAAAATCTTTCTGCCCCACTGGCAGAATTATTAAGTCTCAAAACATGTTTTTGTTGGCTATGGTATTAGAACTCTGGAATGAAGAAACCTTGAGTTTACCATCACAAAGATCTGGGGAGTGGTGCTTCTGCATCAGTGTCCTGGGGCTTCCAGCGAGTCAAAAGAAGTCAAAAGAAATCAGGCTGCCAAAGACATTGATGGGAAGAATGTAGTATGTGAAACTCAGCAGCTTTATCTCATCCTTGCCCTGGTGAGATTTGAGATCTCCAGGGACAGAAAGTAAGGTACATTATTCACAGTTCACCCAGCTATTATACATTACTTGAACCTATCTTCAGTGACAAGGAAAACAAATGCAGTTTGTTAAAATAAGACACTGTACCAAAAGAAATAGTAAAGAGTTCCCTCATAGCACAAGTACTTGCTTTCTATATATACATAACCATGTTAAAAAAAATTTTGCAACAGCATTATAAAAGACAATTCTGGTAAGTGACTTGTTCCTCCAGTTTGCAGCATGTTAGGAAGGGGAGTAAGTCTCCCTACTCTTTTTATTTCAGGTAGAAATGAAACACCAAGCCAAAAGCTGTACATGATGATCATGATTTCTGATCTTCCTCTGCTGGGATGACTTCCAAGAGGATTTGCAATGTTATGGTTACCCTGCCTGCAAAGATAAAAGCATATACATGGTAAAATTTTGTAGGAGAGATGAAGAAGGAGACGCAGTCAGGAAAATTATCTTAGATTCTATACAGGCTACTTGCACATAGACTTCACACAACACATAGACTTCATATATATCACATATACATATATCATTAAAACTTAAAATTTTATTCTTTTTAACTGTTTCCTGTGCCTCTGATCCAAGGCTATGCATATACAGTAATAATGGAAGGGCATGGCTGTATAATCTTACTCAATAAAAGTCTGCATGCTTTTAAAGGCTATCTTAAAAAACGACTACTCTTCATTACTGCTTAGCTTTAATCAACATGTTATGTTGAAATAAAAGTCTGGAAGAATTCAAATAAATTAATTTACTTGTGCCAAGACCTGCCTAAGCAAAAAAGAAAAAAAAAAAAAAAGTCACCCATCCAAAGTAACTTCATGTTTTCTTTTTTTCATTCTGGACATTTATGTCATTCTGGTGCTTTTGGTGGTTTTCTTTTTAGGGTACTGAAGCATAAATGGCACAGTTAATTCACCTATAGCACATACAGAATAGTAAAAGAACATTTTCTTACAATTCCTTTCACTTACCACTCTTTTTTAGTATCCTATTTTAAATAAGCAGAAATTGTTGTAAAAGGAAGTTCTGATTTTCCTTGAATATCTGGCATGAATATTGACATCAACACCGTGCAAAGCCAGGAGGGTAAAACAGTGCAACTCACAGAAGATATAAACTGAAACCACTTCTCTGACCTCTTGTCTAAGGCAAATTCTACCACCCTTTCCTCCTTTCTCTGGATGTCACCAGTTCAGCGCAGTTCAGGTTGCCCTTAGACTATAAACTGATAGGCGCAGAGAGGCTGAGAGTCTCCAGGTTTTCTGCATTTTCCTCCCATCTGCCTTCCCTACTCATAGTGGGGACATCAGAGCTGGGCTGTGTGTAGCAGGGACAAAGGACAGGAGGAAAGCAAGCAGCAGGAAAACAGCAGGGCTTCTCCCCTGCCATCCCAGCCCTTCCAGCTTTGAGGACAAGCAAAGGGAAAAAGAGAATTTTCTGAAGCTGAGCAGTAGTGTGACAGCTCTTGGAAAAGCAGAGAGAAATCCTGGGCATCTCTAGAGCTGGGTGTGATTTTGTTCACCTAAGTGGACAGACCCACCAGCAGCAAGACCTTGTCCAGTCCATTTCCATGCAGCAGTTCTCTCTCCTGGGATGAAGCCACAGCAGAGCAGACAAGTTGGGGGAGCTGGCTTTCTTTGCATTTTTTGGTTGCAATGTACCCAGAATAAATCAGTATAAGGAGCATTTCCCCCTACGAAAATGTTCCAATCTGTTTCCAGTCAGTACCTCTACAGTATCTGCTTGGAGCAGTACCTAGAGTTACAAGACAACATACCATGACAGAGCAGATAACTTTCCCAGCCCACTTTAAATCCTAATTTTCCCTTTTTGAGAGGAGAATACACTGCGAATGGATCCCAGTGGACAACCTTTATTAAAAAAAACCCAGACCTTGTATCCACACAAGCACCACATAAAATTTAGGTGAAGAAAGAAAGCAGGAATTTTATCACACATATATGACTGGACATTAAATCTATAATAACAAAATGCTGAAATAATCTCCTGTGGATCCAACCACAAACTCGACAAAGAGAAGTAAATTGAGCATATAAACCTTTGTCCTAAGTGAACAAAAGTCATCCTCTGGTATTGCTAAATAACCCTGGCAGAGATATTTTGTTATATAAAGAGATCTCATTTCCAGCAAGGGCTCAGCTATGAAAAAAAGTAGGATTCAACTTTTTACCTCCTCGCAATTCAACCCACTATAAAGAAATAGATGTTTTAAGCGTGAGTATAAAGTTGGGTTTTCAAATGAGGAAGAGCAGATAGAAACATTCTCATGCTGGTGATGCATCCTTTTAGACACTGATTTGCTGCTTAGGATTTGCTAGGCTAAACTTTTTTCATTTTCACATTTGTTTTACAAATAGCACGAATGTAGATGTCAATTGAAGCCTGTACTAGCTGAAAATTTTAAGTTCCATCACATCTACTACTACAGTAAAATTGCTTTGGAAGAAGAGAGAACAAAATGTTATTCTCATTGCAAAATACCATCTCAGAATCTACAAGCCCTACAAGCTGTAAAGTTACCTTTTGTTCAATGGAGCAATTTCGTAAAGAGAATGGGTAACGTAAATGCCATAAGTACAGAACAAAGACTTTCAGCCTTGGGAGAGGATTCCTTGGTAATGCATTTGAGGGCTCTGCTAGTGTTACCAGATAAGCCTGAAACTCCTTTCAGAAATATATGTATCTTCACACTGGCTCTTATCCTGCTACCCACTCCGGCTGCTCAATATCCCTTTCTTTCCTCTGATCCTTACAAAGCCTATTCAGGATATTCCCCTGACCTTATGTGGGGCTGGTCTGTACCCATGGGTATTTGCACTTTATGGGTTTTATGAACAAGAGCCGTCTCTCATTGACAAAGCACAGCTGGGCAGCTGAACCAGTCAATGCTTCAAGAAAGTGACTTTTCAAAGCCTCACACCAGCTGCCCATGCGCTGATCTGAGCACATGAAGCAACTTGTGAACAGTACTGGTAGCACAGCAGTGTGTTCAGCCTAGCAGGTTCCTACTTCTCCTCTGGTACACACAAAATGCTTTGGTTAAATCTATGTAGATTGGATTCATCACATTCTCCTTTGTAAAAAAAAAAAAAAAACAAAACAAATGTAATTTACCTTCTCATAGAAAGTTACCCAGTTACTCTGGCAAAAATCTACCTCTTTTATGACAATCCCATTTTTTTTATACTGTCCTTTACCTCATGTCAGGAATTACACTTTCATGCCTATGTTAGACATATTGTTTCAAGGTTAGAATCAGCTGCCCAATTTCTTTTCTACATCTCACAGAGCTACCTTAAGTCAATTTATCCTCATTCAATACCTTTTGTAAATGTTCTCAGGCTATACAATGGGACTTCTAAAATAATGCCAGCTTAAATGACTCCACACAGAAGGTTTATTGCTTCTTCTTAAGGAAAAGAAAAATCTGTTTATTTTACAAGTAAATCTCCACTCTGCTCCACCTCAAAACTGTTAGCATCAGTTTTCCATCATTACTGTTTTTATTTTGGGGATGATAATTGCAAAGCAAAGAAGCTGTTTCCCTCACTGACTGGCTTCTGCTGCCTTCCCCTCTGAGCCAGTACACCATGCCTATCCATAGATATGACACAGGCACAAAGACTTCCTTCTAGGAGAAGAATTTTGTGTTATCTCAAAGGCTAGAAATTATTCACCTTCATTGTCACAGCTGGCAGTAAAATCTTCACATCTATCCAGTCTACCTTAAAGAGAATATTCTTTCTCTTGCCCAAGTAATGTAGTTCAACACTGGCATCCCATGGCCAAAGATTCAAGTAGCTGTATTCCAAAACCTCTGAGATATGATAGAAAATGCCAAAAAGCTCCTGGATTTGATAAGGGAAAAACTCTTAGACCCTGAAAGTCAACACTGAGAAATTATAAACAGACTAAACCCCAACTACTTAATAGAATGTCCTTCTGCATAAAACTGCTTTAATTTGTACTGAAGATTTCTACCCATTCCCAGGACACTGCAAGTAATTTATAACTTTTTGGCTATAAAATCAAGATTTTGCTGGCCTAAACTAACATATTTTTCTGTAAGTACTTTCTGCCCTATTGCCTATGGACTTCCCAGTATATATTGAGAGGGAAATTCACATATTCTACAGCAGATAGGATATAACTTAATAACATATTTATATTGAGAAAATACATACAACTGGTTATACTGTAATTACATATAAAAGTATTATTATTTTCTTGTGAGCAGCTCATTTTAAATCATCAATTAAGACTGAAGCACAGAAGACAATATGCACTTTTGATTCATCAACTACGGAAATCAACTATTTTTAGTTAAAGATTTCACAGGATGAGTTTTAGTTTTGCAGCAAAAGAGATTTTCTTTTTGCTTTGTTCAATAAATTATCCATAATTCCTGAAATATTTTGCCAATGCTTTTATTTCATGTTTTGAAAATTCCCTTTATTTTGGAAGCCTATCATCCTGAGTAATAAATAATGAGAATGAAGAACTGTAATAAATGATATTGACTTCTAACTGAAATGTTCCAAGTAATCCTTCTCTAACACATTAGAACTTCCACAAATCTTTTCAAAACCTTTCAGAAATGGTACAGAAAGGATTCTCAGTGTACTTCAGACATGAAATACTACTATCCAAGTCATACAGAAGTTATTCTTCATGAAGCACAGAAATAATTTCCATAGAGGCATGTCAGCCATGGTGTATGCTGCTCTCACCTTGTCAGGAGATACTGCTAAGGACAGTATCCCCAAGCCCAGCCTGCCTGAACCTTCCAGACACTTCCAGTTCCATTCCAAACACTCCTCAGTGGTCCACAGAGACATAGTCTCAGTAGAGGAACACCAAGCTCATCCTGTCATCTCAGCTGTTTTGCTCAAGGTTCAAAACAGATTCTCCAAAGAGTGCAGTACTGTTTTTATTAGCACAGAGATGGGGTCAGGAGAAGATGATGGTGATTTAAAAGGAATTAGATATTTGTAGGGGAGTGAGGAGAAGAAGCATCAGTCATTTAAAGTCAATCACTGGCTGAAAAAACAGCCTTGCTGTGAATGTACCTCATTAGTTAGGGGACACTGATTGCCACTGGCAGAGCAATGCTACAGTATGTGCCCAAAAGCAACTTGTGTTGTCAGCCCTAGCTCAGAGGAGCTGAGAGCATCAATCTGATGGAATTCACAACAGGGGAGAGCTCTGAGAAACTCCTGGAGTCAACTTGAAGGAGAGAAGTCCCATACCAGGACTTACCTAGAAGCTTTCTGAACCACTTTGGTTTATTGTCCCATACAATAAAGAGGTAGTAGGCAGGAATGCCAGTCAGGGTTATTGCAAATCCAATCCCTGTGTTCACTGGGTCAGAGTAAAGTGACAGCGCAACCATGAAGAGGCAAGTGAAGGAAAACAGTGCTGGAATAAACAGAGGAACCTGAAAAATAACCACACAAAGAAACATTAAAAGATAAGGTCAATGCAAAGTTGTGACTAAGGCATTTAACATTTCACGAAATATAAATTGGATAAGACCCAGCAGTACAGGACAGTTCTGGAGAAATAAGGATATCTAGAACAAACACATAAAATGTCAGTGTCTGCAGAAGGCAGGCCCTGCTGACTGCTATGAAGTGGGCACCACAGAAGGCTCTTAATTATACTCTAAAACACACCAGTGTTTTACATCCATTAAAATGTAAGGACTGTAAATAAGTTACATTGTTAAAGCTCTAATCCCCCAGCATATAAGTAAGCAGGTCTAACCACAGCAAAGATTTCCGTTTTGATGATTACCTACTAGAAAACATTTTGAAACACAACCAGGAGCTCAAGTCACCTTTTGAAACTATTAAGAACATATTGATTTTCTTCCTAAGGTAAAAATCAAAATCTAGTAAAAGAGAGCAAATTAAACACTAATTTGACTAGTCATAAAGACATTTGGTAGTGTTATGCACCTAATAGCCACTGAAAAAGCACTTTCTGACTGTATGACTGATAGCATTGCCAGTGTCACTGTTGAAAGCACACAAAGTAACTATATCAAATTTATCTGCTCAACTTTCAAAAAACCAATACAATCACTCTCTTAACAACTCTCTGAAGGAAATACCTACAGGCATGGCTTATGATACATTAAGTGTAATGGAGAATCGAGAATTCCTTAGAGATTGTTCTCTTCCTTTCATGCCTCAAAGCATTACTGTTCCTCTTTTTTTTGCACTGTCAAAGCATTTTTTTAATCAAAGCAAAATAGGTTGTACTGTTCACCTTCTTATTTACTAATATACCTACACACGTATGCAACAATTCAGATTCTTAGTTCTTCACAAAATAGTCTTCTTGGCAGCATCTAAATAGGGATATATTTCTCAATTTTTTGAGGATAGATATTATCTTTCTGGATACACAATGAGACAACTTAGTATGATGCTACTCAAAATGAACAAGAAAAATAGCTACTATTCAAAAGGCTGGACTATTAGCATTTTCTTTCTGGGTTCACAATAACTCTGTCTGCAAATCCCCTTCAAGTGTCAAATATTACAATAATCACACTAATTTGCACAGAAAATTGGAATATATGATATTGGATATGCAATGACATTGCCTCGGCTTTGGAAGTCAGGTGTCTGCTAGGGAGGGCAGAAGCCTCCTTTGGAATGAAAATGTAGACGCCCTCCCTCCGAATTATTATACTTTTGAAATCAAGGGGCTCTCAGGCAGAGATCTGGGGATAGGAATAACAGTTCTTTACTGGTGTGTATAACAAGGCACACAAACAACAATAACTACAGCATTAGCACGAAAACAAAACCAAGGACCCCGTGACAGCTTTCTCAGCTGAGACAGGAGGGGATGGAGGAGAGGCTTTGCTTCACAAACCCCCTCGGGCAGTCAGTCCCGGTGCTCCTGCAGGGCTCTGAGGAACACTCAACTGGAACAGCAGGGACGAGCTGAGATCCTGGGCTGGTGGCTGAGGTGGATCAGCAGCTCCACGGCAGTGGCTGGCACTGCCACACGTCCCGGCAGGACAGGGGGTGCGAGGCCCAGCAAGGAAGAGGGAAGAAGGAGAAGTACCAGCTCCATCTGGGTCATGGCGAGATTCCTTTCCTTCCACAGCAACAGCTCTCAGCAAAGTGTCTTCCTCTGAAGCTGAAGAAGCCCGCCAAACTGTCCCCGCCCTCCCCTTTTCCTGCCTCCCTTTCCCCTGGGCCCAGCTGAACTCTTTGTGTTTTTCAAGGACCCACCAAGTACCAGCAGTCAGGGTTTATCAGCAACTAATGGGTAAAAATTCCACAGGTGAGCCAGAATTAAAAAAAAGACACCTACCCCCAACATTATCCACTTCGATTTTTTTCCCATACCAAAATGTTACATCTAATTTTAAACCTTTAAATTATATACAAACACACACTATTTTAACTATATACCTATGTACATGCAGATACAGATACAAGCACAGTGTCATGGGTAGTTCACCCTAAAACAAGGTCCTCTTGAGGTATGCACTGGGTCTCTCCATTCTTTTGCATCAACCACCAGATGCAACCTGGTCTCTGAGCAAAGACAACCCCACGGATGGGATTGTCTTTGCTGGAGGCAGAATTAACTTAAACAGTTTTTCCCAGCATACCTCTCATATGTACCACTGGAACTTTATCTCCATCTGTTGTTTTAAAGGGCTCAGATTGGGCAGCACCTGCTCGGTTAGTGGAACCTCGGGAGTTCACTATGTGGCTTTTGCTAGGTTAATCTCCCAGTTCTTGAAAGTGCCCCCACCCAGTGTCTTCAAGCTGGTTTTATGCAGGCCATTGCACCGTTCAACTTTCCCAGCCCCCTCAATGAATGCCATGTTCCTAGCCCAGGTGTTTATAAGGCTGTTCTTGAAATGAGTCCCATTGTCTGACTCAATCCTCTCAGGGGTGCCATGCCTCCAAAGGACCTGCTTTTCAAGTCCCAGGATGGTGTTACGGGCAGTGGCATGGGGCACAGGGTAGGTTTCCAACCATCCAGTGGTGGCTTCTACCATGGTGAGCACATAGCGCTTGCCTTGGCGGGTTTGGGGCAGTGTGATGTAGTCAATCTGCCAGGCCTCCCCATACTTTTATCTGGACCACCGCCCACCGTACCAGAGGGGCTTCAACCGCTTGGCCTGCTTGATCATGGCACATGTCTCACAGTCATTGATAACCTGAGAAATACTGTCTATGGTTTAATCCATCCCTCAGTCTCGTGCTCACTTATAGGTGGCATCTCTACCCTGATGACCTGAGGCGTCATGGGCCCATCGAGCTAGGAACAACTCACCTTTGTGTTGCTAATTTTAAGACTATCTTTGACACCTCTATCTTTGCAGCCTGATCCACCTGCTCACTGTTTCAATGCTCTTCATTAGCCCGACTCCTGGGGACATGGGCATCCACATGACGGACCCTCACAGTTTCTCTACCCTGGTAGCGATGTCTTTCTACTCATCAGCAGCCCAGATTGGCCTTATGCTGCCAATTGGCCTTTTTCTACCGTTCCAGCCATCCCCACAGAGCATTGGCTACCATCCATGAATC
This sequence comes from Poecile atricapillus, assembly GCF_030490865.1. Classification (NCBI taxonomy): domain Eukaryota; kingdom Metazoa; phylum Chordata; class Aves; order Passeriformes; family Paridae; genus Poecile; species Poecile atricapillus. The sequence goes on from NC_081252.1 coordinate 14,376,537, forward strand.
TGTGTAGAGGTAGAGCTTTGGCCACTTCTCTCTTTCAGCAATGTCCAGGGCCAATTGAACAGCTTTGAGTTCAGCAAATTGGCTCGATCTAATCTCTCCTTAGTAGCTTCTGCGACCTGTTGTCTGGGGCTCCATACAGCTGCTTTCCACTTCTGGTTCATCCCTACAATGCAACAGTTACCATCAGTGAAACGAGCATAACGTGTTTCTTCTGCTTGCAACGGTTGTACAGTGGAGCTTTTTCAGCCCGTGTCACTTATTCCTGCTCCTCTTCATCAGTGAGACCAAAGTTTTCACCTTCAGGCCAGTTTGTAATTATCTCCAAAATCTCAGGGCGATTTGGGTTTCCAATATGGGCGTGCTGCATGATGAGGGCGATCCACTTGCTCCATGTAGCGTCAGTGATGTGGTGGGTAGCAGGAACCTTTCTTTTAAACATCCACCCCAGCACTGGTAGTCAGGGTGCCAGGAGGAGTTGCGCTTCCATGCCAATCACTTCTGAGGCAGTTTGGTCTCCTTCATAGGTGGCTAAAAATTCTTTCTCTGTGGGAGTGTAGTTGGCTTCGGACCCTCTCTAGCTTTGGCTCAGAATCCCAGTGGTCGGCCTCGAGTCTTACCAGGCACTTTCTGCCAAAGGCTCCAAGACAAGCCATTGTTTTCAGCTGCAGAGTAGAGCACATTCTTCACATCTGGTCCTGTCCTGACTGGGCCAAGGGTTACCACAAGAGCCATATCTTGCTTGATCTGGGAAAGGGCTTGTTGCTGTTCAGGGCTCCAGTGGAAATCTTTTTTTTTCGGGTAACCGGGTAGACAGAGCTCACAATCTGACTGTACTCAGGAATGTGCATCTTCCAAAAACCTATGGCACCTAGGAAAACTTGCATTTCCTTATTGCTGGTCAATGGAGACATCACTGTGATCTTATTAATGACTTCAGCAGGAATCTGACGCCATCTGTCTTGCCACTTTACCTCCATGAACTGGATCTCTTGAGCAGGTCCTTTGACTTTGTTCTTGATGGCAGAGCCGGCTTCCAGTAGAAACTGGATGATCCTTTCTCAAATACTTCCACTGCTGTGTTTCCTCACACAATGATGTCAGCAATGTACTGCACATGTTCTGGAGCCTCACCCTTTTCCAGCACAGCCTGGATCAGTTTATGGCAGATGGTGGGGCTGTGCTTTCACCCCTGGGGCAGTCAGTTCCAGGTGTACTTGTCATAGGGTGACTTTACCTTTAAGATAGCTTTGGGAGCTAAGGAAGTTGAAGCTGCTGGGGGCTGATGGGAGTCTTTTCTCCTGACCAGTTATCGGTCATTTCTGAGAATTGGCGGCAGTTTTAACCATCCAGAAGTGAGATCAACTTGTGAACACCACCTTAAGATGTAAAGCCAGGGTTCTCTTGTCCTCTTTGGTTTCCGGCTTCTGACAAGGTAACAAGGCTCTGTCTCAGCTTCCTCCCCCCCTCCAGGCTGGACAAGGCTGCAGAGGGCGGGGGTGATAGAAACGGAGCTGGCCGGCCTGGCTTGGTTTGCAGTTTCTGCTGCTGAACTGATACACGACACCATGAACATCTGCAGCTTTCCAAGACTTTAACTCTTTTACTACCTGGATGAGACTTACAGATTACTCCTTTTTTCCCAGAGAGACAGAGAGACACAATCAACATGAAAGAGACATCATAAAACCATCAAAGACAGTGAAGAAAAGAGTTAAGTTTTAGATAGGGAAGAGAGAATAAGAAGATGCTTTATAAGCTGAAATATTTTTTCTGTTAAAGCTATGGAGATAGACAATAGTGTTCTGAAAAAACTCCTTTAATTCATTACAGAGTATATTGGGAGGAATAGAGTGTTCAAAGTGTGGATTTTGAGCAAAACAGTGAAGTAGTTGTGATACAGTGAGGTGCTGGAACAGAGGAGAAGAAGTAATAGTTGAAGATTTGGGGCCGTTGTAGAGGCAAAGGGAAAACTTCTGTTTCCAGGGAGGCTCACAGAAACAGATGAAGAGAACTTTTGCCTTTGAATAATTCATCCTTAAAATGACATCCCTAGACTCATTGACCCATAACACACCTCAGAGTGATGTGAAATGGGAGGAGAAAAATCTGATGGCAGAATTTTTCCGGGCAGCTGGCATCAGAAATAGAAAGCTATAACAGAAATAGTCTTCTTGTGAGAAACTCCATAGATTAGCGGAAGACTTCTGTTTCTCTACAAAGACTGATGAAAAGACTCTAGCAGGAATTGGAACTGTTTTAAACGTCAAAGTTCCAAAGTTTTTTGTCTCTATGTTGTCATGTGAACAAGGGAATGGTTTGGTAGTGGGGGATTAAGGGGTTTTCTGGAGGTTTATTCTTGTGTTCTTATTCTTGTAATTTTGTTAATAAACTTTCATTATTCCTTTTAAGTTTTAAGCCTGTTTTGCTCTTGTTCTAATCCATATCTCACAGCCAGAAATAAGTAAGTTTTCTAGTGATTTTTTTAGTTGCTGCTTTAAAACCACGACATTTATGTGGTGCGTTGGCCAGGAAACGAAAATAGCAAATCTAAACCACTACAGTACTGCACTTCCCTTCATGTGAAGGCAAACTGAGGCCTGCATTCTGCTGCCAAGGGAATGGAGAAAAATGCATTAGCAATGTCGATAGTGGCGTACCACTTCACTGCTTTGGACTCCAGCTCATACTGGAGCTCCAGCATGTCCGGCACGGCAGCGCTCAGCGGTGGAGTCACTTCATTCAATGCACGATAGTCCACAGTCAATCTCCATTCTGTCAGACTTGTGCACAGGCCAGATGGGACTGTTGAAGGGTGAATGGGTTTTGCAGATCACCCCTTGGCTCTCCAGCTCACAGATCATCTTGTGGATGGGGATCACAGCATCTTGATTCATCCAATACTGCCAGTGGTGCACCATCGAGGTGGCAATTGGTACTCACTGTTCTTCTACTTTCAGGAGTCCTACTGCAGATGGGTTCTCTGATAGTCCAGGCAAGGTGTTCCATACCTTGGAACTTAATGTCCTCTGCTTCTACAGCAGCTATTCCAAAAGCCCACCTGAGTCCCTTTGTGTCTCTGTAATAGCCATTCCAAAGGACGTCTATGCCCAGAATACACGGGGCCTCTGGGCCAGTCACAATGGGATGTTTCTGCCATTCCTTCCCAGTCGGGCTCACTTCAGCTTCCAACAGTCAATTGCTGTGATCTCCCCGTCACCCCAGCAATGGAAACAGGTTCTGCCCACATGTCCCGATGGCATTAGGGTACACTGTGCACTGGTATCAACTAAATCTTTGTATTTTTGTGGTTCTGATGTGCTAGGCCATCGGATCCACATTGTCTAAAAGACCCGGTTTTCCTGTGCCTCTTCCTGGCTACAGGCAGGGCTCCTCTAGCACTGATTATCCTCTCCTCCCTGGGCATACATCCTAGAGGTTCCTTCAAGGCAATCTGACAGATCATCCTCTTTTCTGTAATATCTGGCAGTTTGGTCATGGGAGGTTGAGGCTACCTTCACTTTAGTGGAACTTTTTTGGTTAATGGTTCCTTCCCTGAGTAGACGCACTCATGCTGCCAGGGCAGAAGTGGGTTTCCTATCCCACTTTCCCATGTCTTCCCCATGGTCACGTAGAAAGAACCACAGCTCAGTTCGTGAGGTGTACCCTCTCTCTCTAGCTGGGGGACGCTGGGGGTGGAGTTTGGGGCTTGTGACTCACCCTGGTGCCTGCCATATGGGAGCTGCTCTTCCTCATCTCTTCCCTCATTTCATTCATTTCTTCTTTGAGTTCCTTAATCACAGCAGAGACCTGAGCTTGCAGCGGGCCATGGACCATACTCTCTAAGCTTGTTGGTGACAGAACCCACTGTCTCTCAGTTGTTATCTGCATTAATCCTTGCAATGAAGGTGGTGTATTCACATGGCCCTAGACTTGCCAGATTCCACAACATCTGCCCAGTGCACCTGACTTTGTCGGGGTCATTATCATGCTGTCCACCCATTCCAAAAAGGACCTCTAATATTGCCACTTCTCTCAACTGTTGGATCCCTTCCTCAATGGTTTTCCATTCCCTTCTATGATAGTGCTCTTCCATTCTCTCTCTGTGGACAAACCTCTCTCTCTCTTACACTCATCAAAAGCCACTCCCAGATGGAAAGGGGCCCTGGCTCCCTTACAAATACTTGATTCACACCTGAGTCCTGGGTCAAGGGTCCCACATTCTTTGCCTCACCACCATCCAGTTACATGCCTGTACTCATAAGGTCCCAGACCCAAAGTAACCAGGTTGTATAAGCCTCACGCCCCTGCCTCACAATGTCTTTCGGCAGATTATGGTGGCTCTCATACATCAGGGACTTGGTGAAGATCTCAACCTCTGGCTCCCCTGTGGGTTGTGAGGGCCCTCCTTTCTTATCCTTATCAACAGGGTGCTGTGATTTCATCTGAGACTTCCTCGTTTCCACAGGGGCAACTGTTGCTGGCTGTGACTGCCCTTGTGGTTCAGCTGGAGCCTGGACAGTTGTAACATCTGCGGATTCCACTGCTGCACCATCAGACTCTCCATCTTCGAGACAGGGGGAGGGTTTCCCAGCAGCTGAGTAAATGCACTCCTTTAGCATCTGGCCCATCTCATGCATCTCCCTCACCAGAACCCCCACCCACTCTGGGTGGTTCATTTCTGAGGTGGGCTCTGCGGCAGGGGCAGGCTCTGGGGCAGCACCCCTAGTTTCTGGGGTGGGTGTCAGGGTGCGTATCCCAGTCAATCTCCCCTTATCTCTGAATGCTAAGTAGAACAGGCCTATCAGCAACACCAGCTAGTGTATGGTGTCATTAGCACCTAGAGAAGATTTTAACCCTTTGAAAGCTGGTGGGGTAAGCTCAAGGAACTGAGTGAAAGGTTGGGAGAAAATTTCCCCAGGTGTCATTTTCTCCCAGTAGGTACCATTATTAAAGCAATCCCAAAACCAACCAGTCAGTGTGTGATAGCTCTGAATCCATGTGCCTGCTTTCCAGAAGAAATTAAACACCCACAAATTCCTCACCTTATCAACTCACAAAACAAACTGGATAACAGCCACACAAGCCTTAGTTATAGCACCCATATTTAGATAAGGTGGAGCAAATGGGAGAAATATAGCTGTGACCACATGCCACCTGAACCTGGGTAAGCTGGACCACATGGTTCTACTTAATGGGGTTTCTAAATCTAGCACACACAAGTTAGGTTATTTAAGAACTGTTATTTCTTTCTTGACCTTTTTTTCTCAGTGCCCTCAGGCCCCACTGTTGGGCGCCAAGATTTTGAAATCAAGGTGTTCTCAGGCAGAGATCTCGGGATAGGAATAACAGTTCTTTACTAGTGTGTATAACAAGGCACACAAACAACAATAACTACAGCATTAGCAAGAAAACAGAACCAGGGACCCCGTGACAGCCTTCTCGGCCAAGATGGGAAGGGATGGAGGAGAGGCTTTGCTTCACAAACCCCCTTGGGTGGGCAGTCCCAGTGCTCCTGCAGGGCTCTGAGGAACACTTAGCTGGAACAGCAGGAATGAGCTGAGATCCTGGGCCAGTGGCTGAGGTGGATCAGCAGCTCCACGGCGGTGGCTGGCACTGCCACACATCCAGGCAAAACAGGGGGTGCGAGGCCCAGCAAGGAAGAGGGAAGAAGGAGAAGAAGAAGTACCAGTTCTGTCTGGGTGATGGCAAAATTCCCTTCCCTCCACAGCAACAGATCTTAGTGAAGTGTCCTCTGAAGCTGAAGAAGCCCACCAAACTGTCCCCGCCCTCCTCTTTTCCTGCCCCCCTTTCCTCCTAGGCCCAGCTTTGTGTTTTTCAAGTACCCACCCATAACAGACAGTCCGAAGATTCCCTCATCTGTCTCACAACCATCTCAAGAACAGAGACTAAGACCCTGAATATCACAAAGGACTTGGTTTAGGGGTTTGGGCCTAGCTGAGGTGGATGTTTGCCAAGTGACTGTTTGCAGGTGGTTGCACAGTACACTGCCCTCATTCCTGCTGGTGAGTAGAGGCTTGTGCGTGGTACCCCGCACAATGGGTTTCCACAACACATTGCCCTCGTTCCTGCTGGTGAGCAGAGGCTTGCAAGATGTGGTTTGCTCTGTACCCTACACCTGCCCCCTGCACAATGGAATTCATCACAATGATCACCATTCTCCTCTGCTTTTGGCCCTGTGCCCCTTGCTTTGTAAAAGACTATAAAATCACACCCAAGTTTACCTTCCTTTGACATCTCCCCAACGGACAGAAGACTCTGCATCGTTGGACGGCTGAGTGGACTTCAACATTGGTAGCTATAACCCCTTACTCTCTTATGCTTTGCTTTCTCCTCTTTTCCCTCTATCAAATATTAGTGCTGATGAGCACTCAATAAAATGTGGTTTGCTGTTTAAGTCCTTGGTTTGCTGATAAGCTTTTGTACTCTAAGATTCAATAAAAGAACTACACCACGAATCCCACCTTGTGAATTATGACACCACCAAGTACCAGCAGTCAGGGTTTCCCAGCAACTAATGGGTAAAAATTCCACAGGTGAGCCAGAACTAAAAGAAGGACACCTAATCCCCAACAGACATAAATGCTCTCTCTCATAAATTCTAATGCTTGACATGACTTTTTGGTGGTAAAATTATCCCGACCTTTATCAAAAGAGACATCAAATAGAATAAAAAGACTGGCTGAAAATTAGGTTGGCACATGTAACCCCAGTGTTTGCAGTCTGAACCCTTTGTTACTGCAGAGGGCTCAAGGTATTTCCATCCATCACACAGCTCACATCACACAGCCTGAACACAACAGACAGGCAAAACTGAGCAAACACCTTCATCTCAGCACAGCAGCTTCAGTCTCTGCCCCCCAAGCACAGGGAAGAGGCAAGAATTCTTTTCCAGAATGGAACACAGCTGGGGTAGCACTGGGGACCTTGCAGGAAAACTCTGTCTTCACTGCAAAACACTGTTGTCTCTTAAATCTGTTTTTCCTGAAAAAGAGTTACATCAGAAAATGCTCCTTTGCTATCTGACTACAGGATAAAAAGGAAGGAGGATTCATGTAAAATAGTAGAGAGCAGATATTACCTTGAAAGGACGAGGCATATCAGGACGTTTATATCTGAGATAAATCAACCCAGCAACTACTAGTCCAATAAAAAGCCACCTGGCAAAGCTGAGGAAATTCAAGAGGCTGTAGAGATCCCCGTTGAATAACATTATCATTGTGAGAGGATGCTGCAAAAGAAATTCAGAGCATAAGAGGGGTTCAGTAGATCGGTCTCTATTATTTTACAGCAGTGATGTCAAATTTTCCCACAGGGACAAGCACCACAGCCTTATGCACACACCTGAGTGCCACAGACTTCAGGCTTGCCTTTGTCATGCAATCTGGTGTGTGATCAATGTCTAGCCCACCCCCTGGGTGGCCACACATAGTCAATACAAATCTGTCCCCTGTGACCCAGACAAAAATGCACAGGCACACTGCACCACCAAAGTGCTGGAGCATCCTGGGCAGAATTCTCATGGGATATGAGCCCACTGCAGGTTTACTTGCTCATTGCTGATGCAAATGATAAGAACAGTTAAATTTTGGTCACATCTGATCATATGAAAGCAGAGGTTTCTAGGTGTTTTGTGGAAGGAAAACGTCCTAGTCCCTCAGGCTTCAAAGGGGAAGTAAGCAAAGAGGAAATGGCAAGGGGCAGTTCCACACCATGAGATACCAGCTGGGAACACTGGGTTGCCACCAGCTTAGTTTTGCCTTTCTGACTTGCAGAGTGCAGACTTATTGCACATTGTAAATGCAAATATTTATAAGCAGAAGGAAGAATTTAGCTGTCATTCAGGCAGCTACAGAAGAGCTAGAAGGAGAGGAGATACCAGACTAGTGTTTCTCCTTAAAAAGCTAGTCTGAATACAAGGCTTCTGAGAGGCAGGCAGAAGGTTATGTATAAAACAGAGTGTTTTGTCGTGAGTTAGATGGTTAGTGAAGGCTACATGGATCAATTTCAAAGTAGTATCTGGACAAAAAATGTCTTTGCATTTGGGCATGAAGGACTAAGTCAAATTCACCATATCCCTCATTCTTCAGCAAGAGGAAAGATCCTGGAAGTGAGAGCCCTTAGGTTTATAACAAGGCAATAGGTGAAATCAACTGCAGATACAGTAAAACACTGAGCTAAATCTTTAAACAGAGAAAATTAACTTGTATCATTTATCTAGCCTCTCCTTTTTTTCAAAGCAGTGCAGACAACATGGATTTGAATCAGAAGGATCGATATTTCAAATGTGGATCTCTGGACTCCAACTTTTAATGACTTATAAAGTACTTGGTTACTTACATATAGATATTAAACAAACTCCTACGTAAATGTCAAGGGAAATTGTACCGCTGAATTACATTGGGAAAGATTTCTTCTCTACAGACTCAGCCTCTAAAAGTTTAAAATCTGTTATAACTATAATGCAAGCTATATGCAATAATGCAAGTGAAGGAGAGCTATCATCTCTCCTTCAAAAAATACAAGAAAAGAAGAGAAAAACTACAAGAAAGCAGGATTACAATCAGATTGCATAATTTCTGTGAGTTACTACACACATCTATAAAATTCCTCACATTGGTGAGGAATACTTCTGGTCCAGGTAGCTCAACTTGCGAATTCAGATGCAGACTAAGATGCAAATTGAAATGCAGACTGAGCTCATAGATCCATGAGGAAGGCTGACAAGAGGCCATGAAGTGCCAGCCTTTGCGATAACAAAGCCTATGAAAGACTGGTGACTCCAGCCAGAGGAAGAGACAATGGGTGACACAGCAGGAGCCAGGAATTGCTGACCCTTCAGATACCAAAGCAGATGAAGACTGGTGAAGCCAGCAAAGTGGATGAACACAGAGATGGAGGAGGAAACAAGGACTTGGAAGGAAGAACAAGACTTGTGGGGAGAATGTAGGGTATAAAAGCCATGGGATTCCTTTGCTGGGGGTCCCCTCCTCAGGGGCACAGGTTCATCTGTTTCTGTGTTCCTGTGCTGGGACTAAGTGGCTTTATGGAATGAGACATCTGATACTCTGCCATGGAAAACTCAGGGCTGAAGCAGTGGGGAAACCAGGCCTGTGAGTAGGATGTGCAGGAGTCCAGCGGTGACCCATCGAGTCACCAGAGTCACCACTGTGAAGGGGCTATGGTCCCAGCAGTGATCTGGCATTGGGCGTGTGATTGCCGGGAAGTCTCGTGAATGGTCAAACTGGGAAATTTCTCTAGGAACATACACACATAAACAAATTTCTTAATTTCAAAAAAAGGTGTTGGTTTGTTTTTTAATTTAACAAGCTTCAAACACATGCTTGTTTTCTCAATTTATCCTGAAGAGCTCTTTCCTTTCTTACAGTGTGCAGAACTTGGAAGGAGAAATAAAATAGGGAAATGCTAAAATTACTATTGATGTAGAATATATCCTGCCACTGCTCTATTTGCAATAAGGTTAGCTAAAACATTGCAATCTTTGAAGGAAAGCCATCTTCATATGAGAATCTGACTTTTTCAAAGGAAATCAATGCACTGGTGTAACAGGACTATATGCAATAGCAGAAAATGTCTGTCAGTAAAGAATAATGTATTAATACATTTTGTGCATTTCATTCCACAAAAAATAGTCAATGCAATTAACTCACAAGGTATGACTATACCCAAAGAAATAAATTCAAACTAAATGTTTATGGAAAATTGATTTCATTAAAACTTGTCACCATAATCACACTGCCTAATTTACAAAATTTCAAAGCCTATGGTTGTATGTGTACATATAAAATTCAACAATTCAGCAGTGAGCTTACAGGCATCAATAGCAAAAGCTGATTCAAATTCCACAAGCATTTGCTCTTACTAGCATAGACTCATAGGTACAGCTTTTGCTTTGGCTGTAAGTCCCCAAATATGGCACACGCCTATCCAGATACACTGCAGTCACTGATCCCAAAAGAGGGGCTGAACACCCATGACTATGAAGACTGCAAGTTAAGTGAGAATCTTCCTCGCACTTAAAAACTGAACTTTAAAGTTGATATTTTGACATTTAGTCGTAACATTTTACCATACAAATTAGTCTGAAAAGCTAACACATGGCTAACATTTACCTTTGCTACTTATTTTAGAAGTCAGTAATAGGATTTCCACTAAAGCACCAGTGTTTTTTCCTAGAGAAGTCACAGACTATTTCCCAGGCACATGTTCTCTTATTTTTTAATCAACACAATGCTGGACAGCTGAGGGTTCCCTCTCCATTATCTGAGTGCAAAACTGTTTGCATTTGTCACTATAAGGTAGTATAATGAGCCTTTAGGGTGCTCCCAGACGCTGGTGTTTAGTTCAACTTTCAGTTAACTTAATCCCTTTTTTGTTTGTTTAACTGTAATTTGTTTCTCTGAAAGGGAACTAGCTCATCACTAGAAGGTCCTTAGAAATTCAAAGCAGTGAGATATGAATTAGATTGCAGTGATAGGCAAGAAAGCAAGGAGATGATAGAATAAGAACAACTTCTAAATCTCATTCCTCTTTCTCCTGTCCTCCGCCCTGCCCAAAGCCCATGTTCACATTAATAAATGAGACTCAAGCAGTGACCAAATTCTGTTTGAATCCTCCAGAGCAAGCCTATCATATGAATTCTAGTGCAGGAACATTTCTTTGTATGATTTACCAAAACAGTGACAGCTGGCAGAGGAGTGTGCTTGCGGACATGAATCATGGAGAGAATTTCTGGAAGGTGACCCTCACGGGATGCAACGAAGAACATCCTGGTAGGAAATAAATGTGGACAGACTTTAAAAGTACTCATTACCATGAGTATGCAAAGTGGCTCATGAAAGTCACAGAGCAGAGCAGCTCTTCTTAGTCTTGTTTGAGGCGTTCTAAATGAAAGCACTGGCAGGAGAAACTCACACACAGAAATCAAAATAATCTCTGAAGGTGTCCTTTGATTTGGAAGGAGTTAATATCTTCCCTTCAGTTTTCCTCCTTTATGTGAAAAAAAGCAGCCATTGATTAAGGGCTAGCCTCAGAGAGATTAATTTCCAACCATTCAAAAGATTTTTTAAAAAATGAGAAAAAGGCCTACACCTGGTAAACAGTGTAGTCATTTATCATATCCTGCTAAAGGAATGAATCCTACTCTCCCTTCCCCTTGCTTCCATGCTTTCAGTATGTCTCCCAAGCCCTCACCCCCAGGAACATCAGCAGTGCTCACCTGGAGACTGCAAAAATGCCACCATTCATAGATCCAAAGCAGGAGAGAGCAACAAACACTGGTACAGCTAAAGAAAAGTTTCCCATTAGTCGTTCAGCAAAGGTCTGTTAGAAAAAACAGAAAAACACACAATGATTTTTCATAAAATGGGAAGATAATTGTCCTCTATTAAAAAATTATCATGGTGTTAGTTATACTCCTTCTCTGCATCCCTTGATGAAAACTGTGCTGTGTATATGTTGCCTCTTCTGTGAGAGCACAGCTACTACAGCTGAGCTGTCCTACCCTTACCCCTGATGGCATGTGGAAGACCTCCAGTTGAAGCAGTGATGAGGAGGTGGAATCAGGCCCTGACTCATGTCAATTTAGACCATTATGGCTCCAAAGAAGACCAAGTCTGAATGGATCAAGGTCTGATCCGCACACCAAATACCTTTCATCTACAGCTTTCATTGCACTCAGCTGGTATGACTCAGTGGTATAGTCCATCCATTCAGGCTTTAGTGCTTTAGGTTAGCAGAAGAGCCTTAACTGGAGTTTGGGGCACTACAGACAACATGCATAATTTTTGTCATGTTTATAAAATGCTTTCTTTCTAGACATCCTGTAAGCTACAGAATTTGGTCATTTTTTAAAACTCACATCAATTGAAATAAATACAAGCAGTATCACTACTGGAAAAGAAATGGAATTATTTATTTTCTCCTTGTGACTCAGACACTACAAATATAAAAATCAGTGTCATCACCACAATTCAGCGAGAACAATCAAAGCAGTATTTCCCAGCCAGGTTGCCTTGCAATTTCTTCCCAAATGAGCTCCAGTATTCACAGCAACCCCCTTCCAAGCACTCAGGACACACATTGTGCAGAGAAAAAGGTCCTGTATTCGGCTACACAAGATATTTCAGAGCTCTCTCTTCCACGATGTCTGCAATTCCTGCTTCCCAGGAGCTGAACTTACAATTTAGCACTGAATTTTTCAACCATGTACTTGGCTATGAAATGTAGCTCCTACTGACTTTGTTGTAAGAGGTAAATAAATACAGTCCAAAGTTACATTATAAATGCTACTGATGGCCTGAAGTGCAATCCCACTCATCAGCCAAAAATCAAATTTCCCTGGAATGCTAGTGAGTGCTGCCATACTAAAACCTGACTGTATCTGTCCACCCAATCTTTTTACCCCCTGAAAATAAGAATAATATCAACAAACACAACTGCAGCAGGAATATATCTTTGTATTTTTCTTCTGTAACTTACCACTGCTACAGCTTTTGAAAGCAGCAATTCCCCAGCACTGATTGTAGTGAAATAAGCCACGTTTGTTAACACATAGCCAACTGTGACGATAATCATTGAAATGCATATTGCGAGGGGTATGTTTCTGAAATACACAAGGTAGCTCATTATTTTGCAATCTGGTTTGAACATGATTCAATGAACATGAATCAAATAACATGAGAAGAAGCCACTAATGATGGTGAATGCATATTTGGTGATCCCAAAATAACATCATCAGAAACTACCAGAAAAAAAAAAGGAATAAACAAAACCCTCTACACAAAGGAAACAGGTTTATAATGAAAAGGTGAGAAACCATTTGAAAAAAGAGTCCTTTGGGGACACCAAGGCTTGTGGCCCTCATGCTTCCCACTGGTCCCCCACTTCCCATTTAAGTTGCCTACTCTGACTTGCAAGCTGAACCGAAACACCGGGGGGTGTTTGCCATCTTCCCCTGGATACCAAAATATGCAGCATGCAAAATTCTGCCCTTTCCTCCTGGGTGTATTTCTTCCTTTACATACCTTATCACATCCCAGTTATCTCTCTCACTATTCAGGGGAACATGAGAGCAGAATATGACACAGAAATGGAAACAGCACAAATTTGTAAATTTAGCACAGCACAAATGGTATTGAAAAGCACAACCCCTCTGCCATCCTAGCTAGAAGATGGAACAATAACAAATATATAATAATGCCAAACTTTTATATAGCATGTCCTTCTAGTCAGCAGAATTATATCTAGAAAAGCAGAATTATTTCTGTTTTCAAAAGGAGGAACACAAGGCACAGTGAATTTGTCCAAAGCCACATTGCAAATATTTGTTTGACTCAGGAGAAAAACCCAGATGCCTGAAGTGTTACTCTAGTCTCTTTCCATCTAATATTATTGATATCTACATCACGTCTAGAAAAAACTCAGATCTGAAACTAATCCTTTAGTTCCAAGGCTGAGTGACAGTATGTACGGTCCCTCTGAGGAGAGCTGACAGCTCCTCTTTCATGGCTGGTTCCCTCCAGCTGTCTATATTAAGGCTGCTTTTGGAGGGATGGAGAGGTTACCATACATAAAACAGGTCACCCCAGGAGGTGGAAGAAGGGAAAAACAGAACTAGGAATTCTGGTATTCCAGAAAAGACCAGAAGTACATTTCTAAAGGACTACTGTAATTGCCACAAAGAAAAAGGTATTTTGAAAACCAACACAAAGATCCATTCTTTTCTGATATTGTGATAACACAGCCAGGTCAGAATCTAAGGACCTTCTTCACTACCAGTCCTTATTTCTCAAATAGATCCTTCACATCAGTATGGCTATATAGAGCTGAAAACAAGCTCTAACCTGAGACTGAATAAATAAATGTATTTATAAATAAGTAAAGCAGGACAGTATCATTGTTGCACATCTTGCCCACCTCAGAAACCATGGTGTCAAATGCTCCCATTAACCCAGACACACAGGTAGGTAAGAGGATCATGCTAGTAATGTAACACCAAATCTGGGTATACATCATGATACTGTATTAAGTCACAGATACCTCATGCACACATCTCGGTTGAAGAAATGGGAAAAAGGGAAGCCAGACAACTTTAGGATGTGTTAATTGGAGAAGACAACAGCAAGGACTAGAGCAAAGAGTCCAGAATACAGAATACACAAAAAATACTGCAGCTCTGCATGCTGATAATATATGCCAAAATGGGGCTTGTAGGTCAGTTGCCAGATACATTGCAATCAGTTGGGTTAAGCTTCTTACCTGACCTGGGTGCAAATTGAATTCAATCCTCTTGGCATCTGATTCAAGGTAGGGATACATGGATTTAAAGCCTCTCAGAGTGGGTATTTTATCTGTATTTTCTGCATTGCAGATGAATGCTTCAACCACCAAGCTTTTGAAAAATCAACCCTGACTCCAACCTTAAAAACAGTTTTTTCAGCCAAATATAGCAAATTTGGGCTTTTTTCACAAATACCATTTAAATGACTGAAAGCATATTGCTAAACTTACACAGATTATCTTTCTTTATTCTAACTTTTACTAAACACTTTATATTCACATATAATTTAAATCTCAGTTTAATTTCTGATAAAACAAAATGGTAATTCAAAACTGGGGGAGTGAGGGGGGTGGGGTTCAAAGAATCATGCTTCCAAACATGACCATTATCTTGACACTGCAAGTCCTGCTTTGTTGTGCTGAAGAGTGCTAACGCCCTTGGATAGTAATACCAACAAAAAAACACACTCAGAAGAATAAGCCAGAACTAGTCAGGAAGCACTATTCATTAAAAAGCCTGCAAATCATAACTCAGTGCCTGGAGCAGCACAAGGGATGCTGACTTATAAGCTCCCAAATCCCTCTTCTGGAAGGAAACAACTGCTCAGGCAGCACCTCCTTTTGTCTCCTTTCAGACGGCTGTCGTACACCCGCACAACCCTTCCAAGTGCTGCTTATTACCTACTGCTTCCAGTGACAGATTTAGACAGAAATAAAAGGCCAGTTTCAAGATTTCAGAGATAAGCAATACAGGATGGTTCATGTCTCACTGACACCTCCACTCAGATTCAGACTTGGTCCTCAGATCACCTGAAAACACAGGCAGACAGGTAGGAACCATATGTAAAACCACTGAGTGAGAGCTTTAATTGTGTCTTTTCTAACCATCCAATTTAAGAGACAGTTTCCAATTTGCAACAGGATCCCATTATCAGACTCTCTGCAGTGAACTAAAGTCTCCATGCTGAAATAAAAGCTGTAGTGCCATTCGCAATAAAGACTACCGCCTTTCCCTAGAGGATCACTGTACCAATTTTCTTGGAATATTTTAGATATTCTCCAGACTTCCAAATATTGTCTCTAAGTAAGAAAAATCATACCTATGTTCTATTCTCCATTAAATTTCCTCTACTGATGGAGTTTCCACCTTTTCACTTCTGCATTCTGTAAATCTCACACACAAGACAGGGTGTCCATCATACTGATTAGCAATGTTTCTGATGTAAAACAAATTCACAGCTGCCTCACAGCTAGCTGAGACTTTTGGACTCGAGAGAGAGAGAAAATTTGAGAAAACATATTTTCCACTTTTATTTTTTTTAAAGATTTTGATTCATCAAAGCTCAAACGTCTGATGGGAAACTTGACCCTATCAGTAGGAGATTTCTTTGGGAAAAAAATCTTAGAAGCAAAACACAAATCTTATCCTACTGACAAAGACCTCAGAATGGTCAATGGCTTAAAAAGCATGGCTGCTCAGATACAGGAGACTGCAGAATCTCATATCCTTAAAGCAAACTCAGGACTTCAACTTGCATTGAAGTGGTTACTGGTTACTATAGGATAGTGTTCCTATTTTTGCACTTCATTTCAGAGTGATACTTCTAAAGATTTCAAAAGGAAAAACAATTCTTTTCAAACCAGCTGTTTGTCTGAGTAGACCTTGAGGTGCTAATCACAGAATCATCATAGAATCATAGAATTGTTTGGGGTGGAACAGATCTTAATCATGTAGTTACTGTCCCCCTGCTGTGGGCAAGGTCACATTTCATTGAACCAGGTTGCTCAGGGCCCCATTCAACCTAGCCTTGATATTAGCTCCAAACTTATACAATTATTTGTAAATGTCTTGAGCATTAGTGTTTAGATGATATTCAAGCAGGCTGCTCCTTGGTTAGAAGGGGAAGCTGCTGCAATACTCATGTCTTCTCCCAAAACTTTGAAGAAAATCAATATCAAAAGGAATCTGAGGATATTGATATTGATATTAAAAAGTCTTTTAAAAAGTGGGTGAGAGACAATTAGGACAGCTTCTATGTAGCTAAATGTTGACTAAAATTGAATTGAATCTCCATACCTTTTAAGACTTACCCATCCCAGCTGCTATTCAAAGCTAAACCTTCCCCTTCTGCCCTATATACAGAGCAACTGTAATGAAGAATCACACTTGAACAAAGAACACATTTACTTTGTGATCCCCAGAAAAAGAGTCACCAAGGAGCCTACCATCAATAAGAATTTCAGTGCTGGGAATACAGCTAACCCATCCTGTGCTATACAAGGTTGAAATTGTTGCTAAGTAATGCTGTATATTGCTTGGAAGCAGATTTCCTTCCTCTAGAACCTGTAAAAGGCACAGGTGCTAGGGCATATGGTTCAGTTAATCAGGATAACCACTGGATTTTGCATTTAACCTTCAGTGTTGCAGAATCATAGATCTTCAGCTCTAGTACAGCTCTAGTCCTACAAATACTTTTGCAAGAAAAAAATGAAAGCAGAGTAAGCAAGAGAAGGGAAAAAGAGAAAAAAAGTTAAAAGGAAAAAAAGAAAGAAAGCCAGAGCAAGAACCTGAGGAAGAGAAAAAACATGTCAACAAATCAGCTGAGCAACATTTCTGGAAATGTACCGCATATATCCCAGGTTAATGGCAACTTTTATAAGAGCAAGCAGTAAGCACTGAGAGCTGTGTCCACTGAGGGGTGTTCTTTCTATGAAATGACAACCACAGAGTCAAAGACACCTCTCCAAGCCAGCTGAGTTCACAGCAATGAAGTACGTTGTTGCCAGATTCTTTGTTCCTTAGAGGTGATACCAAAACCTTAGAGGTCATACCAAAACCTTTTCCTTGCATCCATATCAAAGCCAGGTTTTACAAATGCTCATCATAGTCAACTGTCCTGAACAAGCCTGCAAGAGTGGGACCCAGCCAGGAAACATAAAAAAAAGGTTGAAATACATAGCTTAATTACTGATAAAGTTACATGAAATTACATCTTTACTGTAGAAAGGAAAAGGTGGAAGATAATTTTACATATAAATTTAGAATGAAAATAGTAAAGAAGGAGAGAAATCCTAATTCCCTCACATGACTTACAGGCAAGTATTTGCTTAGTTTTCATGAGCATGATGCTGTATATCATGTATTTCCTTGTGGAGGCTAGCTTTAGAGCAAGCTGCAGGCCCCATGGCCTGCCAGCCCTGCCTGAGAGCTAGCCTGGGAATTTCATGGGAGGATTCAAAACAATCCTCAAAGACAGAAAACAGCCTGCAGGTGCTGTTTGTCTGTTCCCGTGTTTTCCTTGCAGGAGAGGGTCAGGGGGGTGGTGAACCCCACTGACCAATGATGGTAATGTAGCACCTTACTAACCAATAAGAGTTTCCTTTCTGTACTTTCCACGAACTCGTCTATATAACATGGCTGTAGCAATAAACTAGAGATTCTCTCCTGTTCTGACTCCTTTGAGAGTCCATGCCGTTCTTCCGGCCGTTCCCAATTAGAACAACATTTCCTTAATTGAAAATTTACCACCAGAGGAGTTTCAAAATTTCCCTTTTGCAATAATTTATTCACCATTTGCAATCTGCTAAGCAATTTTCCAAATGAACTCTTCCCAGATTTTGGCACTCTTAAAAAAATCCACTGCACTTCCCATAGCACCGAAGCCTGGCAGAAAAAGAGCAAATTTATTACAAGAGCAAATTTATCCAAATAACTTGTCACTGGAAAAGAAATAACCAAATACAGAAATAAGAAAGTGGCAAGAGAAATTTAATATTCCCAGGACTTCAGTGCAAGACTAAAAGACATACAGGCTTGCCTTAGTAAGTGCTGTGTTCCAGAGTCCAAACTATGTCTCTGACCATTCCCAGGCAGTCATTCTGTGAGCTGTGGCGATCCCAAATCCTGAACAGTAAGCAGTACATTTTGATATAAACTCACTTATCCCTGACATGTTTTTCATGTAAAGAGCAGCCTATAAAACAACACATTACACTGAAGGGATCAAACAGTCCTCACCATGTCAACAGGTGAAAAAAACTACAAGCTCATCCATCTGCTAGGAGAAAAGGCAGATGTAAAACTTCAAAGGAGGTCACCTCCCAGGACTGAATCAAAGCCAGGAATAGAGACAAAACGGATAGGAATCATCACAGTACGTATCAAATGCACGTATTTCTACATGCTAACTAGTGTCTCAGCAACTGCTGACTTCAGTGACAAGCTATTATTAATTTGTTTATTGAAGATTCCCATCAGCAAATCATCTCTTCCCTTCACTGCCTCCCATTATGTTCCATCCTTATGTTCCAGATCAGAGGAACTTGCAGTCTGTGGGCTTGCAGCTTACAATTACAAAATTATTGAATAGACCATATTCAATTACATAACTGCTCTTCATCATCCTGTGATTTTTTTTTTTTATTTTGAGAGAAGGAATGAAAGAAAGGAAAGCCCAGTCATTAAGCTGCACTCTCATTTACACCATCACATACTCCATGGATGCTACTGCTGAAGTGAATTTTAAAGAGTTCCCCTTCTTCATTTCCATGCTTTGGTTTTTACTTCAGAGACACAGCAGCATGACACTGGGAAAAAAAAAGTGAAGAGTCAGGCTACAGTCTGCATTTAAAAGCCTTCTTGCATTCTACCACCCAGCAAGAGAAGAAAAGAGCTTCTGCTGTGTTACTCACTTACTTCTTAGTGTTTAACTTCGCTGGTTCAGATTATAATTGCTTAGAGTTCATAAATATTCTGGTCTTCCATGATCAACTAACTTTAAAGGGTCATATTGTGTCATCAGTGTGCTGCAAAAAGCAGGAAATTTCCTTAACTTCTCAGATGTTTTCAGCACTTTTTCCAACAGGCTTTCCTCAAAAACCAATTAGCATAAATACTGACTTGTAGTAAGACTTCGGTAAAAATTGCACAGAGTAACACTCTTTTCCATAAGACATCTCCTTTCAGGCAAATCCTCCCAGCTCAAATCTCAAGAAGGAAATCTGTCCACAGCCCTTGGGAAACTGAGTTGTTATGCTCGCAAGTGGATTTGCTTTAATTTTAACAGAGATTTGAAGTTGGCTACAATGTCTTTTTGTACAAACTCAGGTTGCCAAGATCTGACCAGAGTGCTCATTTACTGTCATGGCTCAAGCCCCACCCTGTCAAGTCAATACCTTTTATGAAACATCTTTCTTATTGATTGCTCTGAAATTTGGATTACCAGCCAGAGATACTCCTTGTGGTCAAGCAGAATCCTGAATCATTCTGCATGGAGCAAACAGCACTACCGGCATTCCTGAAGCAAACTATGCAAACACAGATATCAAAGATGACAGCTAAAGACAAAAGACTTTTAAGATTACAGCACTAAATATTAGTCTCTCTGTCTCTGCTTAGTCATTTCTTGTATAGCAGGCATATGAGCACTGTTAGGAGCCAGAAACTGAGCAAAAGAGGCAGCACACAGAGCTGCTATGGGGACTAATTTTTAAAATCTCTTTAAAAGAAAAAATGGAATACAGACATAAAACATAAAATATTGATCACCCCCTCTGACTTCTCAGTCAATTCTATTTCCATAAGTATATCAAGTGCCAGTGTTCAACATCTTCATGTTACCTCAGTTGCAAACTTGTTGTACAAAGTTTACAACTGTTTCCAAAAGGCACGTGAAATGTGGCTTTTATTCTGCACTGTAACTTGACCCCAAGTTACATCCATCCTGAGAACCTGAAAGTCCCAAGGAGCTGGCTTTTCTTTCCTATTGCTATAGTCATACCTGCAGGAAAATAGGCCTACACTAGGAACTCAAGTGTGCTTAGTGTTAGAGTCTGGGAAGCTTAACCAGAGAACAGCCAATGCCTGGAAAATGCAAGATCTCTAGCAAAGAATCTGAATTTTGCATTTCACAACCTGAAATGGTAATGAAGACAATGGTTATTTATCTAGTGTACTGCAACAAAAGTGAGGTTTAAGTTTGACCTGTAATTAAAAGTTTGCCACTCTCATAAAACTTGCCTTTTTAAAAGCAGTACAGTCTAAATTCAGAGGATTCAAGTACAAACATATTGTCACTCCTGAATTTTATGAATGTCTATTATGTTTCTATATTACAGCATAATTTAACATCACCCTCCTTTTATTTCATTTGTGGGAAACCTTAATGTCCTCAAGGAAGTTTGTCACCTTTTCCACCAGAGAGGCAAAACTTCAGATTTTACCTTTATTGCCCAGCTCTCTCCCAACCAGGAGTAGAAAGGAGCATCTCTGCTCTCTCAGAAAGCTCCAGCATGTTACTTTCTTCTGAGGTCTATTTGCTGGAAGTGCTCCCAGTACTGCCAGTAGCGTAGGTTATGGTGAGAAGCACTAGTAAATCACAGTGCTTGCTTGGAGGCAAGGAAGCTATAACAACAAACCTGACACAGGGCCATAAAAACAAAGCATCTGCCTGCATACAGCTCCTGTATGGAAATGAAGGGGAAAGGGGCAGAGGCACAATCCAAAGCACTTCCTCCAAGCTGCTTTATTTAGCACATGATAGTGGGTCTAACTTCCTCTTAACAGCTCCACACCAACACATATCTCATTGCCAGACTTAAATAAATGTAAAAGGGAGGAAGTGAAGTAATTGTGTATTAAAAGTAGTTTCATTTATTACAGCAGGCTCTCCTGGGAATTTGAAATTATTAATTCCCTGAGTACCTGATTTATGAACAGCATCTACTTTCTCCAGACAGGATCACTTTTCTTAGGAAAGATGGACCACTGGCAGTAGTTGGCAGTGGGGGAGTGAGGGATATTTAGAATTCTAAACAAGGGAACCTGATCTGGGAGGTGTGCCAATCAGGCCACACAACTGAGAAACCTAAGCCATCATCTACTCCATAAGAAGATCATGGCCAAGGAAAGAGATTACAGTGGTTGTGAAAAGAATCCCACTAAAAATCATGCTGCCTATCACAGTACTCTACCCATGTTCCTGTAAGTACCTCATTGTGTGCAGGGAGTGGAGCTGGGGTGCAAGAAGAGCCCTGCCTTGATCTCTGAGTATTTCTATTGCCCACACCAATGATACAGGTTTCTAAATTGGGTCAGGGCAAATGACAGAGCAACACTTTGAGTAATGCAGGGAAGCAGGCTGGCAAGGCTGCTATCAGTCCCAAAATGAGCCATTCAAGCTCACAGCCTGGCAACAAGTAGCCTGAATACAAAACACCTTGCTCAGTTCCAGTGGAAGGTACAGGAAGGAATGCTACCCCCTCAACCCCTCTAACAGCTGGACTTTTTGGGAAGCATATAACTGGTAGCATATTAATAACTCCTTACAGTAATATGTTGGAGTCTGAGACACAGAGTGTGTGCCCTTGTTTCTGATACCTAACTCTAAGATCCAGAAAAACACTGAATTTCATATAATATGGAATTAATGAGCATGTTTTCATGGTGATACATGAAAACAACTGTTAAAGTTAGATAGAAAAAGCTAAAAGTGAAAGTATGTAGATTATAGAGTTTTCTTAAGTCACTGGGTGAAAAAGTTAGAATTTAAATTAGTTTAGAAAGCAGATGGCAAGATGGAGGATTTAGAATGTTGCTTCGTTTCCTTCTTCTTTCTTCTTCATGTTCTTCTTCTAGAGGTTTTTGGGTAATAGTAAGTGATTGGTTAGAAAATACTGCAGTGCAGCACACAGGTGATGGGTCATTGGGTCATTAAGAAAAATAATATACGTGTCTCTTGTTAATTGGGTAAGAATAAGTATAAAGATAAAAGAACTGCATTGTTCGAGGCCATTTTGTGCTTTCAAAGCCAAAGTGAGCCACAAGGCCTTGTTGTACCATCAGAAAAAATGTACCAGATTGCAGTGATTTAAACTTGTGCAGCTAGTCTGGAGAGACCTGCCAAGTTTTGTAATGACCTTCCAATAAACACAAGAAACAAGATTCTAACGAGCTCGGGAGTTTTCTTCAAATCTAGAGAACTAAGATAAGTGGGACTCCCCACGAGGGAGGATCCCAAAAGGAGCTCAGCTCAGAGAAGACTGAAAAATCCAGGAGGAGAAACAAAAGTTACATAATGAAGGAAGGTAAATGCTTAGGTGCACAGAGCACAGAGGGAAGAGTGTGTATCCCTGTGTGTATGTGCATAAAAGGAGACAGATTTTTCATACTTGCTAAATTCTTTGATATTTAGTTTTGAGCAGGAGACTTTCCACAATGCCAAGAATCATAAAGGAACAATTTGCTGCTGTATGTTACCACTGATATTTTAGCATTAATGAAAACTGCACCATTGGTGAGGAAAAGAGCAGCTATTTGTAACAAGGAGCACCATGGAAACTGAATTATCATTTACCAAGAAAGGCTCTTCTTCTGAAGGAATTCAAAATGAGAAAAATGGTAACTGTAGGTGCCTTAAAGCATTAACATTTTTAAAGATACAAAAAGGTGTAAATTAAATTAAAAGGAGATGTCTTACCAATACTGCACTTCCATGAATGTAGCTATCTGGCAGATAAATTATTTTTTCTGCAGAAAGGAGGGAAATTATGGCCTTGCTAAGGACAGCCCATATAGCAAACTGAAATAACTCTGTATTTCTGACATAGAACAGAAATCCAGAAAACTCCAAATGTGATCTTAAATATGCCTTTGCAGCACACAGCTTTACAATCCTCATTGTAAACCCCTTCTTCCATGTATCTAATGTAAACCTATCTGGTTTACAATCATTACTCCTTTTTCCATAGATTGCAACAGATCCTGGTAAAAATTTGTTAGGGGTTAGGTGTTGTTCTTTTAGTTACCTGTGGAATTTTTACCCATTAGTTGCAGGGAAAACTTGACTGCGGGTACTTGGTGGATACTTGAAGAACACAAAGAGCTCGTTTGGGCCCAGGTGGGGAAGGGGGCAGGAAAAGGGGAGGGTGGGGACAGTTTGGCAGGCTTTCTTCAGCTTTGGAGAAGGACACATTGGGTGCAGAGCTGTTGCGGTGGAGGGAAGGGAAATTCGCCATTACCAGTACCAGATGGAGCTGGTACTTCTTCTTCTCCTTCCCTCTTCGCTGGTGGCCTCACACCCCCTGTCCTGCCGGGACGTGTGGCAGTGCCAGCCACCGCCGTGGAGCTGCTGATCCACCTCAGCCACTGGCCCAGGATCTCTGCTCATCCCTGCTGTTCCAGCTGAGTGTTCCTCAGAGCCCTGCAGGAGCACTGGGACTGCCCGCCCGAGGGGGTTTGTGAAGCAAAGCCTCTCCTCCATCCTGTCTCAGCCGAGAAAGCTGTCACGGGGCCCCTGGTTCTGTGTTCTTGCTAACGCTGTAGTTATTGTTGTTTGTTTGCCTGGTTATACATACTAGTAAAGAACTGTTATTCCTATCCCCAGATCTCTGTCTGAGAGCCCCTTGAGTTCAGAATTATAATAATATGGGAGGGAGGGGGCCTACATTTTTCATTCCAAGGGAGGCTCCTGCCCTCCCTAGCAGACATCTGTCTTCCAAAACCAACACAAAATTTTGTTTTCATTTCTCTTGCAGGCCCCCATTTAAAAACATAAGCTCTGTGGAACAGGACAAATTTCTTGTTAGTTTAGCAATAGTACTTGCAACACATTTTTTCAGTAACAAAAATAAGCACAAAATAAATAGCAGGATCTGGGCCTCTGTGAGAAAAATTACATTCTTAAAAGCAGAGAAAATATGTCATTCTCTGTGCTCCATGGTCATTCTAGTACAGCATTGTGACTGTCAACAACACCAAGCTGAGGTGGCCTACAGCTTGAATCTATTCATGTCTGGGATAGCCTGCAACTAAGAAAAAAACTCTCTTCATGGCTTTCACAATCACCAAGCAAGAATCCTAAAGCATTTCTGCTTATTTTCACATCCATTGAAATATTTCTCCCTTAGACTCACAAGCAGCTTATTCTCTGATGGGAGTTTTGCCCAAGGAAAAGGAATTCCACAGTCTTCCATTTTCCTTGTGGATAAATCTTTACTTTTATCTGGTTGTGCTTAGCAACTGTTTTTTCCTGTAATAAACAGATATGATAAACTAGAAATGTCTGTCATTCCTCTACAATGTTGGATAAATGTAAATTTTCTTTCCTTTAAAATATCACCACATAGAAGTTACACTTCTTTTCATATCAGAGTGCTCCTATTCATTATCCATTCTCTATGGAGGAGGTCTCTAAACTGCTGTTAGTTAGACATTTTCAAATGATTATATCAAAACTGTTCTTGTAAGGGATTTTTAATTCCAACACATTTCAAAAAATTAAATATTATTATATAGTCTACTTTTTCACAATAAACAAAACATAATGAGAAGGTGAAGATACAAATAACAGCACTTGTTCAACAGCAAGTGTCACAAGTGAATGAGGATTGACATAATAAACCACAGCACCACAACTTGTGAAATGCAGTTTATTCACTTCACAGCACCCCGAAGTGTTAATAATCTTATATAAATCTTCTTAGTTTACATTTCATGGATATAGGCTGTACTGTAATTTAAACTACTAAAAAACCCTAATGGTCACTTAGTTAACAACAGTTGTTCCATAAATAAAATATCACTATCACTATGTGTTTAAAATTCCAAGAATATTCACAGCCAAATATCAACATGTAAGCTACACTGTAAGTGACCAGAACCTGGTCCCAGAACATCTGCACACCCATAAGCACTCACATAAAATAGCCACCATGCAGGAAAGGGGTGTGCAGGGGATTAAGAATCTTAGCATTCACTAGCTAAGATCAGTGCTCTTCTGATGGAAATTCTGGTGTAACACAAGAAAGGATGTATCCATCTACAGAAAAGATGTACAAAGCCACACTGTCTTGTTTTGATATGACTATTACATATCTTAAATACAAGCCAGCAAGCTGACTACCTATTAAAGATGAACAATCATATAAGAGAACCCCATTTAATGTCTCATACAAAAAGACAGTATCAGAGTAAGTTATTGTGCTGGCTGAACTAAGTGGAACATATTCCTTTCCTTGTGTGCAATAATACCATTGCTATTGGAATTTTGACCATGCTGTTCTAAAGAATAACTAATCATGGTGGCATGGCACATGTTAATGACTCTTTGTGCATTATAAAACTCCAATCTGATGTGCATGACTGTAATAGAGAGCATACGACCCTTGCAATTTTTGTTGCCCGTTGCTCTGTTTGTATTTTATTCTCTGATTTTATATCTTATCACAGAAAAAAATGCTGTCTTTCTTTCTCTGACAGTCATCTCACCACCTCTGTCAGATGATACCAGCCGGCATCAGCCTAATGGTGCTCCAATAAAAGATTTACTGTTAATGGCAAGCAAGATGCTGCTACTTGTGCTGGTATAACACCCTGCTTACCTAAAACTGCCTTGGCATTCTGCTCTTCCTAATTTTTGAGGTTCAGCATTAAAGAGAAAAGGAAATAAAAAGTGGAAGAAGAGGGCCATCCCCCTTTGGCTCCAGAAGAGGATGCACCACATACAGATCACAACATTGCACTATGAATTAAAGTAGCTGTTGCTGCCCTATGTAACTAACCATATATAATGGGGGTGGTTTGCTTTCACAAATACCTGGATAAATGGATGTGAGACCTTTTTCTATACCCAGGCTATAAACCAACACTGACAGTACCTGTGAGAAAAGGCTGATCTACAATTTCATAAGGAACTTCATGGTTTTGACTGGGGTTTACAGTGAGATTTCAGTGTTATTTGAAACACAGATTTAAATCTCAGACCAAAACATTAGAGTGAGTGCTCTGAGTCACCTCCACAAGAGCTAATGCTGTTGGTAAATACTGAAATAAAAGCTCAAACATCAGACAAAAACAGGTTCCAGTTTTAAAGTGGGAAAAACCTGGGAGAGGTTTGCTACAATGCAGAGCAGCACTCACACCAGAAGTTCTATAAAACATGCTTGCTCTTATAAAGAGTGCAACACCCCTAGTACCCAAGACAAGAGATGTGTGCGACTGTTCTGAACCACCTCAGTTGGACTTGTCACCCCAGTGAATTTATTAATTTTTCTATCTACCCCTAATACACTGTTGCCCATCTCTTTTCCAGTAATTTCAGTCAGGCCTCGTGCTTATGAACCACCAAAAGAGAATGAAAATGTCTAATGGAACCTTCCCTGTGGCCAAGAGGAGAGCTGCTCAGCCCTGAGAAACTTATCGTCTCTCCAGTAAAATAAATTCTTTTCTACAGCTCTGGACCTTCAGCAAACATCAGTCTTGTAAGGGATTTTTATTCCCACCATGAATATTCTGCAGAGCAGCTCAGGTTCCCCATAACAAGGATACTGCCACCCTTCTGTACAGGTACTATGTCCCTCAGTGAAACAGAAATAGATGTTAGAACAGTTTTGTATGAGTTTCAGCTGGTGAAAATGAAGGAAAATCCAGGGCAATGAAAACTTTAAAGGTTCTGATGTTTTGCGTTGCATTACATTACCCTGCTGGTAAATTACAAGAAAGATTGCAGTTTTTCCAGCTACCCAGACTGTGGATAAACATTTGTTTTACTTTCTTAGGAGAGCTGATTCATAGTAACCATGACTCATATAAACAAACAGAAATTATTTAAAAAACAAACCTTACACTCAGCAGGTTATCACACTGGCAAACAAGATGAGCCATGAGGGCTAGAAAGGAACAATCTGCTGTGCAGTGGAACAACACCATGCACCACATGAATAGCCACTGAGGGAACAGACAGGGCCAGCACGTGGTCTTGTCACATCCTCACACCTTGGAGACACCAAAGCTCCATGAAACAGAGTGGCTGCAGGACCCTCTGCAGCAGCCAGCCACAGCCTTGACACCTGGGACACACCTTCTCCACTCTGAAGCAGGAAGGAGGGCAGGAAGCTCCAGCCGAGTTCCCTGGTCTTTGCTTCCGCAAAAGAGGTGCCACAAGTTTGGCAGAAGAAAACCTGATTGAGAGCTTGTATCCTAAGTGTCTATTTCCATGTAGATATTTACCCCTTCTGTGTACACTGCAAGCAAAACCTCACCTATACCTGGTCATGGCATCTTCAATTGTCACCAATGAATTAACAAAAGCAGTCACATGTAAAAATCAAAATATTGTAATAATACAATAGTTTTGGTTGGAAGCTACCTTAAAGACCACCTAATTCCAACCCTCTGCCATGGACACAGACACTTTCCCCTTGACCAGTTTGCTCAATCCTCATCCCCTCAGAAAAGATTAGCCCAGACACAATTTCTCCACTGGCCCTGGGAAAAAAAAAGAAATAAGGACATACATCACAGCAGCCCAGGCATCCGCATGTCCACTCACCCAGTGAGTTTGCAGGAGCCTCTCCCACCCATCTCTCCTGCAGTAAGATCCTGCCCCAATGATGCATTTTTAGAACTATCAAATAGTTCTAACAAATAAACTTCAAAAAACTTCAGTTGTCTCCAGGATTGTGAAGGAATTCATCCAGTCATTTTCATTTCAAGCTGGTTCTTTTATCTTAAGCCATAGAATCTACATAAACAGAAACAAACGTATCATAGCAATGGCTTCTGAAGTATTGCCTTAATGTAGATGCTGCCTTAGAGGGGGACAATCCTGCAGGCAGCATGCATTCCCATGATGTTTTACCATCCTCCCTCCCAACAGCACACACAGAACAGCCACTACTAACCCAGTGTCCTGGGTTAGTATATAGCAGTATGGTATTACACTTTCTGCCCTTGCAATTTATCTTTTTCCTTCCATCCTACACCTATGTTTGCTGAATAGATATGATTTTGCAGGTAGCTGACTACCTTCATGATTTCTAACTAATGTCTTGGTGGTATCCTTATTACATTTTTGAGACATAAAAGGAGTTAGAATCAGATTCTGTATCAGACAATTAGGGGAGAAAGAGCAGAGGTAGCACTATTAATTTCAACACACGTATCCACAAATAGAACCCAGCAGAGCAATACAGTGTCTATCTTTGCATCTATAGCACTCATTTCTATTCTGCCATTCTCCCACTCACTCTTCTCCAACACCCAATGCCAGGTGTCTGCTGTAAGTTAAGTCTGTATGAAGTAATAATTTAGTTTATAAAAATGAAACAAATACATAGAAAAAGATGAGTATTGTGTTTCTTTAGTGTGCCCTCAAAGTTTAGGTATGAAAACTGCATTGCCTAGTCCTGAATATTAAGCCTTCAGCTTAACTTTCATGTGAGTAAAAGTATTTTGTACAATCAATATAAATGTTAGAAAAGGCAATTATACAAGTGACCTTGCCTGGCTCCATTCGATAGTGAATCATTAGTCTTCTCAACTGCAGTTTTATAAGACATCCTTATTGTCTTAATTAATGATCAAGGTACATCTTTGAAATCTTTACAGACACTATAGATTACATCAGTCTCTTTTCTAATTTACACATATTGACTGGCTTATCAGTTTAAACCCTGCCACTTCACTGCAGTCAATTTCTAAACAGAACATCACTTTTTTTTCTTTTTTTTCCTTTTTTTTACATGAAATAGAAAGATAATGAAGCGGAAGTAGGAGATACAAAGACCTGAAGACAAGTGAACCAATTCAAATGCTAAATTTGGGTAGAAAGCAGCTGCCAATGACGAAGATACAGCACCCATGGGTCATCTCTCTTATGGTGTAGAAATTCACCACAGGACTCAGCAGTCATAAAAGCAACCAAAAAAATGGGGTAGCAAAAAGAAAAAGCAAGCAACTGCCCACAAGAAAAGGAAAAATAAATAAAAATATCTAATAATATGTGTTGAATGTATGTCATGTACACATCTCTGAACATCTGTAGATGTAGACTGTAACAGCATCCATTAGGTCAGTCCCTAACTAAATGCCTAAGGAAAACGTGCAGCCTCTGGAAAGAAGCAGGTACACACAGTCGCTGCCTCTGCCTGTCTCAGAGAAAAGCAACAGTGCCCAATGAAATCTGTAATCCCTCCTGCTGAAGCCTTTGCTTCCTTTCATCACCCTGATGACAGGTGAATTCATGCAGTGAGTCATCTTCCCAGACCCTCTGCTGCCTGCATCTATTTCTCTGGTGAATTCAGAGCACTGCTCAGACACAAAGTGCATCTGTCAAACACAGGGCAGGGGTTTTGCAGAGTTTTTCTGCATACATCTGGATCCCTCCAGACTCAGACTGCACAGAACACTGTACTTTCTAGATGTGCTCTCTATTCCCTCTCTCTTGTGACACAGCACTGCTGTTAAGTAGGACCCAATGCACCTATGGGGCAGTGGACACTCAGGTGTAGTGGGAGGAATTTGTGTTCAATGGCCAAGAATAAGGAAAATAAGAACAGAAGGACCAAATCTGTATCCTCAGTTGATTATATTATATACGGTAGCTATTATGTTGAAACTCTCAAAAATTACAGGGCCAAAGAAATGTCTTCACTACAAGACTACAGGATAATCCACAATATCAAATCCAAAAGTCTAGTCCAATGTAATTGAAGCTAACAAAAAACTTTAACTTTCTTGGTTAAAGAAACCTATTATTTGGATTTTAGTTTGGGTTACCATTTCCAATTCCATTCTGACCCTTTCTCCATTTTAACTCAAGATGATAACACAGTTAAAATCACAATTTCACTTCTTTCTCTGGTTGGAAATATTTTGTGGATTCAGTGACTCCCAACAAATCCTATCACAGACTCCAATTAGGGCTCACAAGCAAGTTGCAACCCTTGAATCATTTACATGTATCACATGCAATGTGAATGTAAAAGTGACTCACATTTTTTGTCAGCAGAACCAACAGATTGTCAAGGTTAAGGCATTTATGGCACAGCTCCTATGGAGTGGGATGGAGAGCTGTCTTAGGCTACAATGTATGATGTAGCCAAAAGTATGTATTCTATTACCATCTGTTAAAACCAGGTGTGGCAGTGTTCTTTATCTCTTCCATGACCCATCCTCCCTCCAGGATGATATCTTCTGTTAATGGGCCATTGAGTCTCACTGCAGGACTGATAAAATGCCATCCTCCCATTGTGAGATGCTCCACCCAGGGGGAGGAACTAAGCATTCCTGCCTGGATATAAGCTGATTTTTGGAACACCGCAAGGAGCCTTATCCACTGAATTCCCAGAGGGCAAGAGCTACATAACCACCACTGGACCTTCAGAGGATGACCAGATCTTTCTACAGGATCACCAACAGAATGACATCTATCACTTCAGAAGGATTGCAGCCACCATTTAATCAGACTACTACCACCATCCTGACCAACAGGATGTCAGGTTGTATCCTGACTATGTCAGGTTGAGTCGGTGTTTTTTTGCATTTATTTTAATTTTCTGATCAAATTGGAGTTCTGAGTTGGAGCCTCTCACTTATTGCTTTCAAACTAGTACAAGAGTGAAAAGAGGAAAGGTTGGAGCCAGAATTCAGGAATGTTCACGGTCAGGTTGGATGGGGCCCTGAGAAGCCTGGTCTAAAATCTCCCAAATTAGGCATGAAAAAAGAATATAAACAAAGGCAAAGCAACTCAGACTATTTTGATCCTACTCATAAGAGAATTTCCAACTTCCAGCAAGAGTGGCATCCTTCAACTAAAAAGAATAGAAGAAATTTAGGAAGAGATAAAAGTTCACATACAGAGATTTCATAAATCTGAATTATTAAAAACATCCAAGACTGAAATACTTAGTTACAGAAATGAATTATTAGTAATTTCTAAAAGAAACAGTAAGTAATGAGCTGAAGATATGAGTCATGCAAATAGTAAGGAGCTAATAAGGTTAATGAGAAAACAGAAGTAAAGATCATTTTATTAACAACAGTCTCATGCTGGTGAGTCAATTCCCCTAAGAGGTAGTAATTGTCTACTTGTCCCTCTCAAACACACACAAATACTACTGAATTGTATTCTTAGTTAAATGATTTTCATATGTTTTACAAATAGCAAAACCCATGCTTGGTTTCGTGAAAGTACATTTCAGCTAGTAAGTTAATTTTTTTCTGTATTTGGCAGATTCAGCTCCCCATTAAAGGATTTTATAGATCTGTGAACATAGATTTATCACTTACAGAGGGAACAAATAGACTGTAGAAATTACTGAATTCACCAGGTTTGGATGCTTCATCCGAGATGCCTCCCAGATAACTGAAAGAATTTAAGCAGACTGTAATGCTGTTAGATACAGTCAAATTTAGAAATTATAAAACTTCTATTAAAGAGACATAAAAATCGCTGTGGGGAAGCTAATTAGAACATCCTCAATCTAAAATGAAGGATAAGTATTCAAGTGCAAAAAAATAGCAAGACACGAATAATATCTAGAGGAAAAAATGCAAATGCTCACTTAACTGACCTGGTTTTTCCTTTAAGGTAATCTGATGAATTCACATGAGCAAATGCGCTTTACAAAATACTGGAAAGATTAGCATTTGTCTCTTTTGATTATCTTCAGATAAAATATCACTATGTAATCCTATAACTTCTGCACTGAATATTTGGCACTGTAGCCTGACATGAAGAAAATGAATTGGAGTCAAATGTATCTTTTAAGAATAAGTAGACTATGATGACACAAGAAATATTTCAAACTTCAGGCAGATAAATCTTTCTAGTGTCTAAGAGCCTCAGAGTAAATCTTGTCATTAAATTATAAGATAACAAAAAAGAAATGCAAGAAGCAGAGAGGCAGAAATATCAAAGGCTTGCATCCTCTCAATTAACACAAAAAATATTTCTTAGTATTTTGATTACTGGGAATCTGATCCCTAATCAGTGGCTAGATTGACAGTGAGCAATAGTGCAATTCAAGTTTCTGACTGACTTTGATAGGGGGTTGCATTTTAACGTGAAACGCCAAAAATCAGATGGCTAAAAATAACAAGGGAGCTAGAAGAGTTGTAGCATCTTAGCCACCATTCTACTTCCATCCATCTGCATCTCTATAATGCTCAGACAGACTGAAGATAACACCCTTAATACTTTTTTTTCTCTCACTCAGTCTTCACAGATGCAAAGTTGACTCTATAATCACAATGAGTGGCTGGCACATTAGCTAGACATGACAGTCACATTATTTAAAAACAGTATAAAAATAGATTATATCAAACATTTTGATATCCTAATTTTACAAAATGTCACATGACATCAAGCTCTGGTGACTTGCTATACAGCTACTGTTTCTTGGTACTTTGGAAAAGAAGGAATAAATGAAGTGAGAAGAACACTGGATAAATCTAATAGAAAAACTGACTAATCTTAGACCCCAAGGTCATAGCAAAGCAATTAACTTCTTGGTTTTTCAGCAGCACAAGATATGATTTATCAATCAGAGACCACACTTATAAACACTATACATCTCAATAATATGTTCTTCGCACTGTGTAACTTTTTAAACAATGATAGATTGCCTGGGCTTGACCACAGTTATTTTACAAACAGAAATGAAATATTTGCAAATGAAATGGTTCAATAAGGGGGGGAGGGAAATGTAAAAAAAAAAAAAAAAAAAAAAAAGAGGAAAAAATGAAAGGATTTGAGACAAACTTTGAAGAATTCAAGATTTTAGAGAAGCTGAGGCCTTAATTAAAAATAAGCCCCGTTAAATCTAATGAAAAAAAATACATGGACCTTGCTAAAATTTAAGGTAGATAAAGAGGATTTGCTAAAATTAGAGGATAATCATTGGCTAATAACTAATTGTCTGTCAACTTTATGCTTGTTCATCTGGGCTTATAATGAGAAACAAAGAATCTGGTAAGGAACTTCAAGAACATAAGACAATTGCAAATCAGCAACCCACTGAAGATATGAAACTGGGAGCCCAGCCAAGGGTTCATTTGTCACTTTGCATTGAAAAGGTAGAAAGGTCAGAAACAAGGAAGAGCCATACCCCTTCCTTCTTTTTGTGACCCCTACTCATAAAAGGACCACCGATCCATTTCAAGGAACAAACTACGCATGCTTAATTGCTTTTTTCTCAACTAGCATAGGAAGTGGAAAGTGGATGGCAACTGGGTTACGAATATGCATTTGTATTCAATATTTCTCTAAATAAAAAGCCTGTATTCACCTGTATTCGGGGCCGTGTGCATTAAGGGGAGACCCAGCACTGCCCAGCACTGCTAATAAACATACCACTCTTGTTGAAGGTTAAGGTGTCTTTCCTTTAGTTCTGGCTCACCAGGGGAATTTTTACCTATTAGTTGCTGGGAAAACCTGACTGCTCGTACTTGGTGGGTCCTTGAGAAACACAAATAGTTCAGCTGGGCACAGGGGGAAAGGGGGGCAGGAAAAGGGGAGGGCTGGGACAGTTTGCTGGGCTTCTTTAGCTTTAGAGAAGGACACTTTGCTGGGAGCTATTGCTGCGGAGAGAAGGGAATTTGCTATCACCCAGATGGAGCTGCTGCTTCTTCTCCTTCTTCCCTCTTCGCTGGTGGCCTCGCACCCCCTGTCCTGCCGGGACGTGTGGCAGTGCCAGCCACCGCCGCAGAGCTGCTGATACACCTCAGCCACCGGCCCAGGATCTCAGCTCATCCCTGCTGTTCCAGCTGAGTGTTCCTCAGAGCCCTGCAGGAGCACCGGGACTGCCCGCCCGAGGGGGTTTGTGAAGCAAAGCCTCTGCTCCATCCCTTCCTGTCTCAGCTGAGAAAGCTGTCACGGGGTCCCTGGTTCTGTTTTCTTGCTAATGCTGTAGTTATTGTTGTTTGTTTGCCTTTTTATACCTACTAGTAAAGAACTGTTATTCCTGTCCCCAGATCTCTGTCTGAGAGCCCCTTAAGTTCAAAATTATAATAATTTGAGGGAGTCTACATTTTCATTCCAAGGGAGACTCCTGCTTTCCCTCGCAGACACCTGTCTTCCAAAACTGAAACACACTCTGTAACCCCAAAACGTCTTTGTCCATTTCAGTTGGATATTGATACTTGATCATATCCATATTTTGGTAAATCAGATTATGCCAAATAGTATATATAATATATATAATAGTACTTAACTGCAACTGAAAAGTAATCTATGCTGTAAAATGCTTTCAGAATCGACATCCTTTGAAATTCTATCATTTTTATCCAACAAATGAAAAATAATTCCTAAATTCAACAACACCAACAAAAGTCTACACTATCAAAGAAATAAAATTATTTAGTAAAATAAGGGCTATAAAATAACATCTCTCAAGTTGTTCCCTTGACAAGACTACCTTGAAGTTAGTAAGGAATTTGAGTCTGTTTCCCTCCCCTTTCAGTGAAATATTTTCTCTTTCTTCCAACACAAGCCTAATCTTCAGAACTTGAAGCATTCAGGCCAACCATCTACTCATAGTTAGGATGGAGCACAGTTTTGTTAAAATGCTATTCTCTTTAGCCAGCATCTGACACAACCTGGCTCTGACTTTGACAAGGCTCTGAAGATGTTGCTGTGTTGTGAAAATACTGCTGTGTTATCTTCTTGTCTGGAGGCTGCCAAAATTCTTGATCAACTATAGCACTGATCCTGAACTCTGCTCAACCTAGAAAGGGAAGAGGGAAGTGCCCTTCAGGCATGAGCTGCTTTAAGGGTCTTGATTGAAAAAACTCAGCTTGTTTTTTGAGAGTATATAGTGGGTGCTCAAGAATACAGATGAAATCAAAGACTAAGAACAAGAAATGAGTCTGAACGTTCAAATTTCCTGCTTCAGACAACATGGCTCCTGTCAATTTTCAAGTTGACAAACTCTCTCAGAGACCTGGCTGTTCCTTCATTCACCTATTATTTAATAATGCATTACAGTAAGGCCTCAGTTTTAAACTGATCCTTATAGTGTAAGAAAATAAAAAAGATCAAAGCTCCATGTGATGTAGCTGCACAAGTTTGTTTTGGTGAAGCTCTGCTTCAAGGATTATTTAGGTATTTTGAAACAATTGCTATTGATCCAGCCTGTACATTCAAAGCATAATTTAAAAAAAAAGGAAAATTAATTTGTTGTCGCATTTTAATGTTGTTCCACATATTCTTGATAGTAAGATTATTGCAGACTATTTTAAAAAATTGTACATTAACACTCCAACCACTGTTCCTTCTAAAATAAACATGAACTTCATGTTTCTTGAGGTCCCACTAATAGATGCATGAGAGAAGCACTTGAACAAAGAGGAATAAAGACATGAGTTCAGGTTTAATTATTAGACACCAAAAGGGGGTTTAGTGAGATGCAGAACAGCTACTTTTACATCTTATGATAATTTAGGTTATAATAATGTCCTTAAACAAAAGAAGGACCAGTGGCATTTCCAAAGTGAGAATTCAACACTACTTCCAAAATTCTGTTCAGAAAGTAATGACATTCACTTTGAGATTTTTAAGTCTTTTTTTCTCCCTTCTGTAATGCAAAGGGTGCTTGCTCCCTGATTTGCTCATTCCCAACTGTCTCTGTTTCAGCTCTCCCTCTCTAGGGTTTCATATTGCCTCACCACCCCAGTGTCTAAGACCCATAGTATTTATCCTACTTATGTGTCTTGGGTTGAAATGCAAGATGTAACCAAAAGTATGTATTCTATTGCCATCTATTAAAGCCAGGTGGGGCAGTGTTCTTTACCCCTTCTATGATCCATCCTCCCTCCAGGGGGATCTCTTCTGTTAATGGGCCATTGTGTCTCACTGCAGGAGTGATAAAACTTCCTTAGTAAAGACCTGTTATTCCTATTCCCATATCTTTGCCTGAGAGCACCTTGATTTCAAGATTATAATATTTTGAAGCGGGGGTTGGGGGGTGGTGGCTTACATTTTTATTTATTTCAGTGGAGGTTTCTGCCTTCCTTAGAAGACACCTGTCTTTTTCAAAGCAAGACAGCATGGAATTTATTGCGCCCAGGCAGGCAGTTGCACCTCCACAGATTCCCACAGCATCCAAAGCCCTTCCTGCCTCTACAAACAACCACTTGGAGTACAAAGGGGACTGGGCAAGGACACAAGCATCCCCCTTTCCCTGCCTCTCTCTTGCATTCCCAGTGACACACGCCATACTTAAAAAATTTTTCCTGGTGCTATACACCACAGAAAGAAATGCAATCCCTGTCTTAATGTCTAATAACAGATGGGAAACTTAATGTCTAATAGCAGATGCTTCTGCCTTTAATGCATCTCAGGATATATTCTAGGGCCCACCTCCACAGAATGTTTTGGGTTGGAAGGGACCTTGAAGATCATCTTGTTCCAATGTTGTTGCCATAGGCAGGGACACCTTCCACCAGACCAGGTTGCTCAAAGCCCCATCCCCATTCTCTGCTAGAGCATTCCTGCCATCCATTTGCTGTAAATCTGGCACATCCCTTTGCTACGTTCACCAGGGGTTTGCAACCTCCTGGTTCACACGGGCATGGAGCTGATCATTTACCTCAGTTACTTAGAAAGCTGTTGCAGACCTGGAAATGCACAACTGTGACTGATTCTCAGGCAAATATTTACTTTGGCAGGTTCAAGGCAGAAGACCTCACTGTGCTCACCCTCTTTTGCTGTACGTAATTTGCATTCATCCTAATCATTGACAAACATTACAAATTGCATACCTGGAGCTGTTACAAGCTCTAAGTGGTTAAAGCCTGCACTTTCCTCTTCCTTTTTAAAATAAGCTACATCATACCTACAAAGAAATACAGTACAGTAGAATCACAGAATTGTTCGGTTTGGGAGGGACCTTAAAGTTGTAGCTCCAAGTCCCCTGCCCATGGACAGGGACACCTTCCACTAGGCCAGGTGGCTCAGTGCAACCTTTAACATAAGGCTCACAGCAAGAATGAAAGACAGCATTTTAATTTTTAAAAAACTGAATAAATAAAAAATTAAAAACCAGTTGAGTCTTAATATATGCCTATATAACAACAGCAGAACAATTAGTGGCTCATCTAACATTTCCACTAGATTTAGTGGGAGCTGAGACAGTTGCCACTGAGATTAATGCACACTATTCACTTGCTCTGTAGCTTTGGGAACAATGATAGAGCAGGCCTCGGTTCAGGACATCTTTCCAACAGAGCCATTCACAGGTGGCAACCAGATAAAAAAATATGTTCCAAATTTTTCTTTTAATTGCTTATTTCAGCTCAAAGGAGTCCAGAATCCCCATTTACAGGTGATGCAGAGGTCTCTGTCAGCACAGACAGTAACAACCCATTTGCCTCACCCTCACCTGTCACTTATTTAGCAATTTTTAAAATCCTACTCTCTTCTATTCTATATAATACCTTTGCACAGAAATTGTAAAAACTGGGCATCTATTCATCCTATCAAAGTGTAGCCTCAAGAGGAAGACTGATAAAGGGAAGCTCTAAGAGCCTTGTGATAACAGTACACGTTATCACAATAACATGTTGTTATATAATATGTTAGCAATATTGAGCTGTTTCATTTCCAGTACCATCCTGGAATACACTAAACCAGCCAGGGTATATGGTCTGCCCTCCAGTACTACATCCTCACTAGCAGCACAAATAACTTCAGCAGTTCTCCAAGGATAACCTGGAGAACAGAGAAACTCTTCCAAGATGGTAAAAGCTAGTCTTCCTCCCTCACATCCCAGCTCCAATTTGTTGGAGTCTGAAACACAGAATGTGTGCCCTTGTTTCTGATGCCTAGCTCTGACATCCAGAAGAACACTGAATTTCATACAACATGAAATTTATGGGCATGTTCTTGTAGTGTTACATGAAAACAACTGTTAAAGGTAGATAGAAAAGCCAAAACTGTGTGTAGATTAGAGAGTTTTCTTAAGTCACTGGGTGAAAAAGTTAGTTTAGAGTTTAAGCTAGTTTAGAAAGCAGAAGACAAGATGGAAGATTTAGAATGTTGTTTCTTTTCCTTTTTCTTTTTTCATGTTCTTCTTCTAGAGGTTTTTGGGTAATACTAAGTGATTGGATAGAAAATGCCGCAGTGCAGCACACAGGTGTTAGGTCATTGGGTCATTAAGAAAAATAATGTATGTGTCTATTGTTAATTGGATAAGAATAAGTATAAAGATAAAAGAACTATATAGTTCAGAGCCATTTTGTGCCTACAAGGATAAACTGAGCCATAAGAGCAAGATGAATTAAACTTGTGCAGAAAGTATGGAGAGACCTGCCAAGTTTTGTTATAACATCCTAATAAACACAAGAAAGAAGATCCTAACGAGCTTTAGAGTTTTCATCCTGATCCAGAGAACTGAGATAAGCAGCACTCCCTGTGAGGGAGTATCCTCAAGGAGCTCAGCTCAGAGAAGCTGAGAAATCCAGGAGTGAAGAAAAGTGTGGAAGAAGCACAGCAGAATCAGAAAAGAAAGAGAAAGAAAAGAAACAGAATTAAAAAGTTATAGCAATGGAAAAAAACCATCAGGATTGAACCAGCACCACTTCTCTTAGCTGAGCTATATCATGCTTTAAGGGGTGCTTAGGTTTTAAAAAAGAAAGGAACTATGTTTTTCTGTCCTATGCAGCAGAGAGCAAAATGTTCAAAAATAGGCACTCGTCTGGCTCATATCACAAAAAAACTCAACATATATCAAAACAACTATAATGAAAATTACCAAGAATTCCAGTTAAAAGAACTGCAGAGACACAGAAGTGTATAAGAAGTCCCAAAGTGTGTAGACATCTGCATGTTTAAAAAGATCACGCTATATTGATGGTAATCGCATGATAATTTACAAATTATATTGCTTCTAGCTGAATTTGATCACACAACCAACACTCCTAACCTATCTCCCCAGAATTTCCTGAAGTAATAGGTGTCCTGGACCAGAATCCCTTCACTCCTACATTTAGTTTCACATTTAAAATCAGTCTGTCATACAGCAATTTTTCAAAAGTAAAAAAATTTGTAGGTTGCCTTTTGGTTTTAATGTCTGCCTCTCATGATTTTATAAAAAGCACAGATCCTTGGTAGTTAAACCCTATATCATCCAGTTTGGGTTAATCTGTGTCCCAGGCCAGGGAATCTTTAGCCAGCTGATCTCCACTGACACAAATCACTTAGAAGCATAGAAGCCTTCAGGTTTGAAAAGACCTCTAAGACCGTACAGTCCAATCATTAAACCAGCACTGCAAAGTCCACCACTAAACCAGGTCCCCAAGTACATCTGTGTTGCTAAAGGACACGAAATGATTCACATGAACATTCCTCAGTGTTAGAACAGGAAAAAGCCACTTTATTCTCTGACTCCATTGTTTATAGTTTCTCGACAATGACCAGGGATTGGACAATCAAGTTACCACCTTCCCAAGCACACTGGTCATGCGAAATGTCCATCAAAAGAAGTTTCTTAGAAGGAATGTGATAAACAAGTTATGTTTATAGAACCTTCATGGGAGAGTAACTAAAACTAAGAAAACATTATCAGAAGGTTTTAATTTTTCAGGGTGACACATCTACACATTTTAAATACATCCAGAGTAATGTTTTACTAAACCACAACTCCTAAAATGGTGTTTTATCAGAACCAAAGATTACCAGTGAAAAAGCCATTCGTACATAGGTACTTGCCATAATGATTACTCATAAATATTAATGCAGTATTTTCTACCTGCATCTGTGGTCTCAGATTCCAGTCACACAATTCTCACTCTACATATCCTGATCACATCAAAGAAACTGGTAACACATAACCCATCTCCAAGTCACTGAAACAATGGAAATCTGCCAGTCTTTCTACCAGCCTCATGTTTTATTATCCATTTCCTTATAATGATTTTCAGGCCTCTGAAACAGCACCAGTTTTGGTTCAAATTTTGAAGAAACTAGCAAAAACCTTCTGCATGCTCCGAATCAATGGCTTGGGGTTTTCTTTTCCCATATGTCTCAGATTCATATTATCTCAGTGTACAGTGCTGGGGGTCCTTTTAAAATAAAAAAATAACTTGGTACCCAGCCAGCTATCTTATTTTTAAAACCCAAGTAAATTATATTTAGCCATTAATTTCTTTATCAAGTAAATAGTTTCTTTTCCTGAAAGAAAACAAATTGATCTGAAAAGGCTTATTTTCTCTCTAACTTTTAGAAAATGTTAGTAGCTTTTTATTACTGGCCCCACATACCAAAACATATCTACCAAAATAGATGGAACAAATCAAACTCTCCCTAACAAGGTAACTTTTCTTTCTATGTTTTACAGGTAAGTGATGTGAGAGTATTTATCTCTGGTTGGAAACAGGCTTGGACCCATATCCCATGTTCGGTTTAATTAGATTGGATGCCATGTGATATGTATTCAAGATCCTGCATTTCTGAGACAACTAAAATAAGTAGAACTAAATATTTGATTAATATTTAAACACAGCAAAACTGACAAGTATTACAGTAGGTAAGTTTCTTGGGCAAGATTTCCCTGACAGGATATCAGTAACTTCTACTGAAAGGAGCCACTGATAGTTACTTGTATGCTGAGGGGGAGAACTGGAGCCCTAGAGATCTACTTAATTTTCTGTTTTCTGTGTACATAAAAGCAGAATATATAATAAGGTCACAAAAGACCAAAAATAGCAAATCTTCAATTAGATACCAGATCTGCTGGAAGGCAAGCAGCTTGACCAGCATACAGAACTTCTGAAGATCACTACTTTTATAATATTTTAAATTCCGCTACCATTTTTCAAAAGTCAAGCAAAACATTAAGTACATACTTTTCAGGGTTTTCCACTTCTTCGGTAACAAAATTGAGGTAAAACCTAGAAAATAGTTATAAAATGTATTATAAGATTTATTCTTATATTCTTATATTTTTGTTCTGTATTTCTTTCACTAAGAATCAAGAAGATGCTTTTATTTAATCACTGCTGTTAATTACAGTAGGCTTTGCAGGCCCATGTTTGAATTAAGGAGAGAGTGATATTTAACCTTCCCTGATCTCCACGCTCAGGAAGGAATTTCTCAGAAAACACAACAAAGCAGGAAAAGAAAGAGACAATAACTATGTAAAATCAGTGTGTAATTACTTTTTTCCCCTGACATACTATGGAGGTAATGGTTTAATTATATACATACACACACACATGCACCCTTCAAATTTTATATTCCATTTTTGTTTGCTGCCTTTTATGGTTTCAGATTATATTGGCAAGAAGTCTTATCAGAGTACTCAGCAAGGGCTTCTTAACAATACAAATAACTTAGAAGCCTTAGAAAGTCTTAGAAAAATCCCTCCTAAACCAAGAACTTGTATAGAATCTCAAACACAGGCTGCTAGCCCTGCACGCTCTTGGACAACCTCCAGTACAGGTTGCACTCTGATCATATTCCAGTAGCATTCAAGAGATAGCTCTGTATGGGAATTTATAGGAACTGCTCACCAGGCACAGCCCTGCATACAAAGCAACCATAAGCCTCAAGGTCACCGAACCCTCTGTTCTACATTTATTAGCACTAGGTCTGTGCCTGACTGGATCACAACTGTTCCTGGCTTGGAGACAGGCCTAGAGTCAGATCTTGTCTAATTAAACAGAGCAGTCAATACAGTGCCTATGCTGGTCTTCTGCTCTTGTGCAGAAAGACGAATGGCACCTGAGCCAGCAGTGCTGCACTGAATAAACAACAGGTAACTGATATGACAGAAAGTCTGGGAGCTTTGCCCCATCTCAAGTCTTGGAGCAGAACTGGGTTAGCAGAACAACTTAACGTTGGCTGATGGCTTTTTAAAAATAGTGATTTTGTGACTGAACATGAAATTCTTTGTCACTTTATCCAAAAACATCAGTACTTGTCTTTAAACTTCCTAGTGCATAGAGCACAGAAGACAGATATATGGAGGAAACATCTTTACAGTGAGAGTGGTGGAGCACTGAAACTGGTTGCTCAAGGAAGCAGTGGATGCTGCATCCGTGGAAGTGTTCAAAGCCAGGCTGCATGGGGCTTTTAGCAACCTGGTCTAGTAGGAAGTATCCCTACCCTTGGCAAGGGGCTGAAACAAAATTATCTTTAAGGTCCCTTTCAACACAAACTGTTTGTGATAGCCCAGCATCAGTCCTTTCATTGATGCAAAGACATGTTTCCTTGCATTCTTTTCTCCATTTGTTCTTTTCCAGATGGAATTTTACGTACCTAATAGTCTACACTTGTTCTTGGTAGGATGAACCCACACACAGAAGAGATACTGATTTTCTTTTTTTTCTTCAAAGTTGTATCATTAAAAGTTAGCAGTTAAAAGCTAACAGTCTTTTGAGCTATGCATAAAATTCTACCTGCATCACCAGCACTTGCAACACTTCTTCACATTCAGCTGATTGTATTGATTTAGCCCCATGAAACTGATAGTGCAAGGATATTGACACTTCACTTAATGATCTGCTCCTCCAGAGCAGAGGAATTTAGGTGATGACAAAGAAAAATAGACAGCTGGGAAGAACCACTAGCCAAAATAGGTCTTTTTCCTGCTAACTTCTTTTATAAGTGGCAAATAAGGACCTTGAAATA
The DNA here is from genome assembly GCF_030490865.1 of Poecile atricapillus. Lineage (NCBI taxonomy): Eukaryota > Metazoa > Chordata > Aves > Passeriformes > Paridae > Poecile > Poecile atricapillus. The sequence continues at coordinate 14,419,265 of NC_081252.1, forward strand.
AAAGTCAAAAGGTGTAAAGAGAAAAAAAAAGATAATTTTTATTGTAAGGCTTTGAACCATTATGTGAAAAATGGTGAAGATATATGGGGAAAATAACAGTATTTTGATGAAGCATTTTGCAGAAAAGAAACTGAATAATATTAAAGAGCTTTTAAAATTGCTTTCATACAAAAACTTAGGTTAATACTTAAAAAGTGAGAAACCATCACATGTATGGATATGAGAGACAAAAGCAGTTATAGAAGGGAGGGGGAAGTAGAGATGCTTCACATAATCAATTCCATTTCTCTGAGGCTTCAAAATGCCAGGCTCTTTTCATATATATCTATCACAGATAAAGGCTTTGGACTCTCTTGGGTTCCTTCCCGCCGCTGCCATTTAATATATAAAGTTCTGTTCATACTTCAGCATGCAGATTTATAATGCTCCTGCAACCAGGGAGTTACAGATGGGCAGAGAACTCCAATGCTCAGCCCATTGTCCCTCCAAATTGAATAAATAAACCCCTTATCTTGCAGCCCTCGTTTTTTGTGCAAGGTAAAGAACCTGGCTGCCTATGAGCCTATGGAAAGCAAAGGAAAGACCTGCAGACAAAGCTATCTAAAAATAAGCCCACTCTGTGCACTGCAGTCTATCTTCTTCCTCCAACACTGCTGCTGCAAAAGCCCTTTGGCACTGTACAATGTGGAGCCCTCATGAGCATGAATAAATTGTACAGGCAGATTCAAGAAGTGGTAGCACCTTACAAAGCAGTTGCTGTGTACTTTGGAGGGGAAAGAGAGAAAGAATTTGAAAGTTCTAAGCAGAATATCTGAAGGTAGATTCCCATACTTCTGCTCACAGTCAATCACACTTGACTTTTGTGGAAGCCAGTTGCACTTCTTTTAAGTTTCAAATCTCTCAGGGCAAGAAGTGCAAAAATCTAGAGATTTTTATTCTGTTTTGTGGTCCACACCAATCTCACTGATTCTTACTTGTCAAATACTTCTTTTACAAAGCAAGGCTAAGGGCCACACAACTTTGTAACAGAACAATAGATTTGTTTTTTATGTAATTACTGACTAAAAAAAATTAAAGCTTTATTTTATTATTTTTTTATTATTTTATTAAAGTATTTAATGAAAAATTAAGAATATTCCTTTCTTGTGGTTTGATTATTTTGGTTGTCAGTGCATGTTTATATAATTGTACACTGAAAAGAAAAATCTTTCCTTTGCAGAGCTGCCTGCACAATGACCACTGAGCATATGGAACAGTAGTAAGAACTACCCTAGTTGTATGATGTAGCTTCGCAGAAGATGTAGAATGTGATACTCACAGCTTCATAAAATAAATGTCTTTGTTAGAGCATATTAGTGTTCGTTTTCAGGATAAATATATGTAAGTTTTATCCACTTACCAGCCTGAATAAGCATACATTCCTGAATAGAAAGCAAGTGGTAATCCCATAATACTGGCATCATTCCCTGCAAAGGCATTTTTAAAGTGCTGTGTTTCTCCTGCAAAATCAAAAAAAAAATGTTGAAAAATAAGCTTTTTGGTCATAACTACTTCTAAGAAAATAAATATAACACATCATGGAACATTAAATCAGCCAACAGTTCACTGACATCGAGTTCTGCCCTTAACCTTAAATTCTGACCCAATCCTTGCAGCCATAATCTGCCAGCAAAAAGGCTTTGTGGCATCTGTCTTCATGCAGTAGGAGAGTTTGACCTATTAGTTTGTTTCAAAGCATTCTGAGCTTGATGACACTCACTGCTCTGTCATTTCCAGCAGCGACTTAGATCAGCTTACATGAAAGAGCAGAATGAGCTCAGTAGATTTTGATGTGGAAAATTTCACTTGTTCAACAGTTTAATCAGAAGGACCTTTGCTAGCATTTAATTCAGAGGCAACATTTATAAGATAAATAAGCCCAAAATTTTAAAACATTTCTACTATTGAAAAATTAGTTTAGTAGCTCCCAACCATGATAATCAATACTGTACTAATATTACATCAATTAAGAATTATCTACACATCTATAAATGCAAATATGCAAGACTTTTGTTATGCTCTTATTCATTTACAAAGTGCTTTATGTCCCCACCATATCCCAAATTTCCTGAGAAGCAATGATCCTCCATAGATACGGAACAGGAAGAAAATTAATTCAGAGTTAAATTATGAGTCATACAGAGTTAAACAATGAGTCATATCCTCTACCCTTTACTCTGTTTTGACTGAGCCCTCAGTCAGAATTCCCATTGAAGCATAGACTTTTTGGTTAAGGGAGAAACTGTGGCCAGAGGAAGGTCCCAGTGGAGAATCGGGGACACTGATTGACACTAGTCAACTAGACATTAGTTCAGGGCAACAATCCCCAACCAAACCTGAGTTTGACATGCTCCAAAGGTCTATGAAAAGAGGGCAGATAGGAACCGAGAGAAATTTTGCACATTTCATGTGTCATGTGCAACAGGAAATGGCATTGCAAATGCCAGAAAGAAAGGGAAAAACAAGAAAACAAAAACAGTGAATCAGCAGAGTGCTACACAGGAAAACTTTTATTTCAGAGTCTATATTAACCACAGAGAGCCATCTGTCCCGGAGAAACAGAGCTTACTATAACACTAACACAAGACTTCACTTGGGGGGGAGGGTTTGTGAGCATCAGAAAAGAGTATCCCCTGGGACATAACCAAAAACTGTGATAGTTTTCGTTAGGTAAATTCTGTCACCAATACAGTCAAGAGTGCTCCCTCCCTATTCTGCCTTGCTATGCTTAATGGCTGCTTATGCTCTGTGTAGCTGTTGTAAGGAGGGTGACCTGGGGCTTGTCACCATCTCACACCTGCTTCTCAGGAATAAAAAAGTTTCTACAGGCAGCTGAGCAGGTGTCAGTGAAAAGAGGGCCTTTACAAGGGCATATACTGACAGGACAAGGGGAAACTGCTATAAACTGACAAAGGGCACATATAGATTAGACATTAGGAAAAATTCTTCTCTGTGACAGTAATGAGGCACTGGAACAGATTGTTCAGAGAAGCTGGGTATGTTCTGAAAGTGTTCAAGGCTTTGGATGGGCCTTTGAGAAACATGGCCTAGTGGAAGATATCTCTGCCCATGGCAGAGGTTTTAAGTTAGATGATTGTTAAGGCCCCTTTCAACCCAAACCACCATATGATTTTGTGGTTCTGTGAATTGTGAGCCCCCTCTACCAGCACACACATGTACCATGACTAGGGACTAGCACAGTTAGAGGAGACATCCTGCCTGGACAGGGCACATAGTCTGGGGAGGTGTATGCACATCTGCCTTTAAATCCCATCCCGCCCCTTTCACAAAGTTCAGGCCAAAGACAGATTACAGAGAAGAGCAGTCTTTTGCTCCTTTGAAAAGCGAGTCTGATTGGAATAGTCTTATTGGCATGCTAAAGGAAATACCAGTTCATTCCAGTGTAGTTCCACTCTAATCAATGACATGACAGTACCAAACCTCAATTAAGCAAGCACAAACTAATTAAGAGATTTTGCTGCTGTAAGCATTATGTGGTAGAGGCAAGTGGGGAAAGACTGTGGAGGGTATAAATAAGATAAAAGCTCTTTAAAAGCATTTACTTTTCATTTCGTACCTTTAATTAGCTGGATAACTCCAGGGACTATAATTATCAGAATTGCTACAAGCTTACAAAAGGTAAGGAACATCTGAATGCGGGCACTCCAGCTGACACTTGTGCTATTCAGGACCATCACCAGTGCTGTGAGGGGAAAAAGAAAAGTCAGAAAGAAAAAATTGTCACAGAATTCTTTGCCAGCAGAGAGGTCACACAAACAACAGATTCTGATGCATTAAAGGAAATACACACTGATAACCTTCTCCAGCTCTTGTCCTCCCACTTCTCTCACCCCCCTTCAAGGTACCACACCAAAGGCTTGAGCTGAGCCTCTACGCCTCACCCACTGCACTGATCATCCATCTGTCCCAACACACCAAATTACAGCTTCATTGACCCATAATTGTCAGCTGCTAATAGATAACTGACTGGCAGGACCCTGTTTCGGATGAAAGAAATTAATTGCCCAACTCTTGTCACTCCAGATTTCTTTGTGCTGCTTCAAGTAGAGATTTGTATTTTTCATAAAACAATAACAATAACCATATTAAATTTTCTCACCCTTGTTTAGGCCACGCATGAATTTGTAACTGCTTTACCTCTGCTCCTCTTTTCCATGTTTGCCCCTCCTTTTTGCTGTACCACCAGAGATGCAGGAGGGCCAGAGCACAAGTGCTGTGCCCACCCTTGCTAGCAATCAGTGAAGAAACAGAGACATTTTACTTATTGAAAACAAAGCCCAGGTCTGCAGCTCACCAGCATGTGGAGAGATCAGAGAAGGGTTTTTTCACCCTGCCTGGTCAGCTCGCATCTCCTTCTGGGTCAGGGACAGCATCTTCTAGCATTTCATACAGCACTGACTGACAGGAGGAGGGCAGGTCTCGTCATTTTAGTGCCACTTATTCTATTCTACTTAAACAGAAGTTTAGGTATTAAAAACAAAATTAAAATTTCCCTAAAGAATGGAAAATGGGAGCTATTTTACTAGATAAAAAAATCTCTTTCCCCTGCTGCTTCAGGGAAACACGGTCAAGCATATTCTTCTCTTTCTTGCCATCATATGGAGCTAATGAAGTAGCTCCTCATCTCAATCCTCCTGTAATTCAAGCTCTCTCAAGAGTACCAGTTTATGTAAATCATCAAAATCATCAGCCACATCACAGATCTCGAGACACACAAAAACACAATTTGCTAGTTTGTAGGAGCTAGCACTGTAAATCTAGCATGGCACAGGCTTTCTGGAAAAAAAACTCCACTGATTTATCTCAAGTCTTTTATACAGTTTCTCTTCACCAGTGAGGTCAAAAAATATTAAAAAAATCTTCTCATTTCAACTGAAAGTAGTTTGAGTTTAATGGAACAGGGAGAAAATTCTAAGTAATCTGGATACCAGTGAATTTTTAATATATTTTTAAATAAAATAAAAATTCCAGGGGGAAAAAAAGAAAGCATTTTTCCAAAATTTTTATTTGGGAGAGAGACAGTCCCACTCTCAAATGAGCTATTTACAAGTCAATATATACTCACAACATCATCTAACACAATTTTTTCACCAGAAAAGGACCTTGAAGATCAAAATCTTTACTCAGTTCTGTATTTCACCATATTTCAGAGCTGAAGTGTTCTGAAGTCACAAAGAAATCACTTGGACTTCTGCAAAGTTTCACTTGACACCCAAAATTATTTTTTTTTTTTTTTGCTTTTCTGCTTCCTTGTATATCTGTATTTGAAAGGGAACAGAAAATACCAGGGCCCTGATTCATTGCTCTATTGTTCCAATATTACACTGACATATCTTGACTAATTTAAATTTTGAAAGATCCCTTTAAGTTGCTGATGAATATTAGTGCTGTTTGAGCCTCCCATTCTTTTCCTGGGGCTTGATTACCAGTAAGACTAACAACCGTCATTTCAGCAAAATATATTTAAAATATTAATTTCACTGAAAGTGTTAAAGTTATAAAATAATCCAGTGCCATAGTCAAGCACTTGCTTATTTTAATTTTCCTAGAAGACTCAGGATATCATACTTTTATTCTGTAGAAAGTGAAGCCTAGGCACGGACCAGAGCACAAGAAAATTTCAAGGAGGATTTCTTTCATGTAAGAGAATCTGCAATTTGATATCCTGCTTACCCAGAGTTTAAGTTGACTGCAGCAATCAGTCTGTCATCTTACACAGGTCAGATAGGTAACATTAGTGGAGAGAGCTCCTCCAGGTTTTCTAATGCATTGGTTTCACCTTCCTGATACACATATGAGAAAGTTACTGGATGGTAAGGCCTCAAACACTTAAGAAAGGGGCAGTCACAACTCCTCTGGGCAACCTGTGCCAGTGTCTTACCACCTACATCAGAAAAATTTATTCCATGTGTCTAATCTAAACCAGCCCTTTTCCGGTATGAAGCCATTTCCCCTTATCCTATTGTCACAGTTTAAGCCCAAATTGAAATTAAACCTGGCAGCTGCTTGCTCAACTCCCCCCCTTTCACCTGCCACCCACCGGTGCATGAGAAGAACCAATGTAAAACTTGTGGGTTGAGATAAGAACAGTTTAATAATTGAAAACAATGTAAAACACAGTAATAATGGTAAATAAATAATAATAACAGAAAGGGAAAAAAGCAAGTGCTGCACAATACAATCGCTCACCACCCACTGAACAGAGCCAGACCCCTCATTCCCAAACCCAGATCAGATGTCCTTCCATTTAAATCTTCACAGTTTATATGCTGGGCATGATGCTCTATGGTGTGGAATATCTCTTTGGTCAGTTCAGATCACCTGTCCTGGCTATGTCCCCTCCCAGTTTCTTTTGTTAACGTCCTCACTAGCAAAGCATGGAGGCAGGGAAAAAATGTCCTTGACTATTGATGAACTGGACTTAGCCAAAAAAACAAAACATCAGTATGTTACCAACACCATTCTCATTCCAAATCCAAAACACAGCTCTGTAACAGCTACTGAGAAGAAATTAACTCTGACCTGGCTGAAACCAGAACACCTAGCACTGCTTACCCTTGTAAAAGTCCCTTGATACAAATGTCCTTTGATGGTCCTTCATAAGAATAAGTGCAGAATTGGAGGACTGTTCTAGTAGTAATTCAGGCTGCAGGGCTGAAACTTAAGTGCTTACAAGTGCTTGAAAAATTCCAGACCAGTTTTACATTTTTTTTTAAATTTTATTTCATGGTACTTATTAAGCTATAAGTATACAGCCTTCTTTATAATATAATATTATATAATATACATTATTGCTCATCATATACTATTAATAATAGTAGTAGTATTTCATAATAATAAATTTAGTCTTAATGATTCTATGTGGATAACACTTGTCTAGAAATGTGGAGCTTACACTAGTATCATATACCAGCACCATAGTAACTGGTTGTGTTAGCAACTGGGTAGTGAAAGGCAATAGGGAAGTGGAGTCATGAAGAAAACTGCTAAAAATCAAGAAAAGATGATGACAGCTGTGCCAGGGTTCAAAAAGGACATTATATTCTGGGACTATGGCCATTAGAACCTTCAGAACAGGGCCTATTGGAGATATTTAGAGAAACTGATTGCAGACACTGATAAGGGATCACAGCAAATATCAGAAGGAACAGCAGTTTCTCAGAGAAAGGGCAGTAAAAGGAGGACTCGGATCTAACTTTTCTAACTAAAAGTCAGACATTAAGTGTGGCTGCATCCTCAATGAAGAGACAGTTAGCTTCAGAGGATGAATAACAATACCTCTCTGAGATGCCTATCCCAGATGAGATTGTTTACCTTCAGGAAGTTACTCTTTCCTCTTTCTCCACAGACTCTATGGGGAGGGGAGCATAGATTACCTAAATACATTGATAAAATCAAGATGAATCCTAACCAAGAGGAGTGTGGAGGGAGAACAAAATGGGGTTCATAAAAAATCAAACACAATGGAAACACCAAGCATGTTTTTCACAATCTCTTTCCTTCCCACAGACACACAGCTATACATGAATAACAAAATCTAATGGGAGAAGCAGCAGTGAGCATTACATCCTGTCTGACTTTTCAGAATATATGTACCATTGCCTCAGCAGGAGACCAAGAAAACTGCTCTTCCATAACTTGTCAGACTTTTAGGGTCAAGGCATTCAAAAAATGCCAAAAAATACTCTCAATTTGCAGACCCTAATGAGCCAATTAAAAGTCACAGGAAGCACAAAAGCACCTATCAGAGCATATTTGCAAGAGCATATCAGAGCATATCCCTGCAAGCCAATAGATATTTTAATGTAAATTGCTTGTCTGATGACTGTCAGCAGTAGAGAGTGGCATCTGTAACATCTGCCTCAATGAGGGGGAAAAAAGGCATCTAATTATAGACTCATAGACACCAATAAAACTTGGGGCTGGAGCGTTTTCTAAAAAGCACTGACAGACCTGTACAGCTAATCTCAGTTTTCAAGCATAACTTTACCTCTAACAGCCAAAGTTTGGGGTATTTGAGTTTTTTGGCATACTTCCCAAAAAAAAAAAAAAAAAAAAAAAAAAAAAAAAAGAGACGGAAGTTATATATTATTGCAGTGTAAAAGGCCCAAAATACACAACATTTGAATTAGTGCAAAAACTCAAGTGAGGTGGTGTTTTTCAGTATCAGTTTTTAATGGCTGAAACCTGTTTATCTGCTTTCTGGTACAGAGGCCATGTGAAAAGTTTGGCACAGGCTCAGTTCCTATTCGGGCTACATATTGACAGAAGAGTTTGATACCTTTCCACAGTGCAATTTATCCCTTCTTGTTACCATTATATTTAGGTTTACAATGAGGAAAAGAATTAATAGATATAAATAAAGCAAGAGATGAATATAGGACATTTTTTGCAAAGATAGGCATGGTGATAGGATGTTTATGTCAAGAAACAATAAATATGGAGGAGTCTACCAACTTTCACTTCAAGAGAAAAATGAGTTTTAAACTTATTCTCCTAAAAAGACTCCCTTCAGTATCAGAACAAAGGTGGACAACTTCCCTTTGCTTTGTGTCCTGGAGCTATTTTGTCCTGCTGGAACTAAGTGGGGAGTTAGAAGGGCTAGTCTCCTGTTTGCATTTTCTGCAGCTGTCCTTCCCTGTGTTGGAGCACATCCAGCTTCTCTCTCCCCTACCTGGCCATTTCTTTTCACAAAATTGTAGTAATTACATCCTGCCTCTGGAAGTGTTCAAGGCCAGGTTGGATGGGGCTTCGAGCAACCTGATCTAGTGGAAAATGTCCCTGCCCATAACAGGATGATCTTTAACGTCCTTTCCAACCTAAACTATTCTATGATTCTATGAAATGTATAGTGTAATAAAAATCTTTGAGATGTCTGCTCTTCTTTCACATACAGTTAAATTAACCAAGTTAAGAAAGTTAACTGACTTTTTCTGACAAACTGATATCTGCATATCCAGTATTTGATCTAGATTCTTCTCCTCGTGAAGATTTGCTTAAGAAACACCAAGTGAATTTAAGTGATTTATAAGTTTGAAAAAAAAAGGAAGGTTTTGCTTCAGAAAGCTGTGGCATCTGAAAAGAGACTCCACACAAGCATCCTTCTCTCTACTGAGACATTGAAATGTTTGGAGATTTTGGTTGGTTGGTGGTGTTAAAAAAAGAAAAAACATAATAAAGGCAACTAAAAACGAAAGCAGCATATTGGAGAACAGAAAATTTTCTTTTACAGATTGGTCAAGATTGGTCTAAACAGGTGATTTTGAGGGGAATTTTGTGCCCAGCAAAAGTCCTTTTCCTATAAATAATAAAGCAAGAACAGAGATTTTTTAAATGTCACCGTGTCCAGTAGTTGCATTTTAACTCTCATCTGATCTACATCTCCTCTGCACTATCATTCCTTTTGCACTGAAGAGGCACAGAGGAGAAATGGTGGGGAGTAGAATGGCTGTTGCCTTTTACAAGAAATATTTTTTTGGCGGCTGGTAGAGTAGCAATAGTATTTGCCACTCCCCAACATAATCCTGGTTGCATCCATTTCAGTCAACCTTTTAATAATAGGCTTAAGATGCATCAATAGAGATTCAGGTGGAGAGAAAAAAACAAAAAAAAAGGAAAGAGAAAAGCTGTATTGTGACAAGGATAGAAAAAACTGGGCTAAAATACTAGCGATGTTTTAAAAAACTCTCACACTACTGATTTTAAACCCAGTTTAGACAAACATTTCTAAGAAATTGTTTAGATAACACTGATTGTGTTTGGGATCAGGGGATTACCTGGATATTTTTCAAAATTCCTCCCTCTTCTTTCTCGTACAACAAGAAATGACAAGGTAAAACAACAGAACAAAGTCTTAACCAAGGAGAGAGTTCAGTGGTGCATGCCACTGCCCTTCCCTGTGCAATAAAGACATATACATGACCGGTGCTCTCTCATCAGGCAAGGAAGGAAAAGGGACCAGGCATGGGTAAGAAAAAAGGCATGTCATTTCACTTTTGATTAACTAAAAATTTGAAGTGATACTACTTTTTGCACCATTATATTGGATCATAAGATCTTCAGGGCTCCAGAGTGTCTGTTCAGCTCACCAACTTAATCTTATCTATCGCTCTGCCTACATGCCCAATACCAAGCATTCATAACAATTACCACCACAGCAGCTGATTCTTACCCTACAAGGATTAACAGCCAGACACTCTGTGATCACTGAGCTTAAGTGTAGCAGAAGTTCTAAGAACTACTGCAAATGAAACTCCACTGTAGAGCATACTGCAGAGAGTAAAGCTCAGTCTGATATATCACTGTTTTTCTCAGTGTCATCCCATTCACCACTACAAGTTTTCTACAAGAATCCCTCCTTTCAGTGAAATGCCAGTTCATCCCACCTGTTCCATACAGACCCACTCTGTACAGGAGTGTCTGCTGTGACCTCCCTTCTCCCTTTAGGCTGTGATTATTTCAGCCTAATTCCACCTCCCCTGCAAAGCTACTTATTAGTTCAATTATTTTGCCAAGCCCTGGCTTATCACACAGATTTTCACTTAAATTAAAAGCAGTAAAAAACGTATTTCAAATTGTTCACCTATTGTGCTTGACTCACAAGCAATTAACAAAACACTTTGATGCAGTCCTCACTTAACATTCCTTCTGTTTCAGTGACCTTAACATTACTGAACATCTTTTTCACACTTGCACTAAAATGTTTTAGACAGATGTAGCTGTAAAAAATCATTGACCTCAAAATTAAAACCCCTAATTCAATTACTCCTATGAAACCCATAGTTTGGGCATAATTAAGTTAGAAAGGAATGCAGTCACATACGTTTTTAACACTCCAACCGGAAAGGAAATCTTATCAAGTGAGCTCCCACAAAAAGCCACAGTAACCTGGAGACTGGAAATTTCAATGTAAATTGAACTCCTTGCCCTGAAGAAAGAAAAAGTCATCTGAACCTATTATTGTGCAAAACCGAAGGGGTCTCCTATAGGCCTTTGATCATTTTTCATGTCTTAATTCCTTTTCCAGTCTTTTTGTTTCTGGTATGTGCACTGAGCAAATTGAAAGGAACAATCTGTTACTAATTACTCAGGTCTACTCTGCACTCCCTCCCAGCACAGCTGAATTCCAAAGTGTGCCCACAAGGAGTATCCTCACCAGTGACCAGACAGACAGGGAAACAAGCCTCAAATGCTACAAGCTCTAGAGTGCCATTCCCATAATCTTTTGTGCCTTTCCATTTCATGCATCCTCCATACCAGCCCAGGTACACTGTACAGCCTCTGCTCTCACAGTAGTGCCCCTCTTTCCACTGCAAGTTTTGGCTTTCTGTAACCCTAAATGACCCCTTTTACACTAACTACAAAGTTAGCAAGTGTAGGACAACAAGCGAGCAACAACCACACACCAGGCTGAATGTTCTGCTCCCAAAATTTGCTTTCTGAACTACAAGTGCCTCAATAAGGATTATTGCCAGGATGGAAAGAGTGGGACTGGGGAAGATGACCTCATGTTGTCTGTCTGCACTCAAGAGAACTACATTTCTTCATGGCATCATACTTGGCATTTAACTGCCTCCTAAATCTAAGGTACAGCAAAGCACTTAAAGCAGGTAATCTTTCTTGCATATCTCTGCCATTACCTCACCGTCTCTTAGAGACTGAAATTGCTTCTACAAAAAGAAAATTTGGCCATTAATTCAAGTGGCAACAGAATCAGCCTTGAAAATAGATTTTTCCTGCCAATGATAAAGTCTGCTGTTCTTTTTGCTCCTGCATTTGTTCACAAACACACCCAGGCAAAATGTCACACAGGTGCCCCTGGCACTGGATGCATGGGAATTAATGATTTACATTAAATAATTACCTGCTCATTTTTTTCAATTTATATAATCTTTACCTTTCCCTGAAACCTAAAATTGGATACTTACTGATGCCGACAGCTGTAATAAGTTTAACTGCAAGTTCTGGGATTTCACACTGCATAAAGAAAGGTTCCAAGATATAGCGTCCAAATGCCAATGATATCACTGCTGTGGCAGCAGGGCTAGAGTGAAAAAAAAACAAAGTCACTATATTAATCTGCAATAGTACATAGCTATTATTCTTATTGGATCACGCTGTAACTTCATTATCAGAGACCTCTGAACCTTAATTTTGGTGCTTTCTTTGAGCTTTGCTGACATGTACCACAGTTTCTGAATGCAGCACTAGTCAGCGATTCGGATCTGACAGCAAAACTTCTTACCAGATTGTCTCTTACAACTTCCATGTTGCAAAGCAGTCATAATCAAAACTGAAAAGTATCAATAGAAATCCTCATTTACTCACCTGAAGTGAGCATTAGCTAGTAATCAGATTACATTGGCAACACCCTGCACAAAAGTCAATGGATTTTAGTGGCCATATATATCTCACTTCTCAGAGACACAAGCAAATTAATTTCATTCAAGCTGAGCATTCTGGTTTACTAAATTAAGTATCCAAAATATACCCAGGTCTTTTATTAAATTCTGAGACAGTCCAAATGGGATTTCTAAAATACAAACAGAATTTGTTCCTTTTATTGACTAAAGATTTCCTAGCACTGCAAGTGAAAGCAAAAATCCCTGTAGTATACCATAGAATACCATAAAACAAAGGAATATGAAGAAAGACAGAATGTTTCTTTATTTGGCCAGCTAGTGTTTTTCATAGTAAGAGTTAAGTTTTCCAACACCCAAAAAGCTGTTGCAGTTGCAAATTTGAAATGCTCCTAATATTCATACAGCCCTTCTATGTGAGAGAAGCTAACTGTTTGACAGAAGCCTTAGCACTGACACACATTAGTAGCAAATTAGCCTGTGTCTGCAGGTTACTGTTCATGTTCCATTTAGAAGGACATTTTCACCCTCATTAGGACAGCTGGTGGCATCTGTGGTTTATCACATACACACTGTATGGTTTATCATATAGACACTGTAGGACAACAGGCACATGATTCTCAAAGAACTTCTGAGTTGAACAAGAATTCAGAATTCATCCAAATTTCTTGTGAAAAAACCTGCAACACCTCACTTCACAGAATTTTGATAAAAATTCTATGGAACAGGGTAGAAATTCTGCAGAGATGTTGTTCTTCATTAAACTATAAAAGAATTTTCCACAAGGGAGTTGCACCATGGAAACAAAATGTTTCTCTCTGTTACAACAACTCGGAAGTCACACACTGTGTTGGACCAAGCTGCAGAACAACACAGAACAATCTTCCTCAGTAAGTTTCTGCACAGACAAGCAAAGGCTGCTGCATGTGCATGTCCCATGCATGGGGATGTTCTTCTCACTGGCCAGCAAATGGCTTTGCAAATTTTGTCTGGATTTTCACAGACATTTACTGCAATACTTCTAATATCAGGAGATCACCAGGCTTCTGGTTTTTAAGTACTGCATGCAGCCTTCCATAAGTAGTTTTGGAGTGCTCTAGATCAGATGAAAGATCAGATCTTTGGAGCTGTCCCAGACTTTTTTTCCTCAGTCCCAGCTCCTTTCCCCATAACTTGGACTTTAACCTCCCATTTCAAGGAAAAGCCTTTTTAAAAAAGCAGACACTGCTATCCACACCACTGTTTCTAAAAACAGAGCTAATAGCTCTACCTTCGACATTACCACGACTCTCCGTGGGGGAGATGTTGCTGGCAATGTCAATTAGTGGAGGTAGAAGTTCAAAGAATGGAGCAGTATTAAAAAGACACACAGATGGGATGTTTAGGGACATAGCTTAGTGGCAGACTCTGCAGTGCTGAGTTAATGGTTGGACTCCATGATCTTGGTGGTCTTTTCCAACCTTACTCATTCTATGTTTTTCCTTTTGACTACAGTACTACAGGCAGGCTGGCAGGCCTCAATAGCTGTGTGTTCTGGAGCAGGTAGAAAGTGCATAATCAGCTTCCACAGAAGGGCAAGGATACAGGAAGACACCAGATGAGGCCCAGGGACAGGGTCCCAGCACATACCACAGGTGAGTCAGGCACCTGGCAGCACACTCCTCCTGCCTTTGTGTAGCAACCACCAAGTGAAGCTCTACAGACAATGCATTCACACTGCTGTCTTCACTTGTTTGAAAAATAGTTGTTGGAGGTTTTTTAAAGGTATATAAATATATATAAAATACAACCTGGCTTTGGGAGGGAAAAAGGTTCACAGTTGCACTGGGTCAGAAGCAGTGCAGCGTAAGGCAGAACTATTCTGTAAGTGGGCAGAGTAGTTAAGTGTGTTCTCCACTGTCAAGTGGCAGCTTTACAGAGATATATGAGAGCAAGAAATGTCTGTTTTGGTTGTTACTCCTCCACCAGCCTGGAAGTGTGATAATCCTGCAATCTTTCATAAGAAAACCCAGCCTAGCTGAGATGTGTGTCTTCAACTTCATCTGCTGAAAACAAAAAATAAACATATATGAGGTCTCAAGTTCTTTGATAGAAGCAGTCAGTTTCCTGATGCAGGAGTCAGCTATAAAACTCTACACAGAGTTTCAGCAGTGCTGCTCTGATCATTGCAAGTTACAACATGTATGCCTTCCTCACTGCCTCTTACACTGGGTGATTAAAGAAACCACTGATGTTCTCTCCCATGCAACATGACTATTTTCTGGGTGTGGGGCAGATGACGATTACTAGAAGCATTTTCACAACACTCCTGGGACACTGTCATACATAAAAAAAATAATTATTTTGTGAGGAAAGGAATTTACAATGCCTGGTTTCTTATAGGTGTTTGTGCCTAAGTTAATAAGTTGCCTCTGTCAAACAAAGTGTAGATTAAGAGGGGGATTTCTAATACTGTTCCTGTTTGTTGATTCTCTGATGTGAAGTGATATAGCTGTTCACACCACTATGAAAAACATAGGTCTCAATCCACTTCCTGATTGTCCTTTTTGGCAGAAGTTTCATACAGTTGAGACATCTGCCCTTTCATCACATTTGATGGAAATTATGCAGTTAATTCAAAGGTTACATTTTGGTAGGGAGGTTGTGTTGAACCATCTGACATACAAAATTATTTCCCCTGGAAACAACATAAGGATTTATAGATTCATTATGACTCAGCACAGTCAGCACTTTTAAACTCAACAGTCTATGCTAGAACCTGTCAGTGTTATGTAAACATAGTTATGATTTGAAATGAGGCTTGTGCCTCATTTGTGACTAATCTGCTGATTGCAGAAGAGAGGGGAAAGAAGTGCTAACCAGCCTGAGCTGGGGATGGAGCATTCCCAAGCACATTTTGTATAAGTGAGTTGCCCTGTTCTACATATATCAAGATCTCCAAAGTCAGCAAAACTGCAAAAATAAAAGGAGAGGCTACACATGAGTTTGCTATGTTGATCCATTTACATTATGAAAGTTTATATTATATAATTCAACATCTTGATATTGTAATTCTTCTGCACAAGGTCAAAGGCTGCACACCAAGGCAATACACTGGACATTTTAGGAATGTGAAGATAATGTTTTATTATTTGGTTAGTTAGTGTTTTTCAAAATAAGAGTCAAGTTCCCCAACACCCCACAAAAACAAAAAATCAGGGCCCAATCTGACATATAAAGCATACACGGTGCCCTTAACTCTAAAAACTACTGGACAATAGTTTTACCAGGTGTTACTCCTGTATCCACAGACAACAGTAATTGCTCCAGAAGGTAGACTAAGACTGAGAAAAGGTAAAGGTGACTTCCCTCTTTCTGTACTCTATCTAGGTATGGCAAACAACATTATTAGTGACATCAGTGACCATCAATAGTAAGCTTAGCAAAATTAAGGCAAGTAATTCAATTTTTGTGGCAGGGAGTTTTCTTATTTCCCCCATATATGCACACATCTCCTTGAACATTAGATGATTAGAATAGCACTTTTAAACCCTCTGAAGCAATCATAGTAAAAGAACACAGTTAATTGACCAAAATATCTTTGATTTTTTTTGCCCAACATATAGAAGAGATTTTTCTTTATGACTGACAAGTGCGTTGCCATCAGAAACAGTCATGATACACTTACCGAATGATGAGTAGTTCAACCCAGACCCTCACAAATGCAGGTAATGGGCCAAAGGCCTCCAGGATATAGGTGTAGTGACCACCAGATTTCTTAATGCATGTTCCTAGTTCAGCATAGCAGAGGGCACCTGTGAGAATTCAACAGGGCCAACATGAGAGATATCCAGAAATACCTATCAAATAATTTATAGCCTGAACAACAGAGCTGCTATGATATCATAACTACTTTTTATATATTTTAATTTTTTTCCAATGAATTTTGCAAGTTTTAATTCATTCAGTAGTAATTCATTAAATTCATTGACACGTAGTAAACTAAACCATTTATCCACTTATATTTAAAGCCACTGGACAAGCTATTTGCAGTAAGTGTTGTTACTACTCTGCATCTCGTAAAGAAGGACAACAAAGTGGGGTGTTACACGAGATACGTTACTTCCCAGGTAGCCAGACTGCATCACTAAATGAAAGATTTCTGACACACTTGTTATCAAAGGTTGATTTACTCCTCTCAGCCTTAGAGATGCCTGGCTCAAACTCTAAAGGTCTAAAAACTATTACCTCACCTCAGCCATGGATAAAAGCAATCAAATGGCCCAAATTTGGAACCAGGATCTTCAGATTAAGAATTTTCCTCAGTAATACTCCTAACATTTTACATATAAAACTCAGGGGGTGACTCCACAGCTTTTCAACACTGGTGAAGTTTTTTTTGTGTAGTACAAATGCAGTGAAAAGTCAGGAACCATCAGCTAGCTACAAAGCTAGGGATTCACAGCTTCACAGGTGGACCACATCAATAGTGTTCCACAACCAAAAAACATAGGCAGCCCTTTTGGAAGACGACTCTGAGGAGCCAGTAATGAACAGTAATAAAGTTTGTTAGCACTGCATCACACAGAGTTAAGATCAGAAACATACATTAACTCATTTCAGCTCTCTTCCCTGCACATCTCTGTGTCACACACTTTTAGATAAGAACTACAGTTGCCAAAACCACATCACATGTAAAAGCCAATTAAAGCTGTACCACATGATGACAAATTCTCCAGCTTTATTAATTTGTTTTGTTTGAGGCTTTGCAAAAATGTGGCAACTTTTATCTGCTATTCTTTCGCTTACCTGAAGATGTGTTTAAAGGAACCCTTACAGCCACATTAAAGAAAGCTGTTTATGCATTTTCTTTTGCCAGCCTCTTTTTTTTGAGGTTCAGGATGAAATGAAATTGTGTTTTAATATATGTTATAAACACAGCTTCAGCAAGACCTTACATGATCTCTACATGTGATTTAACTATAACTAAGTCATGCAGGGAACTAAAAAAAAAAGAAAAAAATTTTAAAAAAGGCAAGAACAGCCAAAAAGCAAAAAACTGTAACAGGTCCATCCTGAGAACAAGAGACTATCTTTTGCTGTGCCAAATTACACAGTTCTTCCCATCTAGAAGTCTGGAAAATTACCTAAAAAAATCTGTCTGATAAAAGAGAGGGGGTTATTTTGGTTTGCTTGGTTTGGTTTGGCTTCTTTGTGAGGCTTTTTTTTTTTTTTTATTGTAGAAGCTTTACTACACAGCTAGAAGATTACTACTACTAAAGTTACAGCCATAAATTCAGTGCTTAAGCAAATTTTGGGTTAAGTAACTCAAAAGCCCAAGATCTTTTGACAGGGTTACAAATAGCATCTGAGGTTTTTCTTGATAGGGGAATTTTGTTGCAGGCAGAACTTCCACATTTGTACAAGAGATTATGCTGCACGTTGTACCCATACATTTACGATTTCACCCAGATGGGTCCAAACTTACTAGGACTGTTTGGTCTGGGTTGGTTTAGCCTGTAAGAATATTTCTTTTAAGGTCAGAGCCAATTTACAAGGTGGCATTTGCATGTTCCGCCTATTAAGTAGATACTTAGTTCCTCTTTGTCCTCTTCACTCCTGCCAGTAAACAAGTAGTTTCCTTTTTAAATAAAGCCTATATTCATGTTAGTTCTTCAGTTTCTTTGAGATTAACTCTATTAAACAGGTCAATGAACCCTCTGTCCCACAGAGGCCAGGGTAGGGTTTTCCACTCTGAATGAGGGTTTTGTGTACAGAACAACTTAACTGGACTTCTTCAGAATTCAACACCCTTCAAGAACACAAAGAATTAGCAAAAACTCCCACAATAAGCAGGCTAGCAATAAAACTCCCAGGGCAAATTTCTTCCATCACAGTTTTTTGTAGCCCAGTCTTTCAAAGCAACATCATGAGCGAGGAAGGAAGAAAAGAGCTGGGAAAAGGAGTTATTAGTATTATTGTTTTGCTCCCCTTCATGCCAATACATCTTACATACAGTGGGAATTATTCCTCAGACTTTGCTGTAGCCTCTAGGAAACTAGGTTGAGCTGTCTAAACATTTCAGTGGTGCTCATGCATCATGCTCATCCAGCAGCCAGGAGCTTTGCAAGCAAACCATAAGTACATCTCACAGACAGGAGGAAAATATACATACAGCATGTTCTATAGGGAAAAACGCACATTTGGTTTTCCTGTTCCTTTAGGGACCCACAAAAAAAAAAAAAAGCTTCCAACTTTCACCAGCTGGTGCCACGAGTGGGGGGACAGGGCTTGCAAATCTTTGCACCCTCCACAAAACCATCATGCAGCACAAACCCTCTGTAGTCCCATTGGTGCTCAAGCTCTGCACTTTGACTTCCTATCCAATCATAAAATCAGAGAAATAATCACAATAATTCACCAGCTGCCCCTCTAGACCAATTAGAATTTTTCAGAGACTTACCAAAAAGTGAGAGGATACCACACACTGTCCACACAGTCAAGGACATGCCCACGCTGCCTGTGTTCTTCAGGATGCCTTTGGGAGAGATGAAGATGCCAGCTCCAATGATAGTGCCAATTATGATGGATATCCCCCTCAAAAGTGTCACTTTCCTCTTCAGCATAACTTTTCCCTCCTGGGCTGGCTGTTTGCTGTCCATAGAGGACAACTTGCCATTACCTTGTCCCTGCAAGTAGCTTCCATTAGAGACCGTGGGCACGGCAGCTTTCCTAAACATGCTACAGTGCCACCAACACACTGCTGGCAAGCACAGGCAGAAAAGTTTTCAGCAGAAACTGAAGGGGATTTTTCCCCCCCTCTATGTAGCCAACTACTTTGTCTCTTCCTCTGTCTTCTCTTATCTTTCCAGCTGCTCCTACACACAGGTAACAAGCTCTTTAAGAGTATGTGAGCCCTTCCTGTGATCCAAGCTCAGCTCAGGAACACCTGCGTTTTCACACTGTGGTACTGCCCTATCATTGGAAACCAGCTCAGCTTCCGCATGGACTTGTATTTAAGCTCTTGTCATACCAAGCTACTCTAGCTGAATGATGATGCAAATTCTCCAGGTTTGCATCAGCCATTTGAAAAACCGCTGGCATTACTCAGCATTTCTCTTTTTTTTTTTTTTTTTCCTTTCCTTTTTAAACCGTACGGGCATGTTGTACAACTGGCCTGGGGGTGGTGAGAAGAACAAAGCAAACAGCTCGACCTAAACCTCGCTAGTCAGTGCAAGCATATCGCCCTCGACACCCTGAGACGCACTCCCAATTTTTTTAAAGCAGTTCAGAGCCAGAAACAAAAGCCTGCCTAAACACAAAGCTTGTCAGAGTACAAGCGGTAAAGAAATCAAACAGGATACGTCATTCCTGGGTCTAATCCAATTTCATTCTTGAAAAATTCTCAACAAAAGTTAAGTTTGTGGGGGCTGAACTGCTAGTGTCTTAGTTGATCAGCCTCTACCACGTCCATGTTACTAATCTGGAAATCTCTGCAGGGACCAGGAACCACCATAAAGGATCCATACAGCCCCAGTGTTATCCTGAGTTACTTAGCAACACGCCCCAGTCAGCCTAATGAGCACACAAGCATTATTTCCACGCAACAGGCATTTTCATAGGTGCAGCTGGTTTCCGGGACGTCAGGAAACAGCATCGCACCACCACTTCTTTGTTAAAATGCACTGCAAAGGTTTACAGCCACTTTGCATGTGTGACCGGGCAGGAGCAGGGCAACACCCCACACCACAGGGTCTCCAGCACCTCAGGAATCAGAAGGGGATTTTTTGTGTTATCGCAGAGCTCCTCTGACCCGATAAAGAGGTAATCAGGTGCACAAAAACATTTGCTTCATCCCATCATTCGAATTCAAACTGAGCAATTAGTGTTAAAAAGAGGTGTGTTCTCCTAAAACAGAGCAAAAATCAACAGCCTTCAAGCACTTTTGACCTAATCCAGGGAAAGCCTTTATAATATATGCTAAAGGGGAAAAATTCTTCGTGGTATAACTATTGCAGCTGCTAATAGCTTCAGATTAGATCAGTGAAGTGAGACATTATTGCTACAGTTACTGCTGTTACAGGTATTGTTTAATCAGCACCTAGGATTGGGAGTAAAAATAAGATCAGTTAAACCATTTTATCCTTCAAAAAGCAGGCACTGAGCTCACAGCACAATTGTGTTCTCAAATCTCTGTGAGAAAGAAGAAATCCTGGACTACCAACATGCTGCAGCTGTAAAATCTGTGTTTTTAAAGCCTCGCATTTTTAGTTATAACTCACCTGAAATAGTTGGCACTGAGATAAAAGAAGGCATTAAAAAAGTTTACATCTCATTTACATGCATATAGGTAAAAAGCGAAGTCATTGTAGCTTTTGACTACATAGCAGTTGGTTTTCTGAATATATATCCCTCTACCTACTGTGTGCTCAGTAGATGATCCTTCACTTCCCTGTACAGCAGCCCACATGTGACTGCACAGATTGCAGGCAGAGCCTTCCCTGTCACCCCACAACCCAAACCAACCCAATTTCCATGGCACTGGCTACAAAAAAGCCAGGATTAGGTGGCATGTTGTGCCAAGATGTTTTCTCTTGATGGACGTTCCACAGCCTGCCCTCCAGTAAAATTAGGCAACTGGATCAAATCAAACCAGCAAAAAGCATTAATCAGAGAACTGAATTGGGCTGGTGACCTTTATTTTAATCTTCAAAGGCTTTTTATTGAAGAAACACATGACATCTTCAAATACCTGATACTTTAAGGTAGACATCTTTAACTAATGTTTACCTTTTATTTACACAGGAAGTTGGTTCCAAGATTGAACCAAAAGCTCAATAACCAGATGACCCCGAGGCAACTTCCTGCAAGCCAGCTGTCTTCAACAACCAGCCAGTACAAATGCTGGGCAGTCTAATGGCTTTCAATCATTTCATTTAATTACTAGCCAGAAGAATACATGTTTCCCCTTTGGGCATAGCAATTAACACTCTCCCTCACAGGAAAAAGGGTGCTTGCTTCTTCAGTGGTATGGGAATAGAATGCACACAAATCTTGTGAAATTCCCAGGGAAATTTATAAGGTAGGACCAGAGGATGGCTGGATGGAGAAAATTCCTTTTCTTAACTCCTGGCAGCTTGCTAGTGATCTCATTTGTAGCCTTCCCAGGGAGTGTGTTTGTGTACAATGCTTCTCAATGCTATCCACAAAAAACAAGAAAAATAGGAGCTTTTCTCCTTTGAGTTCCAGCCCTACTTCAAATTATTAGTTCCACTGAAGGCAAGAAATATTTATTTGGTGTTGGGGAATTATTTGTTATATTCTGGGAATTTCATGAGCATTATCTGTCAACTGAGCCCAGTCCTGAGGAGGTCATGAAGCTGGAAAGTCATAACTATCTGCTGATCCCACTTACAGTATACTCACAAAATCTCTTCTGATTATTTGAATCTCACCAGGCATTTTTGCTTCAATTATTCATCTCAGAGCAAGGACCACTATACAAACACAGCAAACAATGCTCAGTATCCAACACTCAGAACAGCCCCAATCTTCCATAAAAAGTCACTCTAAAAGCAGAACAGAAAAGGTAAAAGGTGCAATTTTCTTTAGACTGATTAAATTATTTGAAGCAATGTTTCTAAAAAACATGTTCTCAAAACAAACTTTCATCTTCTAATGGCATCTGGCATTGTGCATAGCCTTTTTATTGTTTCTCTCTGGTTGTTTTTTTTCCAATTCATAGACATTTTCTCCTGAACAAACATTTTAGAGGATAACTGAGATCATCACTGTGAAACAGTTTCCTTTTGAATCTCACCACCAGCCCTGATCAATCGACCCACTGCCTGATCCAAACAAAAATCCTTACCAGAAAAGCCTACAAGTCCTACACTTATACCCTGCAAAGACCTAAAGCATCAGCCAGAAGATTCAGCAACCCAGACTGGTTGCCTGAATGCCACCAGTGGCCTGTCACAGTGTGAATAACCTTCCTGCCAGCTGCGGCTGCACCTCTCTTCTCAGTGCTTGAGAATCACAGGGAATAACAATACCTCAGTACCTCAGGCTGAACACACCTGACATGGTGTTACCCCTATTTATCACACTAATAAGAGTTTTGCCAACATCAGGACACAGCTGTATCTTTCCAAAGAAGCTACAATTTTCGTATTTCCCCTGGGGAATGCTACAAAACACACACAAAGCATTCACCTTCATGGTAATGCTAAAACAGACGCAGCGAAGAGAAGGACCTAAAGTTCAAACCCGAACTTGAGTTCCCAATTCTCAAGCCCACAAAAAACATAATTTCTAGATGCAGAAATTTTTCCAGGCATTTGTCTATCAGCTTTTTGCATTGAACAAATCTGAAGAGTCACAAGCCAAGCCTTCAGCCACACATTGCCATGGTGACTGGAGACATGGGAAAAAAAGAGGAAGTACAGCAAGACTGGAGAGATGAGGAAAGCCCCAAACTCTTACACGTGGGTGGCATGGCATGAAAAATGTTGTTTAGAAAACTGATCTGAGTCTTCTGTGTATAATGCCAAGTTATTTGTGAGCTTCAGAAAGCAGTCTTGTAGAAAGGCAATAGTCCGGTTTCAAATGTCAAAGGATGGGAAAGCACCTAAAAGTATTTGTTTCATGTAGATAATCTAGCATTGAGAAGATTTGAGTGAGGATTTTAGCTCCTATTGCAGTGTTGAGAAAGAATTTAACTAGTTGAGAGCGGGGGGGGGGGGGGGGGGGCGGGGGGGGTGGAATCTACAAGCATTTAAAAACTAAGGTGTCATTGAGACAAAATCATCATGAAGTAACAAAAATCTCAGGAGATTGGGACAGATTTTTAAAGTTTTAATGCAAACATAGAACTGTGAGAATATCAAAATACTTTGTTATCTCTACTACAGGTCAAATCTTTAGTTACAAATGGAACTGCTGAGAATGTTGGGGGTTGTGTTATTTTGTAGTCAGTCTTACAAATTATTCAATTATTTTGCATTCCACTTTGTGCTGGATACAAACATACTTAGCAGCAAAAGGAAAAATGAGACGGAATGAAATGCACATCCAGCCCACAGATTTTAAAAATAAGATAAAACCTCTGTAAGAAATCCAAAAGCAATTCAGATATTTTTTTCTTGTATTCTCAGTCAAAAGCTTCCAACAAAATGCAGGAAGCAAATAAAATTCTGATATCAAGAAGACTGCAGGCAACAGCAGCTTAGAAAGCAAATGCTTTTGAAAGTTTCCCTATCTTCAATTTGCTGATAGCTGCCAGTCAATTTTCAGCTGGAAAAGAAGGAAAGAAAAAAGGATTTTAGAAATCCCTCCTATTTTTTCTCACTATTAAAGTTTTATTTCAAAAGACACGATGAACTTGGCTGAATGGTTTCATAGTTTAATGTGTCTTTTTTAAGCAGACAGGAATCATTAGCACCTGGTATCAAGCATGAAAGCTCCACATGAGAGAAAGCAAATTCTCACTGAAGCCCTGTGGATATGAAAATATGAGTGTACTTTATACCACCTCATTTTTCATATTCAGGATATATGTAATCATAACCTAAGCAATGCTGTACATAAATATTCTTGAGCTTTCTGTGTTTGCATTTCTCATTAGCAGAATGAGACAACAACTTTCAGAGTCCCCATGTTATTTTTCCAAAGCTTTTGGATGCAAACACTGAGATAACCCATGGCACTCAAGAAATCAAGACCTCAGGGTAAATTTCCATTAAAACTGCATGTGCCAGATACCTGGCACGATGGCAAGACTGCTGGCAGCTTCAGCAAGTCAGGATTTTATTTCAGATGACTCAAGCTAGACTGGGCATGTGAAGAAAATTAATTGGCACTTCAGAAAAAAAAAATCTTTGAAAAACTTAGAGACAGAATTAGCATTTGTTGTAGTTGATAGCTTGAAATGTATCTTTTCCCATCTTTTAGTTGTGATTTCCCCCCAGCTTCTCTTTCTCCTGTTTACCTGGCGTCAAGTTACCATGGTTAGTGAAGTTTCTCTCCTCATCTCCACTGCGAGAGGCCGGATAGAGTAAAGAGAAGACCCTGCTGGCATTTCCAGCTGCTTGAAGTTTCTTTAGTCCAGGAGACTCTTCTTTCCAACACGGAAGTTTGTAACTTTGTTTTTCCTGTCCCAGAATGCCTCTGAGCTATGGAAGCTGGGCGGGCATGCTTACCTTGCCTTCCCTTTCTTTCCCCCCTGTGTTGCCAGGAAACCAAGCCCCCCCTCTCTCCCCCTCTGCCCCTCAGCAGAGAATACTCCTACACCTTTGTGGGCATTTGAAGACGTTGGTGTCTGTTGTTTCTTATCTTGGTGTGTGTAACCTTGATTTGTAGAAAGTTTGTAAGATGTACTAACTGAGAAAAATAATTGGTTCTCTCTCTGATGTTCCCACCCTCCGAGAAACCCTGTTAAAATAAACCCCCCAGACCCCAAATCCTTTGTCTCTTGTCCTTTGCATTCCCCTTCACAGAAATAAACTGTGGAATGCAAACCAGAGAGAGAGAGTCCCCCCCTGATTTCTTTACTCGCTCTATAGACTTGAATTCTTGAAGAAAATCAGTGAACCCCACAAACATATGCTGGCTAGAAACCTGAGTGAAGAGAAACCTCATCACTGAGCTAGCCAGGCCACACTCGAGAAGATCGAGTCAAGCATTGAGAATGTTTTCTATACCATTTCACCATTTTTTGTGGAAGGATTCTTCACAATAGATAAAAAGCTTGTAATGTGAAGAAAACATACAACTGCAGAGATTGTCAAATTTATCCTTGGCTCTAGCAGTTCCATAATCACTTTTATCATATTTTTCATACAATTTCTACAGTATGATCATCCATTTGCATTACTCTTCTACTTGATCAGGTGCTGAACTTTCTGTGAATCATAGTTTCCCACTATGAATCATATCTTTCTTGTTTTAAAAGGGTTAATGATACTTATCCCAGTTCACAGGTGTGACTGGTAGATTCAGCTGCTGAATTCTGTTATGAAAAGAATCTATGCAAAATCTTGGAGAGGCAAATTCAAGAACTTAAGCAAAGTTTTAATTTACTGACCACTAAGTAGGGAAATCTTTCAGATCCCTTGTCTTAATCTGAAGCCCAGTTCCTTACTTCCACCCTTAACAGAAGGTGTATCCCATCAGATTAAACAAGCTCATTCCCCTTCTGCTGCATCCAATTTGGACTAGATAGAGAATATATACAAAGTTATTTGATTTTTCTTAAGCAGAAAAACGACACTCTTACCCAAGAATAATTGTAATGGGAGTTGTAGATCCCATTTTGTTCTCATTCCTGTCTCAATTGCCACATGCAGCAATACTCACACTTCTTCCTTTTTGGTCCATTTAATGTAGATTTTTTTTGTCTGGAGACCAAAGCAAGCTTGGTTGGGGCACTGCGCAGGTCATGAATGCAGCAAGATCAGGCTTCAGCCAATGAGCTGTGGGGTGGTCAGGGCTTCTTTAGTAGCAATGGCACAGCACCTCCATCTACAGAGATGGACAGAAGCATCTCAGTTAAGGGTTGAAGCAGTGACAGAGTTTACCACAAAAAGGGATTTAACCGGCAGATAAGCAAAAGCAGGTACACGCCCAGAAATGTTTCAGCGGTGACTGGCAGTCAATCACTCACACAGTCATAGCAGTTTAGCATTGAAGTGCAGCCTGTGGATCCTACAGGGAATCATTTTTTTGGCATCTAAATACACATACTTTGCCTTCTTGAAGTATTAATAACTTCATCAGAAAAAACACATGCTTGGAGCACCACCAAGGTGCTTCAGCAGTTTGTACTAGTGCAGCTCCGTATATTATTCCCACACTTCAATAAAGAGGAGCATTTTACTGTTGAGGTCAGCTGTAACAGTGTTTGTTGCTGCTACCAGTCCAAAGCATCTCTTGAGACACACTCTTGGGTTGGCACAGACAGTCACTGTATCCAAAACTCACACACACACCCCACAGATAGGTCAGTGAAGAATGAGAAAGGGTCTCCCGTATGGTATTCCTGAGAGGTTTAGTCAGCCTCTGTTTTTACTTTGAAAACAGAGTTCCTATTTTCCACATTCACAATCTAGTCTTCAGCAGCACTACCTATTCAAGCATAGTAGTTTTACAATGTTTTGTGACATTTACTAATAAGACTAAGAAGCCAATGTATGGCAGATGGACACTATGTGGGCTTGATAGAGTATTTCTGAGTTTCTTCTTCTAGACTTTAAAATTTTGTGCAAAACAGCAACCATGCCAGAAATATGCCCTCTTCCCCCTCCCCACATTTGTGAAGAGGTATCATTTACCCAGATCCTGAGCAGCTCAGTCTCCAGGACAACAAAAAGTACTGGCATGGATTCCTAAGCACATTTCAAACTCATGCTTCACATATAAACTTAGAAATAGTCAACAGCTCCACTCTGTGTATAATGCACCACTTCCAGATTTTGTCAATCTAGTCCGAAGATTAAGAGAGGAGGCTTTCCTGTGAAATGTTTCTACTTTTATCATAGGCTTTTTTACAACAAAATGGACACTAACCTCAGAGTTTTAGTCTTCTTTGTTAACCTTGCCTGCATTTCAAAGAGGAGAGTTGAGAGGACTCTTTAAGAAAGCACAATTTGAGGGCTCTTGCCTTAAATAAATTAATATAATCAGTATTGTTCACATTTTTCTAGAGGCTGCAGGCCCCTAACAGTCCCCTCACAGGGGATGGTTGCAGAGAAGGATTCAATAGGATAAAAGACTCTCACTCATCTTTAACACACATACACAGCTGAAATTTGGAGCTAATATACAGAGTAGAAAACATATCTAGTCAGCTGTCTCTATAGCTAAAGCAAATCCTTCTCAGTGCATAACCTGTCCCACATTGAAATGGCCCTCCCCTTGAGTATGCAACCCTGAATATATAGATACCTCCTGTACTGAATACTCACCTGCTGAATCAAAATACAGATTGTACTTGAGTTAAAACAGCACACCAATTTAACTGTGGTCATTTTCAAGTAGCACAACACCTCCCTGTAAAAGATACTCTGTTGTAGACAGAAGGATCGCAGAGAGGGAGTATAGACAGATGCTGCACTAAATCATGCGAACACTTACTGCAGAATAGGTCAAAATACCACCGAAATTTAAGTTGGGGAAAACTTGAGCTGCTCCTGTTTCAATTTTTCTTCAGGTTACACAACGTAGGCTTTTATTTGTTCTTAATTTAAACAAGAAATACATGTTTACTTGGATAGGAGTATAGGTTAACCAGATAGATTATGTTAATCATCTGAGTACACCTTTTGTTAATAATTATCTTCAATAATTATAAAATAATTATAAAACCCTTCAGAGAAAGTAAGGAAAATAGCCCAGTTCAGTTTCCTGAAAATAACATATATTTAAATGCGGCTAGAGGACATGAAGTATTGCGAGGTATTGTGAGGGTTCCCAGAAATCACACACACAGCATCTGCTTTTTGTGAGGCAAAAAAAAAGCCTTTATTACAGGCTTTCAGAACCCTATTTATAAGCTGTTCCGGTCAGGTCATCCTGATTGGTAGAAGGAACAACACCTTCCTCATCCCATTGGTGGGACAAGAGAGACAACACTCTTAAAACACCTGTGTCTTGTTTTGGGAAAGTAATGCCTTATTTACACAAATAATACTTGAGCAAGAAAAGGTTCTCAAGATTTTCCCTTGGGAACAGTCAGTCCCTGAGACCTTGAAATTCTCTCAGGTTCAGAAGTCATGTCTACATTTAAAGGCCTCTCCTCAGACATGACAGCAATGAATCTGCTGCATAAGGATATCTTGCCATTAATTGTTGCTTTATTTTAGTTTTTGATCTTTATTTCTCACCCTTTTTTTCCACCTGAAAGCATGCATTCAGTAAAGTCTGAACTAAAGTAGGAGCCATTCCCATTTGAATTTCTTCTTACTTTCCATATTTTTTCATGACCCTTTCCAGGTGGCAGTGAATGCCCCAAGTCTCAGTGAATCTTCATGAATAATGTATAATTCACTCTTTGATCCAGTTACCCATCATTATCCCAGATAGCTCAACTAAACCTTCACCAAACAAAGCAGCTTAATCCAGATCTTTTCTCTGTCCTGCCTGCCCCTCAGGCTATGCCAGTTCTGCACACTGGAGGAGGAAAACATGACCAGACAGCTGAGCCAGCTTTGTGTGTCCACACCAGTGCACAGACAAGCAGGAATCTTGCTGAGGAGACAGCAGTTCCCAGATTGCATTTTGGCATTGGTGCTGCTCCTGCTTTCCAGAGCAGAGTCAACTCAGAGTCCAAAGACAGGAATTTCTATTTTTCTCAAAGCAGAGCAAGAATAAGCAATATCATTAAAATACCAACTACTGTATTAGAGGTAATTAGGGCGTAATTTCTCTGATTCTCCTCCTCCACTGGTCCTCACCTTCCAAATGGGAAAGGCTTCATTGCTTCTTTATCATGAAGAGAGAATAGAGGAGGCAGTAATCCAGAAATTCCAACAAATCCCATAACCAGAGTAGGGAGCATTTTGAAATCCTCTCCTCTTTGTATGGACAGCCTTGCTATCCTTCACAAAATGGAGGATGTCACCATGAAGCACAGTGTAAAGGACTGAAAGGTCAAAGTAGTAAAGAATTTTATTTTCTATAGTTTGTTTCTCATTATATTTCCAATACTGCTTCTCCTGACAAGAGCTGTTCTGAACACACTGGGCAACAAAATAGAAATTCTACCTCCTGACAATTTTTCTGTCAAAAAAATTGGAAATGAGAAATGATGCTCTCACAGTCCATCTTTCTAACTCTCCCTTCATCTCCCAATGAAGAGTACAAAGACCAGTTTTTCTGTAAGTGTTCTCTTTCCTCTTGGCTTCTGCATGGCAGCCATGTATTTGGGAACCTTTGCAAATTTCAGAGATCCTTTTACATACACTCTTCTATTTTTATCTTCTGAGCTTATTCTACCTTATCTATCCAGATATGCAAAATCCACTGCTATAAATTTCAGGATCTCCTAGTAAGTGAATTCATCTTGGGGTAAGACTCATACATTTTTATATCCACTTGCATGATCTTGCATTTAATTCCTCTTCTTCCCTTCTGATAATTAATTACTAGGGAGTGTGAAGAGCAAAGGGAAGGGTGAAGAGAAAAGCCAGGAATTGTGCCAACTTCAGGTTTGAAAAAGTAGTTTTCTTCTCTATTTTGACAGCAAAGTTTTGCATTAGTTGTTTTGCATTCCTTAACTGTATCTGTTACTTACTACATTTTGTTTATAAGGGAAAATTGTCAGAGTATGCAAAAGTAATTCCAAAGATAAAAAGCAGGAATGGTTTAGCCTCTATGTTCTGGATTTTTGTATGTGTGTTGGCAGTTTCTGTAATTGAAGAAGCAGATTCATAGCTCAGCACCACAAAATACATAATGAACTGTAACTACTAAAGTTTGCTGGGTTAAAAGGAAATCTGCCACTATTTTGTTCTGAAAATAAGTCCTGAAAGGACAAAAAATAAAAATTAAAAAATCTGTGAACAAAACCATACACATATTGCTTTGTTTCTTCCCTGAAACTTAATATCCAGGTGCTCAACTCTCACCCAGAGAGTGAAATTTTGGCACACCAGGGAGTGTGCAACTATGAATGAACTTCTTGTTCCTTCCTCTGAAACTTGCTGAGAGACTATTCTGTATATTTTAACAGAGAATGGATGACATGCCCTTGTCCCTGTTCAGGAATTAAAAAAAGCCAGCTGTACCTATATGGCAATACCCATCACATTGAGAAAAGGATGTTTTTTTTCCCTTGGGACAAGACAGATGTGCAGTTTAAACCTCTCAGCTACTACAATATCCTTCTTACCTAGGTGCCAGCTGAACCAGTCAGACTTGCACAGTAGCCTGATAACAAAGTGCAGCACATCTCTGGTATTTGAAATTGTCATGTCTTTATAGTCATGCTCAGTACTTAACTTTCTCTGCATGGCTTTTCTTCTTCCATGCTCTTCTTCTGATCTCAAATTACAGAAATTTATTTGCATTCATGGCTGTTTCCATTCATATATTTTCTCTTTGTAAGTTTTATCTTTCATTTAGCACCTGCTTTAAGGTTCATCTAAGTGCAGTAAGATACTGCTTTACTGTTAGTTCATTTTAAAATATAATTTCAAATACAACTCAACTTTTGCACTGAGTTTTATTACTTGCCATCAAAAATTTAGTGGCAGTAGGATTTGTGGACCAGGTCCCCAGACTTCTCAAGGTTATATTCTCAAGATGCTTTTCCTCTGTTTTTGATGACTCACTTTCCAGGATGCTTTTGAATCACTCTCACTGGAACATTTTACAAGGAAAAACTAAATTTCTTTTGAATTTACACACACACGTGAATTTTAGAGATGACCTTTTCAGTTGATAGAGAAGCAGTACATGAAACTAGAGATGCCATACTTACATTTTAAAAACACAGTTTTAAAATTGTCACTGAATTCATTAATACTAGTTAGGATCTGGAAATAAATTAGGAAGAAGAAAGAGTCTGTCAGCATGAATGAAAAGGTTTCATTAAGAGTGATAGCTTGGTAAGACAAAATACACTCTCGTACTTAATTCCTGACATCATCTTATGACCATCAGATAAAATAGATCTTTTCAGATATATATTTTCCACGTTTCACCATTCATTCCATTTTTATAGGTTTACCAGGTTTACTGACAATCAGTCTGAAGCATTTATACACAGAAAAATCCAAGTACTCATAATTGATGAGATTTCTGAAAAGATACTTTATTCGAGGGGTGTTTCCAGACAGCTATGTATTTCATTTCTCACAATATGAAAGCAATCATACAACATCAAATTTCATCAGTATAACTGTGTTAAAAATTTAGGCAAAATAAAGATATTGCAATAGCAACAAAGGGATTAAAATAAACTTCACCTGAGCTCAGCATAAAATATCATTTCAAGCAGACAGCTGTTCTGTTCAGTTCTTATTCATAGATAATGCAGAAAAAAATTAATGGTGAAATAAAAAACCATTTGACCATTTTCTTTCTTTCTAGGTTGTTCTTTCCTCTGAATTATGAAAGGTAATAATTTCATTTTAAGGTCTAAAACCATTGTCACACAGTTAATCCATATAGTTAGACCATATGAGCCATATTATTAGTGTTCTCAGTCAGCCCACATTTCCTGATAATATATTTAAGATCCCATGCAGTAAAGAAAAACTGCAATAACCCCATGTCTGTAGCTCTGCAAAATCCAGCTCCTTGAGACAACCAAAATTAATCTGGATAAGTACTGAAAATAACAATATATGAGCCTTCTTCAACTTTGACAACATAAGAGACAAAATCATCTATTGTACTACACCATCTTTTATTTCTCTTTAATTTGTTACCTCCATAGTCATTCAAGAGGGAAAGCTTTCAGCATTATGTTTTGCTGCGTCCTTTCAGGACTTTTAGTAGTAGTTCAACTCTGCTGAACTACTTTAACAGCCAAAATCCAGGGCATGTTTTTTTTGGCACACACTACAAAGTATTAAATTCCACTTCAAAAATAAAAATTCTGTTCAAGTCTCTTTTCAAAAATGGCATTAAAATCCACACATCAATTTCTGACATGTCATTTTGAACCAGTAGTCCTGGAACAGACTAACTGATATATATAGAAGTAGGCTTAGTATTTATAATTTGGTCCAAGTCACTGAGCAGTACCATTATGCCAGTCTAGAGAGGCAGAGTGACACTGAGAGAGACTAGAAACTGCTCAGAGATTTTTAAAGGTTCTTATGACTGTCACTAAGCTCACTGCTTTACAACAGATTGAAAAATGTGAGAGGTTTTCCAGCTGAGGTCACATGTGTCTTAAAGAGGATTAAAACATGAACAGCCAACTAAGAAATGCCAGGGTTTTTTCTTTCGATTTTTTAAATCCTCCTTTCTTTTCTATCCTATAATAATTTTTTAAAAGAACAATTTTTAAATTTTTTTTTGCCTTCTATATATTTTCCCCCTTTTGATACAGCACATAAGGAAAGTACAAGTCATTAAATAGATGCATCTAGCACGACAAAACTCTGTGCTACAGACTCTGAGTGCAAAATGAATTTCATTCAAAGCAGAGAGTACTAAAACACATAACCAGTGAAATAGTTCAGGATCTCAGTTGCTTGTTAACACGTTATCACTGCATATTATATTACTGGCTTTTCGCAAATATTATAATGAATGTTATGTATAAGGTTAGAAAACTTTGTTGTATTAATATAGTTTCTTTTATTTCTGTTATTGATGAAATTAAGAAATAGTGGTATAATACATATATATGTTAGGCTATAACATGATATTAAAGCACAAACTACTTTTTGTTTATATAACCCAGAGACTGAAAAGATAATCAGAGACCCCCCTGCATTCTTAAGATTATCTGGTCCTCCAAGACCTCCAAGAGAAAGATTTATTGCATCCTTATCAGAAGATAGAAAACCCGGTGGTGCCAAGAAGATTGATCTATTGGGAAGGGGGCAAGGTAAAAACTAAACAAAGGGACATCAAAAAACTTAAGAAGAATGTATGAATATGTATGAGAATTTATAGATATGTAGTAGGGTTCTGTTTTTAAGGGACAATGCTTTGTTAGTGAGGTGTGCTCTCTTAGCTGAATGCAGAGACACCCAGCCGTATCGGTACACTTTATTTTTATCTCCTAATTGTCTTTCTATCAAACTTTTAAACTCTATAAAAAATATGTGAACATCGTTTTTCACACACATTTCAGCTGTGGCATGCTTATATTTCCATTCTCTACTGTCCCCATTCTGTGTATCAACAAAACCTGTTCAGGCTTAAAAACACTTTTTGCTTAGCATCCAAAGTCTTTGCAGACAGAAATAAAATAGAAATGCTTTGGATGAATAACACTAAAAGGCAGCCTTCGAAGTGACACCTTCATCAAAGCAGAAAGCAGCACCCTTGTGCAACCTCATCCCATCAGCTGGACAACTTTCACCTACATCTCCAAAATATTGAAGGCATCACAGTTTGGCCCAGTTCTACAATTATTGTTCACACACAATTAACTGAGTTGGCTGAGTATGGCAAGAAAATCAGAGGAACAAACATTGTAACTAGCAGATGTCACGATTTTTGAAGATCTGAGTAGTTTAACCAATAGTGTCATACTTATTCATGTTGAAGCCTTTCCATGGTAACCTGATGTTCTCTTGGTGCATTCTCAACTAAAGGCTAAGAGAAAGAAAAAATAGCAACCTTTATTTTTTGGTGGAGAAAAGTGAGACAATACTGAGCTGGTATTGTTCACCTTTCTCTTCTAGGATCATCTCTTTTCATAACAAATAAGTCATTTCTTGTTTCTTCATTAATTGCAGTACACTAGCTTAAAGTCATCATAGCATTTCGTCATAGCAGTTCTTCAAAGCCTGGCAAATTGGATTCCCCAGCAAACATCATCCACCTATAAGACAAAAGCTTGCCTCCAGCTGCAGTCCCAAGAGCTCTTGACACAAAAATTGCATCTGAATTACCCCTATTTAATTGCCGGAACACTACTCTACCAGGAATTTGCATCAGTCCTTAACTCTGGAGAAAACAAAACAAAAAAATGCTTTCCAGATTTCTGTTTAAAATATATTTTATTTTAGACTATGCACTCATATTGAAACTCCACACTATCCTGCTCTTAAATTTGTTTCCTTTAAGTTTAGAGGGAAGTTTTCTTAGATGTATTTTTCAACCACTTTAAGAAAACATGAAAAAAGAGGAAAAAAAATCCCAAATCTTGATCTTCACCAATATCTACTGTAGGACCTTTCCCCGTCATTAACACTGTTGAATATCATTCACAAAGGAATTTGACATCTATATGCACTTAAACTATAAACATCTCAACATTTCCTATTTAAATTCCTCAGGAAGTAGTGGTCAGGCTTAAATGCTAAAGAAGAGGAAGATAAACTTTTGAATGGGACCTCTGAGAGACAGATTATAGCACATTTCACTATTACATTAAGTTTTCACCAGGTGGTAACAAAAAACAAAAAAAAAAGAACAAAAAAACAACAACAAAAATACCATAAAAAACAACAAAGGTAAAGGAGACTTCTGAGCCTCTTACACTGTTCATTTAGGTCAGGAAACTATGTAGTGCTTAAATATTTCTAAGTCCTCCAGAAAAACCTTGAACAAGTAGTATTTCACTTATTTGGCATTTCACTCTCAAATTCAAAGCTTGGATGAGCCAATCTGAGGTGTAGACAGGAAGAAGTGGTACATTAGTACAGTGAGACTGATCTCACTGTAGCTGTCAATCAACAGATTAATGCTTTAGTGTAATACCTTCCTCTCTTGTCCTCTCTGCAAGGAACTATATATGGACCAATTCTGTCCTCAGATCAGGCTCCAGAATTTGGATGTCATAATAAAATAAGCAGTACTTTTCTCTACTGTAGTTGTTTCATTTCTTATAAGACTTTCTTCATTCAATTGCTTACACCAGAGAATCTATCTATTCGGACCTTGATGAGCACACAATACCCTTTAAGAGACATTTGTTGGGTGTGCTTAAAGCTTGAACTATTTGAATTCAGTTCACATAGACATCTTCAGCTCCTTACTCAGCTAGAGTTTTCTACACATAAGAATAATTTCATCACATTATCAGCCATGAACTTTTTCAATATATATCCAATAGCAAATTAAACAACAACAACAACAAAAAATGAGACAGATTTTATGGATGAAAGTAAATTTAGCAGTTCCTCATTTTGAAGCTACTGATGTTTGTACATTTAAACAGCTAAATCTACTGTTACGCCTAATATGTGGGTAAGAAAAATTCAGGTTTATGGTCTCTTGGAAGAAGGCAAGGATGAAGGTCCATAAGCAGCTTCTTTCATCCAGTTGTTCATAGGAATGTCTACTTGACAATATTTGTCATGAACCATCAAGAAAATGATGAACCCGGTGATATAAACCACCTCTTCTGCAAAAGTGACCCTACCACCTGGCAGCAGTAACCAGGAACACCATTAATTTATTTAATATACCACACAAGCTGCATGGAAGGAAAGGGAAGTAATCACTACGTTTACCTTCAGCACAGCATTGCAGAAAGAAATACATATACAAGTCTATGTGATTTAACAATGCTTACTCCAAAAGCTCATCCAGTGAAATAATCATTGACTAACCTCAGCACATAGCTGCAGAGACACTGATCATTGATTTTGCATGACTATCAAGAATTGATTTTGGTTTGAATAGAAAGCAGTCTACCCTCCTTTGTCTGTTGGCTTCAGTTAGGCCCATTTTCAATAAGTAAGTTGCTCATATTGTGCCGCAGAGGTGGAGGTGTCCGGAGCGCCGCGACTTCCTTGGCGAAGCTGCCCTGAAAAGGGCTGGCCAGAAGCATGTGTATTGAGAGACCGCCAGCTATTCACCACTCTTCACAGAAGTAAAAGTGAACGCCGTTTATTTCTATCTTTAGCACACCTTTTATAGGGTTTTACAGGGTCCGTGGGCTAAGCAAGTTACTATTGGCTAACACACACAGGTTTACATTCTTTCTCTTGTACACAAGGATATTGTTTTGCTTTACTCTCTCTTCTGCAGAAAGGTTTCAAGGACTTTAGCCTTTAATATCATGACTTATTTCAAAGACTGGTTTGTGCAGACAGGCCTTTACTAATATATAAAATATAGCAACACACGCATACGTCTTCAGCCCGGTGAGTGATTTCAGCTCAGCTCTTGTGGCAGCGTGCAGGCGACACGGATGAAGGGACGAGAAAGCTGTTTTGGCATTCCGCTTAGGACTAGCTTTTATTCAGGCAGAGCCTTTAGCGAAGGGAGCTGGCGACAGCTTCTCCGCCAAACAGGGGAAAACTTGGGGTATTTATGGGGGGGGGTGGAGACCGGGATATATGTATCGGGGTGGGACAACAGGGGGGAACACCAATGCAGTGTAACAGTTTAGCATAACTAACTCAAAGATCCCTGGGAGTGATAATTTTTCTCTCTCTGAGTGAAGATGCCTTGCCTCCAGGGGAGAGCCAAGATCGTGGAGCCAGCAGGTTCCCCGGCCCCCACAATATTGCTTTTCTTGTAAATTTCATCATTATCTTGTGCTTGTGGCATCATTTTTGTTGTGAACATCATTACATCTTAGTGAACTATAAATGGCAAAAGAGGCTTCTTTTACAGTATGTCAGATTTTCTAATGCAAAATTGTTGTGATTTTCTCAAAACCTCTCTAATGTGAGTAACAAGCAAAAGTGAATTCTTCGCTCTGCTTTTAAAATGAGGAACACTTATTAGCCTCCAAATGACTGTAGACCATAGGAGGAGGACCCTTCAACTTCTCTTTCCACCACCTTCTTGCATTTACAGCCAACATCTCCAGTCCCACTGCCTACCCAGTGACTCCTATACTTTATTTTATTCCACTAGGTATTTTTCTAGGTATTTCACTAGGTATATTTCAGTAGTATTAAGAATCTTCTTATCATTTAAGTTGGAAAAGGTCTCTAAGGTCACCAGTCCAACAATCCAGCACTGCCATCTTCATCTTTAAACCATGTCACTCACTAAGTGCCAGGCCTAGATGTTTTCTGAACACTTCCAGGGAGGGTTCACCATTTCCCTGGGCAGTCTGTTCCAATTCCAATTACTTCCTGTGAAGAAATTTATCTTAATATCCAATCTAAACCTCCCTGGTACAATTTGAGGCCATTTCTTCTTGTCCTATCACATGTTACCCAGGGGAAGAGACCAACTTCCTTCCACCTGGCTACAACTTTCCATTCCTCTCCCCCAAGCCTCCTTTTCTCCAGACTGAACACCCCCACCTCCCTCAGCCATTCCTCACCTGTCATGTGCTCCAGACACTTACTCAGCCTCATTGTCCTTCCCTGGGCACGTTCCAGCACCTCAGTGTCTTTCTTGAGGCAAAGAGCTCAAAATTCAACATAGAATTTGAGGTTGCAAAGCCTTTAAGGCAGGGATTGGGTATTTAGTTTACAAATATAAACCAATCAACACAACAGAGATTCCTCAGACTGCTCTGTACGCAGGCACACACAGGCATCTTCTCATCCCAGTATACACGTTCCTGTGGCAACTTCCAGTGCTAGTGTCCATCCCAGCTGTTCACTGATCTGGCAGACATCTTTCCCAGCTATCATAGAAACACACCAAGAAGACTCGGTCAGTTCTCAAAACCCAGCTATGGACCCGAGGCTATGGAAAACAAAGCCATAAAGTTTCTTCTCTGGCTCTGCTGATGGACCCTAACCAAAGACTTCCTCATAACATGGAAAGCTGAGCAAGACCAGCACTTCACTAAAATTGGTGCAATCTGCTATGTAAAGAGTGGTGACCACTAAAAGCCTGTGCCACCTTCTATCTCTTCCCTCAAATATTTTGCAAAAGGGGCTCTTTAGGCCACTGTAATTCCTGTACTTTTGAGAGGAATTACTGTTCTTTTGAGAGGACACTGTCCATACAATAAAGTTTTCAATTAGCCACCCACCCACTGGTGGCTGAGAGAACACATCAGCCCAAGTATGAATAGCAAAATCCCCAGTGTAGAAGGAGATTCACTAAGAGCTGAGTACTTTTGCAGGCTTAGGGAATGTAATTTGTCTTTTTTTGTACTGGAAATACTCTGCACCTCTGCTAGACAACATCTCCACCTCTACCATGTTAAAATCATGACATACGCAAACGTATGGTACCCTTGCCATTCCATTGCTGGCAAGATCAGCAGCTCAGCAACTCTGGCTTTTAATTGCTCATTTACATCTTCTTTTACAAGAAATAGAAACCCTGCCTGGAGAAAGGGGATTCATTACAATATTTCTCCTTTTCTTCTTTCAGGTACGGATCATTGGAGGCAGAGGATAGACTGGGCTCATAAAAAGATGCAGAATATATATAGATGCAGAATATATAGAGTGTGCTCCAAGAACTGTCTTGTTTTCAACCTTTGCCTTGTTCTGAGTTAACATGAAAACTGTAGTGAATAATTTTTTAAAACTTGGAAAGGATGATGCCTAAGGCATCTCTAATCAACTCACTGGTGAGGCACATATAATTCTACTGAGTTCTACATGGCAAGTAAGTTATGTAGAATTTTAATACAGCAATTACCATCTGCCAATTCAAGATAATGATTAGCTAATGATCCACTGAAGATGCATGTATAAGTGTATCAATGAGTGCAAGCTACAGGAGAATGAGGTGTTTGACAGATTAACTACCCCTTAACTTCAAGGTGGGTAAAAATAGAGTGTATCCACTACAAAGCTTCAGCATCAGGTAATAGTGGCACAAGAAACACAAGAACCACCAACTGATATAAGAACTCCTAGCCTTAAAGTGAATCTAGTAGTCTGACAAATAAATTGGCATAGGCATATCTTTGGGCAGAGAAAACATTAGTAACCAAAGAAATGAACACAGGGAGAAGTGGGAAGGAGACTTTTGGAAGGCATGAATAATTCAGGGAAAAGAGGAACTTGAAAACATGTAATTTTCCTTTCTTCTACTCATATTTCTGACCTATCCCTTCAGTCCTCAGGTTTTAAGGCGTATCTGTATAATCCTTCTGGACCATAAAAGGTTCTCACAACAAAAGGTGATGTAGCTCCTCTGCTTATCCAGCATTACACAGCCCGGCTTTAAACCAGAGTCAGAAGTCACTGGCTAGCTTTAAGCTTCACCTCTCTAGAAAAAG
Organism: Poecile atricapillus; assembly: GCF_030490865.1. Taxonomy (NCBI): domain Eukaryota; kingdom Metazoa; phylum Chordata; class Aves; order Passeriformes; family Paridae; genus Poecile; species Poecile atricapillus. Next base: position 14,458,451 of record NC_081252.1, read on the forward strand.
CTTTTCCCATGGTCACTAACTCTCAGAGGAAGCAATTGAGTATATTCTAGTGTATGTCAAGACATTGTTATGCTAAATCAAATCTATGGCAAGTTTCTCTCTAGCTACACAAAAGTATCACTATGTACTATTATGACAAAGTGATTGACAAAATTTGGCAGAAATACTTTTTTAAGGAAAAATAAATGCAAGCTACCTTTGGTGGTGAAAGAAACCCAAAACAAAATTACCCATAAAAGCATGGGAAGGCATAATTTGCTCATCCTTGGTACTACTGGACCATGGGAACATAAAAGGAATCACAGCAGAAACAACTGATTGCTACATACTTTTGCTCCAGCCAAGGGAGCAGCTTTGAAAAGTCCAGCTTTCTAATGAGTTTCACACCAGCACGTATTCAGCACATATATTCAGAAAAACAAGAGGTGACTATTGCTGTTCAGAACACTCTCTCACGGCTAGAGACTTCTCCTGGGTCAAACTGTTCAGGTATAAGCAATTTATTACATGGGTAAAGAGAGGGAGAGACCCATGTCCACCACCAGCCTCGGCATCCACATGGTCAGGGGGAGGGGAGAGAGTGTGGGGAGAGGGAGAAAAGAAGTTAGAGATGGGGAGGGAGGAAACAAGAGCAACAGAGGGAGAGCAGGGGAAAACTATGGAGGCTTAGGAGAGAGGGGGAGGACGAGAGAGGGGTAAGATGGGGAAAGAGGGAAAAACAAGAGAGGGGTAGGAACAGGGAAAGCAAGAGAGAGCCGGGTAGGGAAAGGCTAAGAGCTGAGAGAGGAAAAGGCTAAGAGCTGAGAATGGGGTAAGGAAAGGCTAAGAGATGAGAGCTGAGAGCAAAGTTCTTGTTACAATACAATATATCTTTTTCTATAGTGAATATTCTAATTCCCAGTAACCATCACTACAAGATACACCCACTAAAGAATTTACATACAGCCTATAAGAATCCCCATATTATCATACAGTGTTGCATTTTAAACTCTAAAAGCTTTACAAATTCTTTCCTTGCTTCTTGACCTTTGGACTTTCTATCAGCAGAGGGACATTGTTTCATCAGCAGGGATTCTCCTTTAGCTGGCTAGGCTATTGTTCTTTGGTTATATAGTAACTAGTACTCAGCATCTTATGACTCAAAGCAGGCTTTCATTTCTACTTCGATTCTAGGCTTCGTATTTTCAGAATCTTCTGCCAAATGATCACATTCATAAGGTTTCCCTGTTTCATCCTCCCCAACAGGTGACAATGAAAAACATTGTAATGTATCAGAAAACTGCAGGGTTTTCACCTAGGGGTACATGCTGTGATAAATTTGTTTCCATTAATCCTCTCTGTTTTCGTCTTAAGAGTATGAACCAAATATGTCCACAAAATTCTGTTATTTTATAAGGCATATATAAGTACATACAAAAACACAACTCCACACTACTTAAGATTAGTAGGATGACAACCACTGAACCTTTAGACAGCATGAAAATTTCTACCTAAGAATTCTCACTAGAAATTTCTGAACAATTAGTGGTTAAGTGAGAAATGGTGTAATACAGAAAATGGAACAGAAGTAGTACAAATTATAAGAAAAATCCCACAGTCAAAGTAGTATTAAACTATAAGGCAATCACACACCAACACAAGCTGAGACAACTTAGCAGCTTACTCTTCAGGTTTTTACCAAATGACTTTGTAGAACAGATCTTCTCCTTAAAGCTTGGTTCGTCCTGTGTTTAAGGTCTACTTTAAAACCAACACACAAAACAGGCCAGCGGTGGAACTCTACAGTCCAGTGCATACCTTCTGTACTGCTCCTCTGCTGAAAACTGTCTGTATGTGTAGAGAATATTTTAACAGAATGTGTCCATGATATTTTAGTAAAAGCCTGTCTGCACAAACCAACTTTTGGTGTAAGTGGCGATATTAGAGGCTAATGTCCTTGAAACTCTCTTGAAGCAGAGAGTATGAAAGAAAACAATATCCTTGTGTATGGGAGAAAGAATGTAAACCTATGTGTATTAGCCAATAGTAACCTGCTAAGCCCATGGACACTGTAAAACCCTATAAAAGGTGCTAAACATAGAAATAAACAGCATTCACTATAGTTCTGTGAAGACTCGTGAATAGCCTGAGAGGTTTCTCAATATGTATGAGTAAGCATGGGAGATGGACACTTTAAAAGGTTGAAGCATAATATGGTATGTTCCTCACTTTCCCATGACAAATGATCCATACTTGGCTGCTTTTTCTGGAAATTGCCTATCACTGCATATCAGGTCAAGATTTGTTGTGCAGGAGGAAGAATTTCTACCTCTTCCAACTTCGCTGTTAGCAGTTCTTTGTCCATCACACATTTAAATATACTCAAAAATCAAAAATTAAAGTGCTACAGGATCACTCATCATATTTATGGATAACTAAATAATATTGTACATGCATTCTTTAGCTTCACCTCCACATCTTAAGATTAGTATTTTCATTTTCACATTAATATCTTTGCTAGTTTAAAGAATAGCTGAAGAAAAATCTAAAGCACTGTCACATTCTTATTTCTTGATCTTTTGGTACTTAAAATTCTCTCACCAAACCCAGTAGTATACCAAAAGAAGAGTAAATATTACCAGAATAAAATGTAAAGAAAGAGGATCAACTTAGGCTGCAACTGAGCTCAAAACATTCAGCAGCTTCTAAAAGTATAATTATAGTAAGAAAATATACAGGAAATCTATTGTACAAGAGAATTTTTAGCCCCATGTTAATGACCAAAGCCAAAGGCTAAGCTGGACAGTAACTTTGTTGCTCTGCCAGAGGATTCCAGGGCTAGGTTTTTTTGGTACAAAGAGCAGTTGAAGCACAACCATTGCAATAAGGTCACGGTAAAAAGGACATGTAATCTTGTGTCCTGTAGATACCTTTTGATAGTGAAGTCTCTAAGACAGGCTTTTTTCTTTTTTAGTTTTTTTGGTTTTGTTTTTTTTTTGTTTTTTTGGTTTTTTTGGGTTTTTTTTGTTATGTCACGCAGTGTTGTAGACCGCAACCTCAGGATCACATCCAGAGAAGCCGCAGGGTTCTGGGGACCAGCATGGAACACCAACGAGATGGGCTTCTGTTCATGAAACCATTTATTCAGCATGGGAGCAAACTCAGATCCAGAACAGAGAGCCCCAAACAGAGGCTGAGCAGGGGTTTTTGAGGGACAAAACTAGGGTGGAGTTCAGGGTCAGGGACCACTAGGAACACAGCAAGGGAGAAACCCCCCAGGGACTCAAACCCAATCAGAACTCCTGGACCGCCCCTCACAAGGGGTTTGGGGTGGGGTAACTTCATCCAGGGCTCACATACCCATCCTTCAACACAGGGGGTCAAAATCCACACATGTGGCCCACAGCCATTCCTCTCCTTTCACAATGCTTATCTGAAACTAACTCTTTGTCTCCCTGAGGCACTTCACAACAAGGCAGCAATTTTTTCTGCTAAGAGTAATATCAGGCAATACTGGCACCACTATTTCAAGCTGTAGAAAAAGGAAAATGTAAAGCCATCTACATTCTGCTTCAATGCAGTGCTAAGATTAGACAGTTGACTAGTTGCTAGACAGTTGACACCAATAGCAGTTTTATCAAAGCCAAATAATTATACAGCTAGCTTTCCTTCAAAACACATTTCATAGCTGCTATAACCTGCTAATAAGCTTCTGCAATGTGTGGAGTATCTTTGGAAGTCACACACAAGGCAAAATAGGTTTGGTCTCGCTTTTATCCCACTGATAAGTTTCCAAAATTATGTTCAATTACATTATTCTTCTGGTAATATATCAGGACATGAGGATGGATATAAAGTCATTGCTCAAGCCTGCAGTTACACCTCTAAAACTTATTTTTTATCACTGATTGAAGGGAAAGATGGTATCACGTTTGAAACCCAAGAGAGAAAGATGGAAGATTTCTACACTGTACAGCCAACTGCTTTGGGAAGACATGACTCACCAGACAGCCAACTCTGAGCATACAACTTGATCGGAGGTGAGGTGAGGTGTGAGCATGCCAGTGGCAAGCTTCCCCCATCCCCAGCCATCTCATGCAAGGGGCACATATACACACCCTTGCCACACAACAAGTTAAATTGTCTCTGACAACATTGACAACCGGAGTTGTCTGATGGAAACAACATGGATGGGGTAAGAGAGGATTAAATAGGTCCAAAAAGGGGTCCAAAACCAAACTGAAACAACAGAGTCACATATCGAAGGAACTTTAAACCTTAATAAACCTCTTTAACACCAAAAATCATCTGTGAAATGCTTTTTACCTCATTTACCTCAATTACCTCATGACCCATCCATAACACCCAACAAAAGGGAATCCAAGCAGCTGGACTAGGCAGCAGTTGTGGCAAGTTCCCCCAGGCATTTGGAAAGGGGATCCATGAGTCCAAGGCACACTGGAGAGTTCTTCTGCAAGTCATCTACATGCCACTGCTTATAACATCCAAAGTTAATTTTCTGCCCATAATTAACCGTCACTCCTGTGAAGAGTGAGGAAGAAATAAGAAGAAAGAAAAATTAGAATTTAGAAAACAAAATTATTTTCTCTAAAAAACCTCTATTGAGGTTTCAGGAGGATTGTGCAGAAATTACCAGCAAAGACACTTGCTTGAATGTTATAATTAGTTATTGTAATACTTGGATCTCTGCTACAATTTATCTGTTTTAGTTGTAAGATTGTAATTGTTTACATTAATTATTGTAGGTTTTTAATTTTTGTACATATGGAAAATTTGTAATAGCTTCCTGGCTATGCAGGCCAGTGGGCTGATTAACAAAGAACCTGCAACTCTCCTTTGGAGGGAAAGTTCCTAGATGAGTTCCTTTTGTTGGGGCAAAAAAAGGAGTTGCCCCCAGCATGCCTTGCAGCCCATGCAAATTTTATGTACCCCATTGGTCCTTTCCCTTTGTTCCTCCCCTGAACCCTCCGTTGACTAGTCCTGATGTTCCTACATAAACCTCTGTTTCCCTCTGACTACTTGGAGTCTTTTGTCCTGACACCTTTGTGGTAGCTAGTGTTCTTCTTGTTTGTGGACCAAGAGTACCAGAACATCACTCTAGGCTCCTGTTCCTCTTTCCATGTTGCCTGGATGTTGCTGGAAGAGCTGCAGTCACTCAGCAGTATTTTTCAGAGCTCAAAGCTGAGATCATTCTGGCAGGGCACAGAGAGCCTGTGTACCTGAGAGTGTCCTTCTAAGGATGCTTCTCTGGGAAGGTTGCAGCATCCAGACCCAGGCCATGACAACTGGCAACCATAAAATGGGGAAGCAAGGTCTATGGTAGAAGCTCACTTGTAAACATGAATTTTAAGGTATGCTGGGTACTGCAAACTGTATAATCAAAATAGCCTAAGCAAGTAGCAGAAAAACTCCAAAAGAAGTACCAAGCTCCAAGAGGCATCAGAAGAGAACATCATCAGACCACCCTAAGCTGCTGACATCTGCAGCTGTGAAGCCTGCAGAAATCCAGAGCGGGATTGTGGTTAGCGGCCTAAAATAAGAAATTTGCAAAGTCATCCTGAATAATGATTATTGAAAGTATAAATGGACTACTTGTTAAGGAAGCATGTGTTCTGGCCTTTGCCAGGCACCCAGGCCCGCAAGTTTTGCTTTATGTGTATGCATCCTTTATAAACGTTTAAGGTCTTCAAAACTTAAGAGGAGTGGGCTGTTTCTCACATTGAATTACAAAGAACATCAGTGAAATAGAATTGTTAAGCTTCCAAAATTACTTTCATTTCATCCACACCAAAGAAAACACACAGTGCTCAACACTTCTAATTTTCAATCACACTTAGCCTACCTTGATCCCATAGTCTATTATTACGTTTTATTTAATTTTTTTCCTTCTCACTGTACCAAGCAGATATATTAGCTCTCCATTTTTAACATGCCTTCATCCTGCGTGATCTAGATTCCAAAGGCCAAACTGAGAACTTCTGTTACAAATATCAGTTGGATCTTCTTACTTCTTCTGTTAACAGAGAACAGTTGATCATTTGTTAGTGATGTGTTTTCAGCTTGAGACCCTGCTGCTGTTTTTCATCTTAGAGGCAATTCCACCTCTTAGACATTTTCATGCCACTTTTATTTTGGCCTCTTAGACATCTTTTACGTTGCCCAGAGCCAAAAGGTCGGTACACTGGAGCTGCATTATAACACAAGTAAGACAGATGCAAATCTTATTCCACAGCTTTCATGCATGCTGAAAGACTTCCCCACGGCATCTTTCTTTAGGTGGAATGATTTATGAACAATCCACATACATGCTTTCAAAGAGAGTGAAGGGAAAGACAGACCAAATATTCTGTTTACAGAATAAGAGTGTGTTCAGAAATAGCTATTGCAGTAATTAATGTTCACTTATCTTGTAGGTATAGATGTAATACACATGAAAATCAGGGTTACTAGTCAGGGTTTGTATCAAATTATTTTTAATACTATGCCTTCATGGTTCTTTTTTTATATTACTCTGGTTGTAGGCCTAGTTTTACTTAAGGAGAGCACAAAATTGTTTGCAGTTAAAAAGAGGTATTATACTTTAAAAGATGGGAAACAAAGGCCAACATTTTCAAGCAAGCCTTGAATGTTGAACCTGTGAATGTTCATATTCACAGCTTTCAGCTCCTCAGGCTACTACTTCTCCTGGTTTCATGACCATTCTGAATTTCCCAAAAACATATAATTTATATGTCAACATTTAAGTTTAGATGACTAACAGCACATCACATAAGGTAGTGTTGGATTGCATGAGATAGAAATTCCCCTGAGTTTCCTCAAGGAGAAAAAGAAATCTAAAGACTGAATTAAAATCTTTAGAGAAACTTGAACATGTTAAACCATACGTATAAAGTGAGAGTATAGGTTTTAGTTTTAAGTAAGTTTTAATATAGCTTAAATACCTTAAGTGCCTGTGTTAACTAGTGAAAAGCCATATTACCCAGTTTAAAATTCAGTGATAATACCCTTCACAGATTCAACTTAGCTCTAAACATAATGAAAATATAGTTTACATTTTCAGATAGAACAGATAGAATTACTCACATAGCAGATAATACCTTATACGCAAGATTTAGGTAAAGAGAACATTGCTTTCGCATGTTAGAATTAAGTTTAGATTAGTGTAAAAAATATTGTTTTAGAAACATGTTTTTAGTTGATTGGATGATTTATGAATTTAATCCCCTGTACTGGGAATCAGAATCCCACCTTCATCCTCCATCTTCACCTTCATCCTTACACCTTCATCCACCCATCGATCCATCGATCCAGCGGACAGAGGAAGAACAGCAGCTCCATCATCACCAAATGCTTCTATGGCTTGGGACAACAGAACTCCACACCGAGAAGCCACTGCCCCAAATATCAAGACCTTGTGCCCGGGAGCTGCTGCTCAGAGCTCTGGACTTTGCACCAAAACTTTTAGTAAGGACTTTAATTTTCTCAACATTTTGCCTTTGAGACTGATGCTTTTATACAATAAAAACCTTTCTAGCAAATATCAACTATTCTCCAGGTCTCTTTGAGACCTGGAAATATTATCAGAATCACCACTGAAACTCAACAAGGTAGAATTAATTATATTCAACTATATATTGTATCGTAGGCTCTGCTAAACAGATGGCAGAGGAAAAGGCATTTTGAGTGCCATGGCCATTTGACATTTTTCACATATCTACCTTTAAAATGAAATCAGCTGTGTCCCTGACATTCATCCTTTTTTTCGCTGCTTGGAAATGGAGTGTAGCCATTTATTCACATGTAGACACACATCAGAGGGTCTACATTTGAGCAAATGAATCCCAGCCAAAATGGCAAAATTCCACTGTTCCATGGAGGGCTGGGTCAATGTGAGGTCCCTGAGCTGGCAGTGACCAAGCTGTACAGAGAACCATAGAGCAAACTTAGTCAGGAACAGAGGAGTGGCAGAGTGCTGCACTCAAGACAGTAAATTCTGCTTTCCAGACAGTTCTGCTGAAGCCATCTCCAAAAGAAATGCTTCTCCAGATTAAAAAAATGGCATCTTATTCCCATTTGTTGAATATAAACAATCCAATACCATTTAGCTTCAAGTGAGGCCCAGTAATACACTATTTATAGTGACTAATTGCTGCCAGAATGCTTTTAAGCATATAGTCAAATTTAAATTATATTTTAAAAATCTAGGGGAAAAAAGGTTATTATTCAAAACACTAAAAAAATATTCAACAATCAAAAGTAGATAAATGTTCATGGAAACGTGGAATTAGATTTTAAATACCTTGAACAAAGCTTGTATTTCAGTATCTCTGGGTAGTTAAGGGTAAATATTTTTTTCATTTTTTTAAGAATCTTGGCAGCTTGTTAACTTCACAACAATAGATCATTATACTTCATTTCTAAAATAGAGGTCTGCCATCCTACATACCACTTTATGAAAACACAGGTTAATTTACAAGACCTCACATTTAAAGGCTTCAGTAAAGAATAAAAAAAAAAAATCTACCAAAAAACTTTCCTGCTATAAAGGTCCCTATAAACAAATAGTGAAAAGTAACAATTCACCCTCTAACAGTACATAATTAAAACCTTTCAAATAAAAGGATTACTTAACCATTTGAGAAAGGAACTGCTGTTATGTTTGGTTGTGATTTCAAAGGAAAACATTTTGAAATTTGTTACTTCTACAGAAAATGTTTTGCTTTGTTGTTCTCTCTCTGACATTTATGAGATTCATTTCTATCTCCTTTAGGCACTAATGCATATAGGAATAAAGTTATTAAGAAAGACTTACTTGAGGATCGTTATTGAAGATCTTTATTTTTTTCTTTTTTTAAGAAGTACCTGACATTTGAAGTTAAAATTTAATAACAGGTGAGCAAAGAACAGTTCTTTGCATTTGTTTCCTCTATTTAAGGGTGTATCAATTTTCCAGGAATATATTTTGGATATGACTTCATGTGAAATCAGAATGCATGTACTTTGAGAGTACTGTAACAAACTGTAACAAATTCATTGGAAGTTAAAACCCTTAGGAAGTTCATCACTCTTGCAGTTATGTCAAGACTTTCCTCAGAAAATTAACTTCATGTCAGTAGTTTCCAAAGCAAGTGTTGATCACTCTGCAAATAGCACTACATCTATAGCAACTGCCAGTCCTGTAAACTTATCCTTGGGCATCAAAACTCAAACATACAAGTCATGTATTTTGTCTCCAGAACACTACCAAGGATTGAACATGCTTGTTGTGTCCTGAGGAAGGACACAGTTGTCCTCATCAAGGTCTGACGTCACACATTATATAATGCCTGATCCTTCAGATGTCCACTAGGATTGACTACTTCTATGTGTAAGGATTAAATTTCGAAAAGTAATGAGAAATGGGGGAGAATAATGGGATGAATTGGAGAACAGGAAAATGCATTAAACTTCCTGCCCATAGCCTACATGCTCAGCAGGGGCTGGCTGACTTAATTTTGCTTAGTTCATTCTGCTCTCACAGAGGAGCTGGGCGTGATCACACTTACAGACTTGTATGGTCCCTTCTGGAAGTATACTCCTTCAGCTATTAAATACCATAGCTAAGTATAACATTTGTTCTGGGAAAAAACCTCACCTGGCAGGAGCAGTAATTTTACTTCTTTATAGATCTCATCACCTTATAATTATCAGAGCTATAGCAAACAAACTCCTGCCCTACAACACAAGGCACCCAACATGTCAGTGCTCAGCAAAACACTCAGGGTTAGGAACATTGTAAACAAATAAATGCACAGTCCTATAACAGCTTTAGCTCATCTACTTTAGAATTAATCAGATATTACTCATTTGTTTTGTATCTGTAAGCATAGCAGGGGGATAAAGTTAAAGAATATCGTCTATAGAAAATTAAGGTCATTAGAAACCTGAAAATTCTTTTAGACAAGAAATTTTATTTTATTGCAGCTGTTTCACATGTGGGATTTTCTTTCTTACATGAAAAATACATGAAAGAATAGTTTTCTTAAAATTAAGGAAATCAGTTACACTTATCCGTAGTTATATGATCTTCTCAATTTCTTTAAAATATGGATGATCAGCCTAGGATGTAGTTCAATATGTCCAACTTATGGACCATATTTTTGTCATGAGGTGACTTTACCTTTAAGGTGGTTGTGAGAGCTAAGGAAGTTAAAGTTGCTGGGGACTGAAAGGAGTCTCCTCTCCTGACCAATTATTGGTCACTACTGGGAATTGACAGCAATTTTAACCATTGAAAAGGGAGATCAACTTGTGAACCCTACCTTAAGATGTAAAGTCAGGGCACTTGGGTTCTCTTTGTTTCCTGGCTATGAAAGGTAACAGAGCTCCGGCTGGCCTCCTGTTCCCTGCCCAGGCCATGTGGCCCAGGTAGGGGCTGGGCTGGGCCTGCCATGGCTCCCGGCCGGGAGATGGGGCCTGCGGGGCTTGCCCCGGGCTCTGGCCGGGCCAGGCTGGTCTCTGGCTCCGCTGCAGTTTTTGCTGTGACTGAATTCACCAGAGACTGCCGAGTAAAGAAAGAAAAGGGCTCTGAACCTGCAGCATGCAGAGACAGTGGCCACACTCTCCAGAGCAGCTATGAGGAACTTTCCATCGCAGACGGCTCCAGCTCCTGTTCAGCAGAGATCACAGAACCATCTACAAAAGCCTGGGCAAGATTTTAACTCATTCATTACCCAGATGAGACTTGCGGATTAATCTTTTTATCCAGAGACAGAAAAAGAGAGTGATCAACATGAAAAGAGACTTTATAAACTACCAGTGACAGGAAAGAAAAGAAGCTTCAGAAAAGGTACAGAATAAGGAGATGCTTTAATTAAGCTGAAATATCTTTCTGTTAAAACTATGGAGATGGACAATGAAGTCCTGAAAAAAACTCCTTTAATTCATGACAGAGTATGGGGAGGAATAGAGTGTTCAAAGTGTAAATTTGAGTAAAAAGTAGAGTAATTGTGATACAGTGAAGTGCTGGGAGATTTTGAAGCCTTGGGGGGCAATGAGAAAAACTGTTTTCTAGTGAAGCTCACAGAAACAGATGAAGAAGACTTTTTTTGCCTTTAAATAACTCATCCTTAAAATGACATCCCTAGACTCATGGCCCATACACACCTCAGAGTGATGTGAAATGGGAGGAGCGAGCTCTGATAACAGCAGCTCTGGGCAGCTAACATCAGGGCAATGGAAAACTATAACAAAAATAGTTTTCTTGTGAGAAACTCCATCAATTAACAGGAAGAAACTTCTGTTTCTCTACAAAGACTGGTGAAAAGACTGTAGCAGGAATTGGGACTGTTTTAACCACCAAAGTTCCAAAGTTTTTGTCTCTGTTGTCATGTGAACAAAGGAATGGTGGGTAGTAGGGGATAAAAAGAGGTTTTCTGGAAGTTTATTCTGGTGTTCTTATTATCGTAGTTTGTTAATAAACTTTCTTTATTCCTTTTAAGTTTTGTGTCTGTTTCGCTCTTGTTCTAATCCATATCTCACAGCAAGAAATAAGTAATCTTTTTTTAGTTACTGGTTTAAAACCACGACAATTTTATAATAGGATCCATTCAAAGCCAGGAAACATTAAAAAAACAAAACAAATATTTGTCTCTTTCTGTTCCTTCTGTCTTAATTTTCTGAACTTGCCCCATTTATAAAAGATAAGCAGCTAGAAAATACAGCAGGTGAATTTTTTTTATAATTATAATAGGAAATATGCTGCAGCAAGTCAAGCATTAAGCACTTTATGGATTTTCTTTTTCTTTAGGTAATTCCATTGCTTTGGAGTGCACAGAGGATTTTGGTTTTATTAAGAAGAGCAATTAATTTTGCTGTTTGGATCACTGATGACATATTATCAAGTTTGATGATTTTGTTATTATTTATGTATCTTTTATTGCCCATTAATACCTTCAAGAAAACAGAGTTCAAATAATTTAACATCTTATTTTAATAGAGGAACAATGTCATTGCCTAATCAGGACTACATAGATACAAACATCTGAGTGAAAAATTTCCAGTCTTCTAAAACAGGGTTTAGTTGAAAGATGATCAAAGTTTTGACATACTTCTCCTTTTACCAGTATGTCCTTAATAAGGCACATAACAGGGCTGCCACCTGGCCAGCACATTTTTGAGATGGGCATGGGATCTGCATGCAGCAAAAGCTTCTAGTCAGCGAGTGACAGCAGATATTGCAGCCACTCATCCTTAAAGTAAACACATTTTCAGTTAATACCCACAAGTGCTCTGCTAACAGGAATTTCCAAAATCCATATTATAATGGCTTCAACATGCTTTATTGATCTATTTTATTTCTTTATTGGAACATGGTTAGAAGCAGCTATTATGTTTTATATAATGCCCTGACTTTTCTCTAAGCTTGGCAAAATCTCAGGCACAGCTGAAAGTCTGGATGTCATGTTAAAACAGAGTTTGAAAAGGCTTTTGAAAAATAGTTCTCTGGCTAAAGACCACTGAATGCTGTTTAAATTAGATAAAGGAACTGGGAATTAAGATTATTCATCTTTGTCTGTTTTCCTGCTTCATAGAATGTGAGAACAATTAATGAGGCCAAGAGCTTATAGTATTTATTGGTTCAAAGTGCTTAGCAGAAATACCCATTTTATTTCCAAGACACCACAACAGACTGAACAGGTTTGCTGTTCTGCCTGGACAGGATATCATCTTTGAAAAATCTTCATGATTTTTGAAAGCACTATGTTCCCAACTTCTTTTCTGAAGAAAATAAACACAATCCAAATTTCTCCTGCTTAATTATCTTGGAATCATAGAATAGTTTGGGTTAGAAGAGAGTTTTAAAGGTCACCTGTTGTAGTGCATCTAAAAATCATGGTATGTCCCTAAGGAGAAAGTCACCCTCAGTCTGTGTAATCTTAGTCCCTATCTGAAAACCTTTTCCTTTCCCCTTTCCCATTGGCTGTAAATCCCCTGTGTCCTCTGATCACCCCCGCCCCCTAGTATAAGAGATAAAACCCAGGGCATTTCCGTCTCTTTCTTGCCCCGGATGGACGACATGCAATAAACCCGGGATTATTCCAAGCAAGTTTGGGCCTCCTGTGTCTAGATACTTTGAGTCCGTGTTGTATCCACTCCAGGACCTCTCCCCCGCCGGTGTTCCATGAAGAGCACGACTCTCACCACAGGGGGTAGAACAGAGGGGTCCCCCAGGAGCAGATTGCAACAGTCACCTAATCCAGTTTCTCAGCATTGAGCTGGGACACCTCTCACTAGACCAGGTTGCTCAATGCCCCATCCAACCTGGCCTTGAACACTTTCAGGGATGGGTCATCCACAACTTTTCTGGGAAATCTGTGCCAGTGTTTTATGACCTTCATCATAAAAATGTTTTCCAAATATCTAATCTAAGCCTGTCTTCTTTCAGTTTAAAGCCCAAAGTTGGATGGCTCTGTGCACACTGCCGGGGTCTCACACTAATGTATGTGCTTGTTGGAGAAAGAGATGCATAATCCTAATTTTTTGGGTACCAGCAATTTTCTACTTTCTTGTGCCTAATCTGTAGCTATCACCATGCTTCAGAATTAAGACCTTTTTATTATTTCATCAACTCCAAATATAATTACTGCTTTCTTAGGCTCCTGTCTTTTCTTACTTTTTATCTTACGGGCTAATGATCTATTAACTAGTATTAAATTCTTTGCTCTCCTAATTGCCTATTTTCAAATAATAGATTGTGGAGGAAGGTGGCTACCTTTGCACTTTCTCTATATATTTCAAAAGAAGAAAGAATTGATACATTAGAAATGAAAGGCTCAAATCCCAACATAGCTCGAGTCATACTTATAACTCACATATATATTTCATCCACAATATTAAATTATTTAATAAAATTTCTGCAGTATTTATTTTTTTCTTTCCTTTCCAGTATCAGTTACTTTCATTCCAAAGCCTACGAGTTTTTCTGATTTTCACATCAAACATTCAAAGCATCCTGAAAATTTAATACTGCCATCATGTTACATTAAAAAAAAAAGGGGGAAAAATATTATTGAATCCACTGATATTTTTTCCATGCCAGTATGCCTGTACAAAAAACGAAATCCAAATGACAGACAGCTGACCAGGTTACCAGTTAGAGATGAGTTCAGCTGTGTGATGCAGGGGCTACACGGATTATAAACTTCAGAATATAAACTTTTCAAAAGTTAAAGAGACTCTACTGCTAAGATTCTTCCTGGAGAGATTTTAGTGAAGTTAGACATTAAACATGTAAACATATCATGTATAGCATATTCATTTATGCCTAACACTTATTTATCAAGATTGGCAGAAAAATATAGCATAAAATAACTGGTAGGACTTTAAGACAACCTGAAAACTTTAAGAACAAATTTACAAAATCCTAAAATAACTTTCATTTTAGGGGAAAAAAACCTTTAAACATAACTTTAAATTTCCTTTTGTATGACAGTAAATTACTAACAAAAATATCTTCATCTGTCAGCAATTAACAGTAAGTGAATGTAACTTTCCACAAACTTAATTACAAGATGCTTCATCTCTAATGACAAAGGATGACAAACACTTGTATTGCTTCCACCAGCCACTTTGTCCTTTAATCCATCAGTGTGACAAATGTCACTGAATAAACATCTTTATATGCCTGCATTCCCAGTAGCATATAACATTTTCCAATCAAGAGAAGTACCCTGTAATCATACTTGATGATCAGTCTGAATCATGGACTTGTGACTCTTCCACAGTACCTGCTGTGAGGGAAACTCTTAGTGAAAAATAAGCACTTTTTTTAAGCAATGCCTTGTTCACATACCTACACTCACATTTTCCAAGTGGCTAACACTCAAACCAGATAACATTAATAGTTCATACATTACCTATTAAACTAAGAAAAGCACATCCAATTCACTTAGAAACTCCAAATTTAGTATAGTTACTGGGGGGTCACAAAATCAGGGGTGCCAATGGAAAAACATGCTCCTTGTCCATCTCCTCACGCTCCCTTAATTTACGTTTTTGAGGGGTTTTTAATGGATTCCTTCCCTCTATACAAGCATTCTAGTCCATGTTCTACAGTTTTTGTGGACTTCCCCTTTAGAGCGCATTTCCTTTAAAGAAGGAAAGACCTTGAAGATACAGCTCTTCCAAACAGAGGCAGGTATTGCACAAAGGCAATGGATAATAATTATTTTAAAAAATTATTCCACTCCAGCCTCAGTGAATGAGTTAAAATTTCAGTAAGAGTTAAGTGATTCCAATATGAATTCAAGTTTGGGCAGAGCATCAGGTAATCACCAAAAGCAGGAGGTCACCACATTCTGCCCTTATATTTCTGCAACAGTTTTTCAAGTCACATCACCCCTTCCCTTTGAGCCAAAGCCAGATGTAATCCTCTTTTTACTGCCATGGCAAATAATAAAAGAGAGGCCATTAGTCTTTAATTTAAGGCTTATAACTGAGAACATTTTAATGGAAGTTAAATTAACTATTGATATTTATCACAATAAATTGTTCCATACCTCTGACCTGCAAGACAATAGCAGGATAATAAAGACTTCAGGACATGACTGAACCAGGAGAAGAAACCAAGTAAGCAGCCTGTGTAATATGAAACCTCTTGTTTTACAAACACAGAAAATCCAGTGGTGAGTATTTTATCTTTGAGATGTATTCACACACAAGCAAGCCAAACATTCACATCTATTCATTTCATGAGTATGTGCAAAATATACTTTTAGTCTTTTTTAAAAAAAGTCTTTTTAAAGGAAGCTGAATTGCTACTGACCATTACAGCGCACAAAACCGACAGAATGATCTT
Source organism: Poecile atricapillus (assembly GCF_030490865.1). Lineage (NCBI taxonomy): Eukaryota > Metazoa > Chordata > Aves > Passeriformes > Paridae > Poecile > Poecile atricapillus. The sequence goes on from NC_081252.1 coordinate 14,474,289, forward strand.
TATGAGCATAATGCTTAAAAACTTCCAGGATCTAAGCTTAACTTCAAAAATAATCTACAATATGAAGGATTTATGTTTCAAAAATTAGGCAGGATATTATAAAGGAGATCTGAGATAATAAGAGACAGTCTTTTTGACTTAATGGTTTGTTCCACTTATATTGAGAAAAACTGGAATATTGCAGCTTTCCTCTCAAAATAATTTTGAATGCTAGCTATTAATAAAACATTGCAGGCAGTCAGGTCTATATTCATCCAATGTAATTTAACTGTATTTTGCATCAGATAACTGTAAATGCATTTTTTGTATATTAATAAAAGGGTAATACCACAGCATATAATTGCTAAGTCTCCACTCCAGAATTTTGTAATTAAAATGCTGGTATAGTATCAACATGACAGAGCTTGTACAGCCCAGGAGCAAAAATATGCTAATAAATACTCTCCGTCTACCATACAGCCCCTGTGGCTTTGCATTCCTGCAGTAAGCCTCATCTAGCAACAGGAATCAACTCTGGACTTTATAACCAGATCCTTGCCCGAAACTGTTCTGAAGCTATCAGTGTAAATTGGCTTTAACATCACAGGGCAGGATAACTTTGGCATGTCAAGCCAAACATTAGCTGACTTTTTCACAAGAATATTTTCCTACGTAAAGGAAGCAGAAGAGACAGATTAGCACCAAAATTCTGTGTTTAGGCACTGAGCAGCATTTATTTAAATATACCTTTTTTTGCAGGTAGGAGAGGGTTTTGCATTGTTGAGAGGGTATGACAATGAACACAATCATACAGCCCTCCTCTCTCTGGAATTCTACTGAATTTAAGAGGTTTGCCTCTTTAAAACTCAAGGCTCAGATATTTCTAACACCCAGCAGTTGATCATTGTGTCTCCCTTGAAGCTTCATGAATTGCTCATATAATGTAACTTTTTTCCTGGCTTGTGTAACAACTCCTTTTCATGTGTGTCTCATCTTTATTACTTAAATCAAGCTATTGGAAACAGCATTGTCCTTCCCTGGCAACTTCTACAGATTAAGTAAATATTGCATGAAAATGTGTTTATCTGTTTTAAATTTGTTGCCTTTAATTTCAATATTCCTTTGTACTTTTATAATGAGAAGAACAAAAAGCTAAGCATTTGACTGAGCTTCACCAAACTAGTTCATCTTTCATGCCACACTAACACCTTTTACTTTATCCACCTTCCTTAAGTAGACCAGGCAAGCCTTAGAAATATCTCTCTGTTTGGTGGTCACTCAGTCTCTAACAATTTCCATCTGTGAGGGTCATATTTACTTCTTTTCCACAATTTTGAACTATCTATTCCTATGCTCTGGTCTATTTTAATCACTTCCTAAGGTATTGGTCATGTCTCTGTGTCTTGAGCTGCAAGGCAAGATGTAACCAAGAGTAAGTATTCTATTACCATCTGTTAAAACCAGGTGTGGCAGTGTTCTTTATCTCTTCCACAACCCATACTCCCTTCAGGGGGAGATCTGTCAATGGGCCATTGAGTCTTACTGCATGACTGATAAAATTACATCATCCCGCTGTGAGATGCTCCACCCAGGAGGAGGAGACAAGCATTCCTACCTGGATATAATCTGAGATTTGGAACACTGTCATCAGCCTTTCTCCACTGGATTCCCAGAGGAAAACAGAACCTATCTACACCACCACTGGACCTCCAGAGGAAAACTACACCCTTTCACAGGATCATTGCATCAACAGAACCATATCTGTCACTCCATGAGGACTGCAGCCACCAATCAATCAGACTGCTACCAACACCCTGACTAACAGGGTGTCAGGTTGTATTCTGACTTTGTCAGTGGGTTTAGTTTTTTGGGTTTTTTTGGGGTTTTATTTGTACTACTGCATTTTTAGTTTAATTTTCCTAGTAAAGAACTGTTATTCCTATTCCCTTATCTTTGCCTGAAAGCCCCTTGATTTCAAGATTATAATAATTTGGAGTGGAGGGGTGGTTTACATTTTTCCATTTCAAGGGAGGTTTCTGCCTTCCCTAGCAGATAGGACAGGTTTTGGTACCCAAGTTGGGGCTCAAGAACATAGAGAGAAAAAGGGTAAGAAAAGGAATAACAGTTCTTGAGTTACCTAATTTTTTTTTGTATAGAAACCTTGTTAGGTGACACAACATAGTCTAGTTTACCCTGGTTCGTGTGGCACATGATCGTTGATATATTTCTCCCATTTGCGGGCCCTCATCTAAGCATGAGCACTATAACTAAGGCTACTGTGGCTGTTACCCAGTTTTCCTTATGGGTTAATAAGGTGAGAAATTTGTGTGAAGCATGGACAGAAACTCTCCAACTAGTTAAATTTAGAAAGTGTATATTTATTACAAAGCCAGACACATGGGGAGTAACCTCCCAAAGATATGTGCAAAATTAGCAGAGCCCCTACTCTCCATTTATCTACAAAAATCTTACATACCCAATATGGCTACACATATGCCTTACCTGGCCCCACCTACACCCACTTCATATTAAAATGAGTTCAAAGTCCTTTCACACTTGTTCAATCCTTTGCTCAAAATGGGTTCGTGGGTTTCAAAATGGGTCAGTGGTCTCCTAAGATGAAGTCAGGGACGTTTTCCTCATCGTAAACTTTTCACCTTTGTCTTGTTGGCAGGTTCTCTGGTCTCTTGGCCACAGTCCATGCTCCCCAGCCTGGTTCTGGCTGCTTTTGGGTCCCAGGTGCAGTTACTGTTTCTTCATCTTTACAATGCCCAATCCTCCTATGGTGGTTTTAAAACACTAGCTCAAAATCACCAGTAAACTTACTTATTTCTTGCTGTGAGATATGGATAAGGAGAAAGGCGAAAGAGGTTCAAAACTTAAAATTAATAAAAAAAGTTTATTAATAGAACTACAAGAATAAGAAACCAGAATAAAACTTCTAAAAACCCTTCCTCCCCACCATCCAACCTTTTCCTTGTTCAACTGACAACATAGAGACAAAACCTGGTGGTTAAAACAGTACCAACTATACAACAGTCTTTTCATCAGTCTTTGTAGACAAAGAAGTTTTCTTTTGTCATTCCATGGAGACTTCTCCACAAGAAAACAGTTTTCTCATGGCTTTTCATTCCCATAATACCCAGAAAACTCTGCCATCAGGCCTTCCTCCCATTTTCACACCACTCTGAGGTGTATTCATGGTCCATGAACTCTAGAGGTATTATTTTAAGGATGAGTTATTCAAAGGCAAAGGTTCTTTTCATCTGTCTCTGTGATCATCTCTGGCAACAGAGGTTTTCTCTTTTCCTCCCTGGGACCAAAGGTCTTCATCAACTCTCAGTTCTCTCTCTCTGTTTCAGCATTTCATGGGATCACAACTACTCCACCATTTGCTCAGCTTCATCAATGGATACCTTTGCTCAGATCTACACTTTGAAATGCTTAATTCCTCCCAAACATTATTGTCCATTTCCATGGCCTTAGCAAAAGAATATTTCAGCTTATTAAAGCATCTTGTCATTCTCTTCTCATCTGAGGCTTGATTCCTTCTTTCACTGACTTTGATGGTTTATGTTGTTTCTTTACATGTTAATCACTTCTGCATTCCTCTCTCTGGAAAAAAGATTAAATCTGCAGGTTGCATCTGGGTAGTGAAATTTTTAAAATCTGGCTCAGGGCGTGGCAGGCATTCATGGTGCAGATTTCAGCTCGGCAGCGCCTAGGGCCATGACCCCCCTGGGAAAAGCCTCAGCCACCCCACTGGAACAAGACCCGGGGCCTCCTGGGAGAGCCGCAGCAGAGCCTGGCCGCGGCCCATAGAGAAAGCACCTCAGGCTCCATTCCCCACCGGGCCACATGGGCCTGGGGGGCGGAAACAGGAGCCTGCTGGAGTTCTTTTACCTTTCAAAGCCGGAAAGAAAGAGAGCCAGAATCTCCTTTGCTTAGGGTTAAAAGGTGTTATTCACAGAGTTGATCTCACATTTTAATGGTCGAAAAAACCTGTCAATTCTCAGAAATGGCCAGCTATTGGCCAGGTCTCAAGCAGAGAAGAAACTCCCAGCAGCCTCCAGCAGCCTCTCTCAGAGTCCTAATTTCCGTCGTTGTTTCTCACTTTTTTCTTAAATGCCAATCCATCACACCTCCCCATCCTGCTTCTACAAATACAACAAAGTCAAGCAAATGATACATTGTCTTCGTCATAACTAGCTCCACCTACTAATTATTAACCCTTCTACATTGCTTCTACTCTTCTTACTGAACTTTAATTATTATGTATTGCTTCTATCCTCCTAGCTAAACTCTTAACTCTTTGGTTCCTTTAAACTCTTGATTCACAAGGATTTTTAACTTCCTCTGGAAGGCAGGCCCATGGATTCAGAGCTATCACACACTAATTGTATGTTTTTGGGCTTACTTTAATAATGGTACTTACTGTGAGGAAATGACACCAGGGGAAATCTTCCCCCTACCCTTCACCCAGCTCTTTGGGTCTACCCCACCAATTTTTGAAGGGTTCAAATCTTCTCTAAATGCTAATGATATCATACAGTGGCTGGTGTTGCTGGTGTGCCTGATCTATTTAGCATTCAGAGATAAGTGGAGATTGAGTTGGATAACCACCCTGATAACCCCCAGAGAACAGGGATGCTGCCCCACAGCCCACTGCATCAGGCCAAAGCTTATCTGGCTCTATCACTTTGGCCTGCTCCAGGAGTGGGTCACACTCCAGGAGCAGGATGATCTGAGATGCGACTAGAGTACTCGCTCTACGGCTTTTCGGCTGTCAGTCTGCGCTCTGGGGAGGCAAGGATGAGAGGGAGGTTTTTTGCATAGGATAATAAAGGATTTATTGCGCTGGGGAATCTTGAAGGCAAAAGACAGAAAATACAAACGTGCAACAGCTGAAATAGGGAGGTGGTTCTAAGGGAGGGTACAAAGCATCAGCTAATCAGAGATATCCTGGGGAGGGTTCACAAAATCGTCAACCAATGAGGGAGGTAGCAGGGGAAAGTTGGGTCACATGGACTAATCAAGCATCACAGTTTAAGGGATTTCCAAAGTGGAATTCCAAGCATGCAGTGGGCATAAGACAGATTGACAGAGACTCAGAGTAAATTGACAAAGTCGGGTGGGAGGGTCTCATTTGGACCAAACCATCAACTTAGGCCATAACAGAACATACCATTAACAAGGAACACGCTGCAACAACAGCCTACCTCAGAAATGAACCACCCAGAGTAGGCAGGGGTTCTGGTGAGGGAGATACGTGAGATGGGCCAGATGGTAAAGAAGTGCATTTACTCAGCTGCTGGGAAACCCTCCCCCTCCCTCAAAGAGGGAGAGTCTGATGGTGGTGGTTGTGCAGAAATGATTGCTAGATCATTAGTGTTTGTGTTCTCACTGAATTTTGTATGTTTAGTGGATATGTTTCTAGGTTGTGCTGATTAGAAGTTTCACGTATTGGCATAAACTGGATACCACCAAACCACTGATGAAGCTTCCAAAGTGGCACTGGTAGAAACAGTTAAACTGCCTGGTAAATCATCCTAATGCAGCTTCTCCCCTGAACATTCCTCTAGTAAGTGATTGCCTCATGTGATGGACCATGTATGTAGATGCCTTTTGCTGATCCAGAGCTAATTATTTCAGGTCATTAACACTATTTCACTGTGCTTATATGATTTAAAGGAAACCTCTACACACACCTCGCTGTGTCAGTGTGAACTTGCCCCAGAAAGCCAAGTTTCATTACTCTGATACTTTGTTTCTGAGCAACAATTTCATTCCCACAGATGTTACAACTGTCCAGGTTCCAGCTGAACCACAAGGGCAGTCACAGCCAGCAACAGTTGCCCCTGTGGAAACGAGGAAGTCTAAGATGAAATCAGAGCACCCAGTCGCCCTGAAAACTCAGCTTCTGAGCTTGCTGGACAGTAACTGTAAACATAGATATGTGTACATTCTTTCTGTTACGTGTCTTGTGATGGGCATCTCTCATGGCCAGTGCGGTGAGAAAGTGTTATCCTGACCATCCAATCCCTGGCCGTGGTCAGAAGCCTATAAATCCTGGGAGGAAAAATAAACTCTGCTCTTCCTTTCACCACACCTCGACCTGTGTCTGTGTGATCTATTCATCTTCAGCGGTAACACAGGTGCATCAACTCAAGGAGGGAAACACTAACCAAAAAAGTTGCACTCAACCTCCTATGACTGAACTGCCATAAATTACAGCAAAGAGGATGATCTGTCAGATCCCCTTGAAGGAACCTCTAGCATGTATGCCCAGCAAGGAGAGGATGACCAGTGCTAGAGGGGCCCTGCCTCTAGCCAGGAAGAGGCACGGGAAAACCGGGTCTTTTGGACAGTGTGGATCCAATGGCCTGGCACATCAGAACCACAAAAACATGAAGATTTAGTTGATACCAGTGCACAGTGTACCCTAATGCCATCGGGACATGTGGGGGCAGAACCTGTTTCCATTGCTGGGGTGACGGGGGGATCGCAGCAGTTGACTCTGTTGGAAACTGAGGTGAGCCTGACTGGGAAGGAGTGGCAGAAACATCCCATTGTGACTGGCCCAGAGGCCCCGTGTATTCTGGGCATAGACTTCCTTCAGAATGGCTATTACAGAGACACAAAAGGACTCAGGTGGGCTTTTGGAATAGCTGCTGTGGAGGCAGAGGACACTGAGCAATTGAACACCTTGCCTGGACTATCAGAGAACCCATCTGCAGTAGGACTCCTGAAAGTGGAAGAAGAGTGAGTACCAATTGCTACCTCGATTGTGCACTGCCAACAGTATTGGACGAATCGAGATGCTGTGATCCCCATCCACAAGATGATCCGAGAGCTGAAGAGCCAAGGGGTGGTCAGCAAAACCCACTCACCCTTCAACAGCCCCATCTGGCCTATGTGTAAATCTGACAGAGAATGGAGATTGACTGTGGACTATCGTGCATTGAATGAAGTGACTCCACCGCTGAGCGCTGCCGTGCCAGACGTGCTGGAGCTCCAGTATGAGCTGGAGTCCAAGGCAGTGAAGTGGTATGCCATTATTGACATTGCCAGTGCATTTTTCTCCATTCCTCTGGCAGCAGAATGCAGGCCTCAGTTTGCCTTCACATGGAGGGGAGTGCAGTACACTTAGAACCGACTGCCCCAGGGGTGGAAGCACAGCCCCACCATCTGCCATGGACTGATCCAGGCTGCCCTGGAAAAGGGTGAGGCTCCAGAACATCTGCAGTACATTGATGACATCATTGTGTGAGGAAACACAACGGTGGAAGTATTTGAAAAAGGAGAGAGGATCATCCAGATTCTACTGGAAGCCAGCTTTGCCATCAAGAACAAAGTCAAAGGACCTGCTCGAGAGATCCAGTTCCTGGAGATAAAGTGGCAAGATGGACGGCGTCAGATTCCTACTGAGGTCATCAATAAGATCACTGTGATGTCTCCACTGACCAGCAATAAGGAGATGCAAGCTTTCTTAGGTGCCATAGGTTTTTGGAGGATGCACATTTCTGAGCCCTCTCTACCTGGTTACCCACAAGTAGAATGATTTCCAGTGGGGCCCTGAACAGCAACAAGCCTTTTCCCAGATCAAGCAGGAGATCACTCATGCAGTAGTCCTTAGCCCAGTCAGGACAGGACCAGATGTGAAGAATGTGCTCTACTCTGCAGCTGGGAACAAGGTCTTGTCCTGGAACTTTTGGCAGAAACTGCCTGGGGAGACTCAAGGCAAACCGCTGGGATTCTGAGCCGAAATTACAGAGGGTATGAAGCCAACTACACTCCCACAGAGAAGGAATATGGGTGCCCATTTCTCTTATATGCAGGTTGTCTTTTTTACACTAATAAGGCAAATGCCAATGATTACAGCTTCTCTGCCAAAAGTTATTTATAACTCTCAAAAGCCTGTTGGCGTTGGGGTTATAAAAAAGTGTTGTTTACCTAATGAAGGAGTAGCTTATGTCAGTAGTTTTCAACACAGATTTAATTTTTAAAAATCCAATACTTTCACAGTATTTGCTGTTCTCTGTTAAAGACAGATATCGTATTTATATTTTTGCCTTAAATGAGCTCCAGAGTTTAAGGCATAGCCTAAAAGATCAGTAAGGTTGGTCTAGCAGTGAGCCCAGCACTGAAGTTCAGGGTGGAAATGGTGTCAGCAGTAGCAGCTGCTCCTTGGCCTGAGCACTGGATTGATAGCTGTTCATAGCTGTCTGTGTGGATCTGAAGTTCCTTGGCACTGGCCAATTTTCAAAATGCCAGAAGACTTTCTAAGCAGTAATACAATAAAACTGTTATATACAGATATATAAATTTTTAAATTTTAAAACTTTTTTTTAATTTTTTTTTTATTCCTCTCCTCAGAAGGGGATTTGGAAGGGTATTTTTGAATCAGCCAATCCAGAAACACAATCACACTTCTTAGAGATCCCACAGCTGAGAATATCAGATATTCATCATCTGATGACTGGTCATTTGTAAGAACAGAACCTTAGCTATGGAACAATCTACCAAGATCTCACTGGACTCTATCACACTTTATCCTCAGAGACCAAACTCCACACAACAAGGAAAATATAGTATTCTATAAAAAGGAAATGAAAGATGCTGACCTCATTATACTGTCAGTACTCATGTCCCTTCCTCACATCTAACTGTGTAAAGTATTTAAAATACTTCAGTGAGAACTTCTTTTGAAATATCATGGATTGTATTAGATTTGCAATAGATGATGAAAGGTAAATGCCTAAGGAAAAAAAAATATTAAATTAGACACAGGGGCCCAGCATCGGCCTGAGGACTGAGGGCATATATTATTGGGGCAGTAGACAGCAAGGCAACATCCAAACACCTCCAACAGGATGAGATGTGTATGACTTACTGTACCAAAACCACTTTTCTTCTCTCCTACATCCTCACTCTGTTGAGGTTTCAGGGGCAGAAAATCAAGGCACTTGGATTAGGAATAAGCAGTGGCACCCCTAGGCCAGTTTGACTGTGCACATCATGAGTAAAGAGATTGCAGAGAGAACATTTTAAATTATGCAGAGTGACATTTTAAAGTATTTTTACATACACTTTTTAAACTCATAGAATATTATTTTTCTTTGGGGGGAAAAAAGGGTGTTGGACAGCTAGGAATGAAACAGAAGCTGTTTTGTGATTTCCTACCTGCTAACAGGTCTTGGGTTTTTTTTCATAAATATTCATAAACCATTAAAGAACCCTTTGTAGATCTAAGAGAGGAATTCTGGGATTTGTATACGAAAAACAGATTTGGACTCCACAGAAAACAGAAGAGACCTATCAGTGTGCTGTCTACTGCAGCTGTCATCTTCATTTTTGTTTCTGGAAAAGAAAAAAAGACATCTGCCTTTTGTGGGAATGAAATTGTTGCTCAGAAACAAAGTATCAGAGTAATGAAACTTGGCTTTCTGGGGCAAGTTCACACTGACACAGCGAGGTGTGTGTAGAGGTTTCCTTTAAATCATATAAGCACAGTGAAATAGTGTTGATGACCTGAAATAATTAGCTCTGGATCAGCAAAAGGCATCTACATACATGGTCCATCACATGAGGCAATCACTTACTAGAGGAATGTTCAGGGGAGAAGCTGCATTAGGATGATTTACCAGGCAGTTTAACTGTTTCTACCAGTGCCACTTTGGAAGCTTCATCAGTGGTTTGGTGGTATCCAGTTTATGCCAATACGTGAAACTTCTAATCAGCACAACCTAAAAACATATCCACTAAACATACAAAATTCAGTGAGAACACAAACACTAATGATCTAGCAATCATTTCTGCACAACCACCACCATAACAATGGATAAATCTGTATTATTCTTTTTGACAAGTGAAAATCAAGAATATCTTACCATCACTCCTTGCCTTGCAATGAATAACTGTTGATATATTTTATATATTAGTAAGGGCCTGTCTGCACAAACCAGTCTTTGAAATAAGTCATGATATTAAAGGCTAAAGTCCTTGAAACCTTCCTGCAGAAGAGAGTAAAGCAAAATAATATCCTTGTGTATAAGAGAAAAAATGTAAACCTGTGTGTGTTAGCCAGTAGTAACTTGCTTAGCCCGTGGACCCTGTAAAACCCTATAAAAGGTGTGCTAAAGATAGAAATAAACGGCGTTCATGTTTACTTCTGTGAAGGGTGGTGAAAAAGCTGGCGGTCTCTCAATAAATAACTATATTTTGCTTTATTTTTTCCGAACAGGCTGGAAAACTACTTTGTGGCAGCATTTTTTCATTTACATCTCACCTCTTTAGAAACACTCCATTGACCAGATTTTACCTGCAAATATTGAGTTAAGATTAAAAAAAATAAAAACAACAAAACAACATAACCATGGTCATTAAAGCCGTCCAACCTGGGGAGAAACTGATTTCTTGAGAAAGAGTTATTTTAGTGAAGAAGGGTACAACAGGGGAAAAATATTTTGTAAAGTTAAAGCATGCTTGCTGCTAAATAACCTCTTTGCATAATCAGGACTTGCAAAGTGGCAAAATGCAATTCAATTAAGTGAGTTAGGTCCATGTGATTATCAGTCTGGCAGTATTGCTCTCACAGCTCATCAGTAGCTTTACTAATTAGGACTTTGCAAAGCAGAGACATCTGACCTTGCTTTAGCCAGCTCAGATTATTGTTTACCCTTCTGAACTCTCACTGCTTGCTTATTTCCTTCCTTTCCTTTCTGGTGCACTCTTTCCTGCGATATTCTGCTCCATCTGAAATTATTTCTAGTAATCATCAACATCAAATTATTAGTGCCTCTCTGCTCACTTACTGGTGAACACACACAAAAAAAAGTTGAAAGATCTTTCAGCAGGTATATTTTTCTGCTCATACTATTAATTCTCTACAATACCAAAATCAGTGCAGGATGCATAAAAAAGCAGCCAGGAAGCAATTATAAGTTCCAAGTAGCAAAAAAATGGAAATTATCTTTGCTCAGCACATACTAACAAGGGAAAACAGAGTTGAATGGAAACAGTGTCACAAATGTTGCTTGGAAAAACAGAAGTAAGATTTTCTAGATACTGTCTTGTACATTATAGCTCTGTGGTTAAATGCCCTTAAAATGACAAGTAACAGGATAAAAGAGTTTAGCAAGTACACATGACTTTGTGATGGTGATGAAGCAGAAACTAATAAGCATAAAAAGGTGTTCTAAGTATGAAGAGAAAATATTATAAATTTAATTTTTTTCCAAAGCAATTCATCAAACAGAATTGCTTCATAATATGTAGAACTTATAGAGGAGAAAGAACTCATATATTAATAATTTTTTTCCATTTGACATCAGAATTATTCTCTATATATCTCCTAGTAATAACTGCCATGCTACAGAAATAAAAATGATGAATAAAAATGACCTGTAGATAAACCCCAATCAGCCGGATGCCAGTTACAGCAAAAATGTATATATGATTTTAAAAAGACATTAATAAAAGTATTAGGGACACACATTAGGGATACACAGTGAATTAAGAAAATTAGTGGGAAAATTAAATTTATAAGTACAAAAGAAGGCTAATTACAGTGTCAGAAAGAATTATGTGGCAGAGCCTATGGTGACAGGGAACTTCATAGTCCTTGAGATCCCTTTTTGTCCTGCATTTCTAATCTTTCTTGTTGCGGAAGAGATGGACATGACCCTCCAAGATTCAAGTGGCCATAGCAATCTTTATTGTTCACAGCTCATATTTATATGGCTCTCAAAAATCGTATGTTCAATACCAATTGGCTAGTAACTTGCCATCACCTAGTTTACTGGCCAATAACTGCCTGTGTACATGCTTGCCAAAGATGGGCCAGCATCCATTCCCTGCGGTTAAGTCCTTCCACTTTTCAGTGCTTTCTTCCATAAAAATGTTTACTTCTTTTTCTCACAGGTACAAGCTGATCAAGTCAAGGTCAGGGTTACTTGTGTCATGAGCCCTTCAGGCTAGCTGTTAGCTGTCACAATTTCTAGTGTGCAAATTTCACTGCTGCATAAATATCTCAATGATCTGTTTAATTTCTCATCTAACCAAACTGGTTTACAGTTATATATAAATATATAAATAATTTTCAACGGAAAGTACAAGCATTACACTTTGCTCACCACTCCATTCCTTCCTCTGATTTATCTTGTTTCCTCTGCTCCTTGATCTGTGATTTTAGCTACCGGAAATGCAGTTAGCCAAGGAAGCTAACTAAATCTTTCACGGACCTTGTAGCTTAGTTCCCAACCAACTTGATGTCCATGAGTTAATCTTCACTTGTTCCCTAGACCAAGGTATATTTTCAGATACTACGCCCATGTCTGAGAATATTGTTGCAGTAGTGAAGCTTGGTGTGGATCTCTGCAGGAAAAACAGATTTAAAAAAAATTAATCCATCCCCTCTGCTCTCCAGTAATATCCAAAAAAGCTAATTCTAATTCTAGCTAACACCTTGATACAGAATTCAAGTGCAACAAGTTGTACTTCATTCACATTTCAGTGATAAAGAAACCACTTAATCTAAAATGCTTCACTTGCACTCTATCAGTTTCTCTAATAAATAACTCAGAACAAATCACTCTGTTTTTCAGACACTTGCCTATACATTTTTGGAGTATTCAATAGATTAATTTCTAGAGAGGGAAATGTTTTCCTAAACTGTATATCCACAAACATGTATCTGCAAAATAAATCTTGTGATGATGGTGAAAAGAAAATTAAGTGCAGGCTGGAGATAAAATGATAGAATAGTTTGGGTTGAAAGGAAACTTAAAAATGATCAGGGACACATTCCTCTGACCAGGTTGCTCAGAGCCCCATCCAGCCTGGCCTTGAACACCTCCAGAGACGGATAAAGAGATGGGCATAGGTAATATGGTATACAAAACTACTTAATATTCAGAGTGGGGATTTTAAAACATAATCAGTGCTCTGTATACCAGTTCATGCTTATTGTCCTGAATGCTGTCAGGTGATGCTGTTGGGTGAGTGAATTGGTCCAGAAGCTTCCCTCTCCATGGAGACCCAGACACAGGTGTTACTGGGCAATTGTTCTACTGTGCTCCTTTGATTGCAAGTTCTTTAAAGTATCGTAGAACTTGCTGAATGACAAGCACATTGTGGCTACTTCATTTGCCACTAAAGAGCAGAATTACAGTTGTGGGGTGCATTTGTAGCATGTTTTAACCTCAGATTCATTTTCATTTGTACCTAAAGTCGCATCATTTAAACTCACATCTATATAATTTATAATGGATTTTGTTTAGAATACTTAAACTTAGACATATAACTTTGTTTTATGTCTTAGAGTTAGATTTGGGACATAAGCCAACCTAAGAGGTTTTGAACTGTATTATGGAATACATATTCCTTTGTAATTGTATATGTCATTCATTTTAGGGTAAGAATTATGAGTTTTGGATGGACATTTATTTAAATGTTTTACCAATAAAAATGATAAAGATATAATTTTCTTAACAAATATTTAGCAACAGAAATCTTCAGCATTTTAAAACCTGAAAACACTCTTCCTTGGAGAAATATGAATCTGTAGTGTTGTCACATTCCACTGAGGGTAAATGTGAGGAGTTCTTTTAGAGCTAGATGGTCAGGAACAAAATTAGGCCAAACTAGGCAAACCTCGTCTCTGAGAACCATTTATTGGTAACAAAAAAGAAAAAGGAATTGCCCAAAGGAAAGAGGGCTTGAAAAGACAAAAAAAAAGGGAAGGAAAATGGAAAAGGAATGGCAGGGAGGAGAGAGAAAGAGGAGACAGAGAGAAAAAGCTGGCATTACCACCAGCAGATTAGGATGTGCTATCAATGTCCATGCAACAGGTGGACATGAGGAGTACAGGGTCTCCTACTGACAGCCTGTTCCATGTAAGGTGTTATTGAGGTAAAGTCTCCCCAGAGATAAAGCTTTCTCCCATGTTCTAGTTGACTCCTGTACGTGGCACATGCGCACCCCCTCTCCCATGTGCCTCTGACAATCGGTATTGAGACAAAATAAAACTAAATTGGCTCCTCACAAGTCTTTTGAACAAGATACAACTGCCAGTGTATCTGATTCGGCATCATCTCACAGCACAAAAAAAAAAAAAAAAAAAGCAAAATCTTTACCTTTTTATAGAGCCTTCTGTTTCAAAAAGTTCAAAATATTAGCAGCCAAAAGAAGATTAAAATATCAATTTTCTCCTGCTTTCCCTTCACCTTTCTATGATGATTTTATATACAGTTCTGATTAAAAAAGTGAAGACTCATCTCAAATATTTTTTTATGAAGTCTAGGAGAAAATATATTAATGTTTTCAGCTCTGTGAGAAGTATTTCACACAACAATTTAATAATTAATTTAACATATATTTAGCTTATATTTATCGTTCTGGAGAAACCACAAGTTTCCTTTTTTTTTGGTTAAATATTCATTCCACAACAGCAGACCCTACTCATCAAGGAGTTTAGATAAGGCCATCAAGGTCTTTTGGTGCAGGGGAATTTGACTTTTTGTTAGTATTACACCAAGAAGAATGCCCTCCTAATCTGTTGAGCAAATGAAAGTGATACATAGAGAGAACCCTAGGCTAGAAGCAACTTTAAAAATCATCTAGTTTCAATTGCCCTTCCATGGTCAGTGATTCCACCCACTAGATCAGGTTGCTCAGGGCCCCATCCAACCTTCCAGGGAGAAATATATTATATATAGTGTTGTTATTATTACAGATATCTTCTGCTATATTTTTCTATGTATCCATAGATGGACAGACCTTGAACATATATTTTAACATATATAAAACTCTTTTGAGTTAAGCTCCCTGTATTTAAGTGAATGTAATACAAAGTGCATCATGTGCTTTACTCTTCCACTTGAAGAACAATACAGCATAAGCTACTGTAATGTCATGAAATAGTGAACCACATCCCTGCATTGTGCCAAAGGTAGATCACATTTGCTATTAATAGCAGAAATCTGGCTTTTATAATGCTTTTCATAAGGAAGAAACCTAAATGCTAGTCGGTTTTAGAGCGATGACAGCAGCCAAGCCCAAGTGTGTTGGACTCACCCTGTTCAGGGTAGAAATGTGAGAAGGCAAAGGCACCAGCTGTTCAAAACAACCTCATACAACCAGAGCAATTTTTACACAACTGGGATGTTGTGCACAGTACTGGCCAAGGAGTAAGAACAAATAATTCTTTTGCCTCTGGACATTTTTTCCTGCATCAGAAGGACCCTATAATCAAGCAGAATTTACTTACAATGCACTCAAAAAAGACATGAAGAGCTAAAGCATAGACCAAAACTAAATTCCAGCACCATCATCCTGAGCTGATGTTGGTCCCTCTATCAATATCAAAGTTTTTGTAGTAAGTAGGTTTGCACTCCATAAAAAAGATTCAGAATTCACCTAAAAGGAGGAATGGGAGAGATACCTCATTCTGAAAACCTTTTGGTGAATGATCATTTTTAGAAAATGTACATGCCACAGAACCTTGTCCTAGGGTTGTCTGTGAGAAAGAACAAAACCCCAAGGCAGTTCATCAGGAAAGGAAAAATATTAGCTCTACAGCTACCATTATTACAGGCACAACCTGGTACTAAGGTTATCCAGTGATTCAGGAGGATGTGTCAGACAAGGGATTCTTTTCAACTCTTGCTTGCTGCCATCTCTCTAGAGAAATTATGTCTGTAATTCCTTATCCAGCCCCTATCCATTCCCCATCTTTATGAATATCTGTCATGATGCTAAAAGAGTTCATATGTATTTTTCATATAATTCCAGGTCCTGACTGGTCTGACTTCTCTTTAGCACCCAGACTGGGGACCTTACCTACATCAGAAGAAAAGTAATGCAAAGAAATATCAAAAGCAAGAATGCACATTACAAGATTAACTGGGGGAAACTCAAGAAAATGTGAATCACTATTCTGAAGCCTTCCCTAAATCCAGTGGTGAGTGATGACTAGAGCATCTTCAGCCATCATATCATCATGCTCCTAGCCTTGCCAAGACTGAGCTCAACCACTCAAAAAGGATTTCTAAGGGCATTTATCACTTATGTTAAGTCATCAGGGATAGAATATTAATCCCTAGAAAATAGTAAATTGTGCTGTCCTGTCAAATCTTTATTTCAGCAGCAAGTAGCACTGTGCCATAAAATCTCAGGAGTATTTGAAACACATCGTGGTGTGACACTGATAGCTCAGTTCTTTTTCTCAGGACAAACATTAATGAAAGAGAGACTGCTTTTGTGTTTGTGCTCCAGATGTTTATTCTTCCTTATCTATACTACATATTTACAGACAGTGAAGAGCTATATACACTAGGCAAGTATGCTACAAAATGGAGAGTGAAGTATCTCTCCAAGGTCTTTTAAGTGTCAATATGCCCAATAATAAATGCCAAGTAACTTATTTTCACTTATAGCCCAATAATTAAACACATGTGTTCTGCAATGTGAATTCTTCCATCCAATCCCCCTAATATTACCCAAAAACCCTTAGACAAAGAAGAAGAAGAAGGAGAAAGGGACAACACCCTAAATCCTCCGTCTTGTCTCTTATTTACTAATATAGCTTAAACTCTAAACTCTAACTTTCTACCCAGTGACTTAATATAATTCTATCTAACACACTCATTCATTCATTCACACATTGCATTCTCAGTTCTATCTATTAATTTTGGAAGTCTTTTCCATGGCCTCAGGTCAAACACAGTGTTTTCTTGTGGGTCTGTGCCTGTCAGCACAGAAAGCATGAAATTCTCTGTGTCTAGGATTCCAGCAGAAACTGTCCTCTCAGCAACTATGAATATTTTGTTTCACTATGAGAGAGTGACTAGTATAGTTTATATGAGCTAAGTCAAACCAGCAAACTTAAGGACTTCTGTGGACTAGATGCCAGAGAGGAGTATATGCTCTAGAACTGAAGCTTTGCCCATTCAAATGCTATTAAACAAACAAACAAAAAACCAAAACAAACAGAAAACAAACAAACAAACAAACCCAAAACACAACAAAAAAGAAAAAAAAAAGGTGTGCATGGCTGTGTTCATAGTTCTTCATTAAAAAGTCACAGTGCTAATAGCCTAGAAACACTTGATTTTTTTTTTTTTTTTTCACTGTTAACTGATTGTCAGCAGGGCAAGTTTCAAACATTGTTCCCCTTCAAAATACTACAATTAGAACAGTTTTTAAATATTTTTAGATTTTGAAAGCAAACAGATGATTCAAATCCACCTCAGCTTTTATTTTTCTACTGTTAAATAATAATTTGGGGAGCATGCAGTCCTTTCTTACATGCTCCCAGCAATGAAAAAAATGGAAATACATGACTGTTACTTGCTCTGGATCAACTGTGTTTCTTGAAAGCCATGCAAAGCTCAGAGAGCTGGAAGTGCATCACAGGATTCAGTGGCACTCTCAAGTGATGGATCTCAAGGTCACATTTGGCCCTGTGCCTCAGAAGGCTAACCAAAAAAGGCTGAGAAGAATTGAGAAGAATACCTTGGAAGTATGTAATTAAGTGATAACATCATTGCCCCTGTGCATTGCAGAACAATTCACGTATGATGAACAATTTCTTCTCCAGCATCATAAATGAGTCACTGAACATTCAATTATTCTATCAAAAAACAAACAGGCAACAATATTACTGTTGTTGGAATTCCTACATGAAAAAAAATGGTAAAACTTGCCAAATGGAAACAATCAACTACCCACCACCTCATGTGGAATGTGTAGCATGTAAGAAGATTAATGATATTGTTTTAGCCTTATACTGTGATACAATCTTGTGCAAATTACAGAAAATAATAAAAATAATGACTTTTCAAAGCTTTCTTGACCCTTCTTTGAACAGAAGTTGGGCCACTCAGAAGACATTGCTTGCACATGAGCTTTTCTGCATCCCTAGAAGCACCTCATTTAACCCGATCTGGGCAAAAACACAGAACTGGTGCTCAAGACTGTGGCTATCTTACCTCAACTTTGCCCTTCAAAATAAAGTACAACATACTCTGACCTAACTTACACAGGGACAGAACAAGATTTTAATTGGAACACAGGGAAAAGGCAAAGCTCCTTCAAGACAGCATCCCCTGATTTTTGTCTCCATGTTGCCTTTCTGTGGGAGTTGGATGATCAGGGACTGACAGTGGATTGGCCCTGGTTGACAATGAAGTAAGCATCAATCTAAGACTGTGAGAAACGAGATGCAAAGAAGGGAAACATCTGGATAGGTTATGGAAAGAATAGAATTGTGGGAATGTTTATGTAAATGTGGTAGCGCCAAACAAGGTAATGTTTCTAGTTCTTGTTAATGATTGTTTAGCAACGTTTTACACATAAAGTAACAATTATTCATTGGTTTGCTGCCCTCCAGCAGCAGCATAACAAAGTCTATATATTGTCATGTTTACCCCATTATGGGGTCTTCAGAGATTCTTCTATAATGTTGTATGGCTTATCTTTTTGTTAGGGCTTATTAAAATTGTTTATATTTAATTTTAATTAAAACCTTTTGTTAAATCCTGCTTCTTTCACCAGGGACCAACAGCGTCTGAACAGGGACCTGAGTTTTATGAAGTCTGGCTGTGGGCCATATCCTGGACAGTAACCTTAGTTTTATAAGGATACTGATGTCACTAGAGGACACAAAGCATTTTAAGGGTTCTAAAATAATCATACACACAGCTGCTTTTCTTGAGGCCAAAAAACCTTTACTGCGGGGTTTTAGAACCCTATTTATAAGCTGTTCCAGTCAGGTCATCCTGATTGGTAGAAGGAACACCTCCCTCATCCCATTGGTGGGACAAGAGAGAAAACACTCTCAGAACACCTGTGTCTTGTTTTGGGAAAGTAATTCCTTATTACACAAATAATCCTTGAGCGAGAGAAGGTTCTCAAGACTTTCCCTTGGAACAGTCAGTCCCTGAGAGCTTGAAATTCTCTCAGGTTCAGAAATCATGTCCACAAGACTGACTGCAGGATTATTGGCCAGTGTTCCCCCCAGCAGTTTAGGGAGTGGTGCTGACTGTTCATATGGCAGGTGGACTTTCATCAGGCCAGACACCTCATCTGTGCTGGGACTGCAGGGGAGCCTGGGGAGAACTAGCCATGAGCCAGGGGATGTGCATGGATCACAGAAGCGTGTATGGACGGTTTAAAGCACTTTTAGTTAAGTATGATGAGCAACTGCAGAAAAAGGACCTTAAATTGATAGTAAAGTGGATTTACTGTAACTTCCCTAACTGATGCTGCTACCATTTTTATTACTCTTTGGAATCCCTGGGTATTAAGCTTTACCATCTCATGACTAAAAGGGACCCCATAGCACCCTATATGCTTCTTGACTTTCACTTGAACTTAGAAATATTGAAATTGGAAGCCAAGCTTTGTGATTCTGGAACTTTGGTCACCTCTGATCACCCCGAGGCAGCACAGTCTCCAGGATGAGCTACCATCCTTCCGCCATCTTGTGTACTCCTCCTCCTTCTCCTTCTTCGGCCCAAGATGGTGATGGCTCACCATCTTGAACCCTCCCCTAACTGTCACTTCACCTCTTCCTCCTTCCTCCTCTTCCACCAGCTGCTATTTTTCTGCATCCTCCCAAGCTGCCATCTTGCCCTAAGGCCCCTCCTTTGGCTCTATCCTTTCTGCTTCAGGCAACACCCCTTCCAGGGGAACAAGAATCATGGCCCTGAAAGCACTGCCCCACAGCATGGTGGCACCCATGTGGTTGGTACCAAAGCTGATGCCGGAACTGGTCAAATACCATTGCTGCGACTATGCTAACAAAAACATTATTTTTGTCTCAAGTTATTCCTCCTCAGAAGAAGACCTAAGTCCTCCCAAATCCAATGAACCTTCACCTAACCCCTCAGATCACAAAGACTCCTGAGAGAAAATCTGGGCAACAGCAATTAAGTAGGGGGACTGGGAAGTGAAATCAAAATTCGCAGTAGCTCCAGTTTGTTATAGATGCGGGGGAGCAAATCCGAGGTGAGAACCATTGATGTGTAAGGAAATAAAGGAACTACGTAAAGCAGCAAAAGACTATGGGAGGGAATCACCATACCACCAACTTGGTTTGTACCACCTTCATCGCTCACGTATTGGTACCTCATGATTTAAAGTATGTAATGACAATGTTGGTATCCCAAATACAATACACCCTGTGGGAAAGGGGATGGAAAAGATTATTAAATCAATTGCTAGTAGATTATGCTGGAGATGAAACATGGACAGCATTAACAATCAATCATCTTGCGGGAGAAGGAGCACAACATCAACCTGATGACCAGGACACAAATCTCCCAATGTACTAGATGACATTAAGGAAAGTGCTTCTGCAAGTGCCTGATGGAATACACCTGCACTGGATTTTGTTGATATAAAACAAGGGCCCAATTAACCTTATACGCAGTTCATTGATCGCCTTAAACAAGCCCTTGAGAGACAAATCACCCAAGAAAGGGCTAAAGATGAATGAATGAAAAAACGGGTCATGTCCAACACAAATCCTGAATGTAAAAGGGTACTGTGTGCTCTTCTGCCGTAACCTGAGTCAACACTAATGCAGATGATTGAGGCCTGTAACCACCTCAGAACAGAAGAACACTCTGCTATTTTGCAGGCACAAGCTGTAGGGCAAGGGATTGGTGAGGCTCTAGATGCCATGCAAATTATCCCTCAAGGACTACAACAACAAGGTCCTGGCCTGTGTTACGAATGTGGCAAACATGGGCATTTTAGAAAAAACTGCCTTCAGCGAAGAGAGTAACTTAAGGTTCCTACATGTCCTAGGTGTAAAAAAGGCCAACATCTCACCAATCAGTGTTGCCCAAAACATGGGGGTTATGACAAGCCACCATCAGGAAACTTCCAACGAAATGTGTGACAGCCCTGTGCAATGACACAAATACCCAAGCCACTTATGCCCATGACCACCAGAGGCCAGGTAGCCCAGAGCTTCAACATCTCATCTCAGGGCTACCAGCAGCCTTGCCTCCAGGAGCCAGGTTGGAGTTGGCAAGTGCCAAGCCAATATATTGATTTCTTCATGCACATTGTATCTACTGGCCAACTTGGGCCAGAAGATTGGCCCTGTGAACTGCTGATTTTAGAGAATTGCAGGTCAAGACTGAAGGATTCTTTGTTACCCTCTGTGCTATCAGTGACATCACAGCAAGAGATTAATATTAGCCACGTCCTGACCCACCTTGTTTTAGCCTGCAAGGATTGATAATCACTCAAACAATTTCACTTCTCGAACAGGACATCAACAGTATGCCAGAATCCTTGGTGGTATGGACCAAAATAATAAGTCATAATTAACCTCAGTTAACCTGTACACTAGAACTTAATACAAAAAAGATTGTTCTCACAGGACTTGTAGACACAGGTGCAGAGGTGACAGTCACATCACAATCCAAGTGGCCTTCCAACTGGTCTCTCACGCCTGCTCCAGGAACATTATCAGGATTTGGAGGAAGCAGCCTCAGGAGCATAGAGTTTGAAGGACCCAAAGGTTGTGTCACTACCACCAGACCCTTTTTGTGAGCCCCCAGTGTTTAATAGGGAAGAGACATTTTGTCCCAGTGGGGAATTTGCCAAGGGACAAATTTTTAGTGGTGGCTATTGAGCAGTGCAACACCCTTAAATTGACATGGAGGACAGATAGACCCATGTGGGTAGATCAGTGGCCCCTCTCTGAAGAAAAAACTTGTCATGCTTGAGTCTCTAGTACAAGAACAGCTCCAAAAAAGACACATCATACCAACCAGAAGTGTTGGAATCTATAATAAAAGCCTGAGTTCCTCAGAGAGAGAAAAGAATTAAAATATATTAAGCATAGATATAGAGTAAGAGTGTAAGTTTTAGTTTTAAGTAAGTTCTCATATAGCTTAACTTAACTAACACCTTATGTGTTAGCTAGTGAAAAAATCCTATTACCCAGTTTAAAGTTCAGTAATATTACTCTGCAGAGATTCAACTTAGCTCCAGACATAATGAAAACATAGCTTACATTCTTAGATAGGACTATTCATGTAAACAGATAATACACTGTATGTAAGATTTAGGTAAATTGAGTAGTGCTTTCGTGAATTAAGAATTAAGCTTAGATGGATGTAGAAAAAATGTTTTAGAATCATGTTTTTAGCTGATTGGATGATTTATGAATTTAATCCTCTGTATTGGGGATCTCACACTCAGACACACACGCACTCGAATAACAACAGCAGCATCATCACCATCAGCATCAAGAAGAAAAAGAACTACTACCACTGCTTCTGTGGCCTGGAACTGCTTCTGCAGCCCCAACCAATGAAACTCTGCACTGGGAAGCTCCTGCTCAGAATTTGGGACTTTATGCCAAAAGCTGTTAGCACAGACTTTAACTCTCCGAACTCCTTGTCTTCAAGACTGATGCATTCATATAATAAACATCTTTATAGCAACCAACAAGGTTCATGTCTCCTTGAGACCCAGTAATCCCCACTGAAAACTTGACACACAAGCCCATGGAATTCACCTGTCTTCATCATCCAAAAACAAAACAATAATAAATGATAACTTCTGCATGACCTAAGAAAAATCAATGAGGTAATGGAAGATATAGGTGCATTACAACCTGGCCTCCCTGGCCCCATTAAATAGTGGAAGTTAACTGTTATTGACTTAAAGGACTGGTTTTTTGATATACCTCTACATCCCAGTGATGCTCCTCAATTTGCATTCTCCATTCTGAGTATAAATAGACAGGCACCTTTGCAGCAATACCATTGGACTGTGCTATCCCAAAGGATGAAAAATAGATCAACTATTTGCCAATGGTTTCTAGCCAAAGTTTTGAATCCAGTCCACAGGAAACACACACAAGCCATCATTTACCATTATATGGATGATATTATTGTGGCAGAGAACAACCCGACTGTGAATGAGGTACTGAAAGCTACCACTGTGTCTGTCTGGCAAGTGGCTCTTACAATTGCAGAGGTAAAATACAGCAAATTCCACTTTGGAAATATTTGGGAATTCAAATTCTTCCCAAGATCATACAGCCACAGCCACTACAATTGAATGAGAATCCACAGACACATCACAATCTACAAAAATTACTGGAAACCATCAACTGGGTTAGGCCGTTGCTGGGGATTACCAGTGAAGATTTGGTTCCATCATTTGTTTTACTAAAGGGAGATCCTGCATTAAATTCAGCTAGACAGCTAACTGACAAAGCAAGAGATGCCTTAGACAGTATCCTGAGTCATTCAAACTCATCAGGTGCATAGAGTAAACACAAAATTACCATTTTTGTTAATTATTTTGGGGAATGGACCTCAACTTCATACCATAATTTTTCAATGGAATCCTGAATTATCAGATCCTTTGCTAATTCTGGAATGGGTTTTTTTATCACATTAATCAGGAAAAACTATTACCACCAAACCAGAGATGATAGCTCAACTCATCATAAGGGGCAGGTCATATTTAATTTCTCTTGCAGGAAAATATTTTTTCACTATATTTTTACCAGTAACTATTCTGTATTTAAATTGGCTGTTACAACAATCAGAGACTTTGCAACTTGCTCTTGAGAATTTTACTGGGAAAATTTCAATTCATTACCCTAAACACAAATTGTTACACTTATCTTTTAATTTAATCCCCAAGCTGTTAAGAAGTGAGGTACCCCTCAATGCAATCACTGTCTTTACTGATGGATCAGGACAGTCTCTTAAATCAGTTGTTGTCTGGCAAGATCCAGTAACACACACTTGGAGTTTGGATATTGAAACAGTAGAAGGCTGTCTCCAAATAGTTGAGGTAGTCACAGTTGTTACAGCTTTTTCAAGTTTTACATGTCCTTTTAATTTGGTAACTGATTCTGCTTGTGTTGCAGGAACTGTTGAAAGAGCTGAAAATACATTTGTAAAGACAGTTGCTAATGATCAGTTATACGCTTTGCTTAAAACTTTAATTTTCATTCTTTCTTATTATGTCATGCACATGTGTTCACACACCTCACTAGCAGGATTCCTAGCAGAAGGAAATGCGCAAGCTAATATCCTTACAATGGCCATACAAGTTACACTTCCCAACATCTTTGAGCAAGCACAACTTAGTCACTCCTTTTTTCATCGAAATGCTACTGCACTGATTCATATGTTCAGTATCACAATGGACAGGCCAAAGCAATTGTCACCACATGCCCCAGTTTTCAAAAGTATTCTCTACCCTCCATGGAGGCAGGATCCAACCCTCAGAGACTCCATAGTCTTCAAATTTGGCAAAGGGACATTACCCACTATCCATCTTTTGGCAGCTTTAAATATCTTCATGTCTCCATTGACACTTTCTCAGGAGCAATTTTTGCCTCTGCACATGTCAGAGAAGCAGCCAAAGATGCCATCAAACACTTCTTACAGGCTTTCACAACTTTGGGCATCCCTTGGGAAATTAAAACAGATAATTTTTAGGTCCAGCTTATACCTCACAAAAAATACAGCAATTCTTTAACTTATGGGGAATCACACATAATATACGCATTCCACACTCCCCCACAGGCCAATCAGTTATCAAGAGAGTCGATGGATCTCTCAAATGCCTGCTGGAACAACAGAAAGGGGAAGTAGAAACATCATCCACAGTAGAGAGGCTTGATAAAACCTATATATGTATTTAACTTTCTGAACAACTCATTTATGGAGCCAAATCCACCAATTATTAGATGTTTTTCCAACACAACACAAGCACAATTAAAAGAAAACCCCCCAGTTTTAATCAAAGACCTAGAAACAAACCAAATTTTGGGACCATTTCCTCTGATTACCTGGAGGAGAGGATATGCTTGTGTTTCCACAGGCAAAGGACCTCGGTGGATACCAGCAAAGAACATGAAACCATACCTGTAACCACCGAACAAATATCTACAAGAGGAACCCCAGCGACAATCCCAGAGAGGAAGAAGGAAGTACAATAACTCTTGCTGTATTGTTTTTTGTACCATATTATTTATTGACTCTTCAACAGTTGTTAAGTTCTGTAGCCTTATTTCACAGATCTGTTGCAGATTACCATCCAAGACATGGCCTACAAAGGACTCCTGCTCACCATATCTGGCTTGCTTGAGATCCTGCTCCTCGCTATGGGTTAGATAGTTCTGCAGCCAAAGCAAAATGTATAGGTAACTTTAGTCAACATAACACAGCAGGAATCCCTGTATCTTTCTGTTGCCAGCCCAGATAACCCCTTTTCAACCCGTTTAGAAGGACTGACAACGGATGCATGACCAATAACAGAGGATACCATCCATGTTATGTAGGATAAGAGTCCTGATGGCAAATGGGATCATAACCCCATACATGTCTGGGACTATTGGACCCTTGATCTTCCTCATGCACCATTAGAAACTCAGGAGTTAGAGCTACTTGCTTCTGTCAAGATGGATTATTTCATTGAGTTTCATTTTAAGGAAAGGAGTCAATCAGTAATGTGGGATGGTGTTAAACTCCAATATATAGATTAGAATCTTCCCCTCACCACCCTGCATATAAAAATGAAAGTTTGTGGTGCAACTATACCTCATCCCACCCCTCTTGGTCTCACGATACCCCTCGGCAGTTGCCACAAGAAAGATTCCTTATTTGTGGGGACAGAGGCTGGCCAGCCATTCCATTGCATATAAAGGGTGGACCATGTAGCTAGGGGAGACAATCTACTAACACCTGATATTGCAATGATTCATAATAAAAAGAATAGACAAAAAAGATTTAACCACCAATTTGAATTGGAATGTAAAAACAAAATTACTTATTGGAATAAAGGAAGAAGAATAGCAGCTTCAATATTGGCACCTTGGGTTGCTACAGCAAAAACACTAAAGCAATTGGACTGTTTAGGGTGTTGTCTGAGTAAGCAAACCATTTGCATTAAGTGCCCTCCAGAAACATGGTAACATGGTAATGAAGTCTATATATTGTCGTGTTTACCCCATTACTGCGTGTTTGGTGATTCTTCTATATGGTGTACAGGTTATTTTTTTATTAGGGCTTATTAAAATTGGTTTTTGGGCAACCTTAGTCTATCCCGCTTCTTTTGCTAGCAAACACCTTTCTAAAGGTCTCTTTTTGTACGGAGGACATGCATGTTCCCACACATATACAGGATGCCACTTCTTTTCTATTTCTAGATATTTATCTGCCAGTCTGGTGGTGTTAATTGTATAGAACAAAAAATGATGCATAAATTAGCAAAACTAAGGCTACCGTCACCTCAGCAGTCTTGTCTTGCCAACACAAGCTGTGTGAAATATATTCATTCTGTGTGTTCTGAGAACAGCAATTTTATTTGGGTAGTCTGCTATGAGAACTAAGAAAAAAGATGGCAGTTGAGTGATGCAGCATGGTCCAGCTGTCAGTAAAGAATTAACTTTCTCCAAGTTTCATTCTCAGTCCCTACTTGTAAGATTACTTATTTGTGGAATAAGAAGTAAAACAGAGCACAGAGAAGGTTCCAGTGCCACCTCAAATAATACACTGAATATTATTGCTAAAACATTTATGCTCTCATTATGCTACTCACTAGTACCATAACTTGTTTGCCATATCAGTATAATGAAAAAACATTCCTACAGTCCTGAGCAAGCCAATCTCATCCTCTTGAACTCAACATGTGGGCAAACTTAAGTGATACCAGATCCCAAATGATACCCAAATACTCTCATAATTCCAAAACTGCTCTGATCAATGGCAATGAGAGGATGGGGTATGAAATTTTCTATACTTGAACAAATGTTGTTTGCAGGCTATAAAATCCCATGAGAATCTTAACAAAACTGGGCATTATATACTGGTTTTCAAGCACAACTCTGATCTCATCAGAACTTAGAGAATCACAGCAAAATCAAAGTAAATATTTAGCACAAATCCGGTCAAGTTTTTAACATTTAAAACAAGGTTTTAAATTTAGTTGGCAAAGTTGGAGCAAAATTTGATATATTTGCAAAATTGAATAAGATACTATGGGATAAAATCTGACAACAGAAAGTACCTACTGGCCCTTTATAATGGTGTTTTTTCTAAAAATTAAGTGGACAATTGTTTCAGTGAGAAAATCCTACCAAGATGAGACAACAGTAGCTTTCAAAGATATTTTCTTCTGGTATTTCGGACATTCAGCATGGTTTTGAAGTTTGAATGCAAAGCAGTAACATAGAGAGGGAAAGAAAACAACCCATATCTCAGTGGGTAACATCACACTGACTTGGTGGAACAATATAAATACCATGTTCACCTCACATTCTTATTGGAGGCAGAGATCTAAAAACATCTCCATGTGTTTTATTAACCCGGTAATATTTACATGAAAGATGGGCAGTGAAAGAATATAAAATGATTGCACATTAGAAAAGAAATTTCTGCACCAATTTTTATTTTATTGATACCTGGAAATACAAGAATGGCTGTATGCACATCATGAACACAAATAGTAAAACCCACCAAGCACCTAAGATTAGCCTGTTATTGGATGATGTTTAAAAATTATTTCTTCTTATGATTAATAAAGCATATCACAGCATATCCATTTCTAACACTTCAACTTTCAGTCTGTGAAGCCTTGTCAACATAACACAGGTTTTATTACTAGAGATTTATATACAGACCCTTAAAATTTCAGATCAAGCCAGAAAAACTACATTTTTAATTTTTTTAATATCGCCTCTTTAAAAGCCACAGGCCCTCAGCTAACAGGAGACAATCACCAACACCCCACAGCAGCCACAGCTGTTTGTCTGCATAAGGTAGTGGATGAATTCTGCAGTCATGACTTGCCCATCATCAGAGCAACTGGAGTCACTCTGGTGTGCCATGACTCCTTGCCCATAAACTGTCTGGCATTTCATTCCCAAGGAAACCACAGCACAGGGAGGGGAACACATCAGGTGTAGGTGTTTGGAAACAGTTCTCTGTTGCAGTGGGGTTCCAAGACCTCTCTTTCCCAGTTCGGCCGGGTCAAGTGTGGCAGAATAAATCAGGACAGGTACAGTGGAAAGCCTCAAAGATAGATTTTAATGTTCACAGAGACCACATGGTCCAAGGGGCTGCTTCCAAAGATCCAGGGGCATGGCAAATTTCACAATGTAAAGGGGTATCTGAGGGCAAAGGTCCAATCACAAACGCGGACCAGGGACATGACCTATTATGGAACGACTCCATCAGCATCCCTCCAGCATCCAACCTCCCAAGGCACCAGGTCCACTCCCTCTGTGACAGGAACCCGGTCCAAGGCACCATCCACCCCAGCCAATCTGGTTCCCGCAGTTCTCTGGCACCAAACATCAGCTATAGGCTCTATCTTTTTTCTGCTGAAGGCCAGTTGAAACTCAGGTTTAACCCCACAGCACCCACACATTCACAGTGTCATGACTTCAAACTCCTCTGACCAGGTCTTCTGCACTGGGGGTGAGGTGAGAGAGAGAGATGCCACAAGGCTCCTTTTTAGCAAGGACTTAGCAAGAAAGTCTAACAACAAGTGGCTAAAATATCTAGTCTGAAAAGATTGAACAAAAAAAATATAGGTAACAAGTAGTTCTCATGACCCTTCCAACACTGGAAACCTCACATTCATGTGGCATCACACACATACTGCATGGATAACTGTCTTGGTTTGAAAGACAGGTGTCTGTTAAGGAAGGCAGGAAAATCCCTTGAAATGGAAAATGTAAATCCCCTCCCTCTGAATTATTATAATTTTGAAATTAAGGGGCTCTCACGCAAAGATATGGGGATAAGAATAACAGTTCTTTTCTAGGAAAATTAAAATAAAAATGTAGTAGTGCAAAAAACACTGACAGAGTTAGAATACAACCTGACACCCTGTTGGCCAGGGTGTTGATAGTCCAATTAAATGGTGGCTGCTGTCCTCCTGGAGTGACAGATGTGGTTCTGTTGAAGTAATGATCCTGTGAAAGGGCATAGTTTTCCTCTGAAGGTGGTGGTGTAGATGAGTCTGCTCTTCCTCTGGGAATCCAGTGGAAAAAGGCTGACTGTGGTGTTCCAAATCTCAGATTTTTATCCAGGTAGAAATGCTTGGGTCCTCCCCCTGGGTGGAGCATCTGGGATGATGCAATTTTATCAGTCACGCAGTGACACTCAGTGGCAAATTAACGGAAGATCTCCCGCTGGAGGGAGGATGGGTGGTGGAAGAGATAAAGAACACTGCCACACCTGGGTTTAACAGATGGTGACAGAATACATACTTCTGGTTTTGCAGCCTAAGACAATGATGCAGTGTCATCTGTGCAGAAGTTCCTTCTTTCTCGTCATTTGAGCTACTATATAATTTTCTTAAAAGAAAACAACCTTCTTCAACATTTCTGCTGTCAAACAGAAAGGATGTTGGCTTGAGAACTCACTGTTGCACTGTTACAAAAAGGCCAGGCCTGACAGCTAGCTGCGAGTGGAAGATGCCCAGAGGCTCCTCTGCTGCCTTGAGTAAGCTAAGATGATGCTGAAGCAAATTGGTTATAAATTCACAGAATCGTCACTGTGCAGCTAGTCTATAGATGCCAGATAAATTTGGCCATATCAGACACCCAAACTCAACCAGTCTAGAAGAAAAACAAGTCCTCAGATATGGAAAGGATAGGTTGGTTTCAAACCTACACAGGGGACCCTCAGACAATCCCATTTGAGCCTATCTGCAGACATATCACTGGCCAGAGATTGATCAACCAATCAGCTGTCCAAGCCCAAGAATTTTGAAAAGAGCTGCCATAATAAACTCTTTGCTGTTTGTCTCCTGATCATCAGACTCGAGTCGTGAATCTGTCTCCAACCCATGACCATATGTAACACAGAATCATTTAGGTTGGAGAAGATCCTTAAGAACATTGAATACAGCTGTAAACCTAGCGCTTCCAAGTTCACTGATGCTCCATCTAAAAGTACCCCCTACATATTATCCTCCTATCTGGAGAAAAGAAAAAAAAGAAATCCAGGGGTGTTTTAACTATTATGGTGGGGGGAATAGAGGCAGGCAAGGACAGCTCAACCACAGTTGTTAGGCAGACAGAGATGGGAACACTGCTAAACACATCTCAGGGAACGCTGAGAGCCGTGGGCTTTGACAGAGACAATTAGTAACTTTCAAGAAGAGGTCTCTGAAGCTGGATTACCACAAGAGAGAGTCATACAACAAAAAACCAGGAGCTTGCCCAGCAATTTTCCTTTTCATACTTGGCGGGGAACCACCCACACTTCGCCCCACACCAGTGTTCCATATGAACTGGGCCACATGTACTTTCAAGTACACAGCAGAGGAGATAGGAAGGCCAGTGCCAAGGGTAATGTCAACCCATCTGAGAGAGTCTGGACCTCACAAACACAGCAAGTCTGCAGCCACCCAAGTAAGAAAGAGTAGTCAGGAGAGACAAATGTCAAAGATGTTAATTTTTTTTCACTTGCATGCTCATTCTTAATTGAAGGTCGCAATTCCCGCTAATTTCTGATGTTTTTCATTTTCATTTCACAAACATGGGACTACTAATATTAGGTAAATCCAGAGGCACTAGGCATTACTTTAATTCTAAGATCCTAGAAAACCATTTTCAATGCAAAGCAGGTTACAAGGAATACTATACTATTTTACTACACTAAAAATAGTGAGAGGGAGAAAAAAAAATCTCTTTCCAAGAGTTTGGATTCCTGCTGATATGAAAAAATGAAGCATAAAAGGAGCTGTAAGATTTATCCTTTGAAAAAATTCTGGGGTGCAATACATAAAAGCAAATACATGGCCTGTTTTTCCTTAGTATTACAAACACTTTCATGCTAATGCAGTATTGGACAACACACATCAGCATTCCATGGTTTTGCATCAAAGCATGGAAAGGAGGTCTCTGCTTTTTCTATCAGAGAATACAGCAGCCTCAACTGCTACAGTGGTCAGCTTTGAGGTGATATGTGATCAGCATTAGCATCCTGATGTCACTGTGTCACCGGTGCATGCATCTGATAACTGCTATTTGATAACAAAACTTGGAGCAACACAATTTTGCAGTGCAGATCTCTTTCCCCTGAAGTATTTAGATTAGAAGTATTCCTAATAACTTCTGTAGGACGTATAGAGGAATGGAACCAGCACAAGTGAACATAAAATGTAAGATATAATGCAAATACTGGTGGTCACAAAATGCAGAAGATAAAGCTGATGTGTTGCACTATCTCTATTCATTATAGAAAATACTATACACTAAAGCATACTGTTAAAAACCAGCATAGTTTTGCCTCTTGACAAAAGCCTACAGAAAGCCTGCACTTTTTCAAGAAAACATTAATAGTAGCTGAAAAGTGAATCCTAGCCACACTTCTGCTTCCGGGTGTAAGTGCTGCATTCTTTTTTTCTACTGAAGGGTAAAATTCAAACCACACGGTCAATTAAATACAATACTGGCTCCTATGGCCTTCTTCCTTTGAAATATCTGTCTGCAAGGCCATCAAAGAAGGCGACTGTTTTTGTTGTTGGTGTGGCAGATGTAACAAATTCTGTTCTTCTGAAATACTCTAAAAGCTCACAAAAGATCATAAGAGTATGTGTAAGAGCTGGATGGGAGGACAACATCAGCCTATCTTGCTGCAACTCCTGCAGGTGAGGCAGGATGGACTGTGAAGGGGATATGTTGTTTGCAATTTGGCTCAAAAAAGACTGGGATGGTCCCAAGTGCGGCTGAAGGATGAAGGAGTCTATAGATATTTACAAGCTCTTAAGAAAGCACAGGTTTGGTAGAGACTGTACCAGAGGGCTTGAAACCAAGATATTCATGTGGCTTTCAGAAATGCAAAGTTGCTTTATTTCTCTACTGCAGCAGGAGCCCTTTGCCTATTTTCATGCCAGTTCATAGTGCTGACACAGGGACTGGAATACTAATATTCGGGGAAAGACCAGAATCTGATTTTTGTATTGTTCTTATTTTTGTAAAAAAAAAAAAAAAAAAAAAAAAAGGAAAAAAAATATTTTCACAATTTTCATGAAATCTTTTCTAAGCTCAAAGTATTACACTAAAGCACTAAAGAGGATCCTTACTTTGCCAAAGCTGTAAGTTCAGGTGGTCAAATTTGAGAACAGAACAACACACGATAGTCTAATTTAATAAATTAATTAATCTAAATTAATAACAGATTTGTTTTCTTCATTTTTGTCAAAAAAACAATGCAGACTACATACCTCTGTGCTAGGTGCTCTCTGTTAGACTCTTAGTTACAATATCTGATGGCAGAGATCTTAAACATATATCTCTTAATAAATCTGAATACATCTATATGTCTGATCATGACCTGCTTAGCTTGTTAACAGAGCCCTGATGCTGCTCTCCGTGGCTCTCTACACCTTGGCTAGCTCTGCACTACTTGGCCGTTGGCAGCGCCAAGAGTGGGTAACGGTCCGGGAGCGATATTCCTCAGACCGAACCTTCAGAGCCCTTCGCAATCAGGCCCTGCGGTCTCAGGCATTGCAGGTCTCAGTGGAGGGATGGAGGTGGCTCATAGTCTCGATTGCTTCCCAGGAACCAGGTTTATTGAGGAAAAAGGGGGGGTGACCGGGCAAAGGACCGGGACGGTGAACAACGAGAACAGCTGAGCCCCAAGCACCTCCGTACCTTGGGATTTAAACGGGGGAGGGAACAAGCCAGGGACCAATCAGGGTACAACATGGGAGGAGCCAAGGGAGGGGTTTACAATACTGGGGACCAATGGGGATGGGAAGTAGGCGGGATGCAGCTAGAGAACCAACCACAAACTGAGCAATGGATGAAGGGCATGGAAGGTGCTGGAATGAAGGGTAGGGTTTACAATGATGGACATGGGTTGGGGGCAGGCTGGGAGTAATTGACAAGGAAGGTTCAAGAATAAGGGGAGGGGTTTACAAAATTGACAAAGGGGGTAAAACCATTACATAACCTTGGGGGAATAACAAGAACATACCAACAAACTAAACAAATGAAATCAACAAACAGAATGCAACAGAGCCTGAATCATTGTATTGATAATGGTTTAAATGAGTATTTTTTTTCTCAGATAAATGAAGCCTGTTAAATATAATGACAGGTGTTGCTGCCCATATTGCTTGGTTTTATTAAGTTCAGAGGTAGTTTACCCCAGTTGCTCCCCGGTCATAAAGAATGGTTTGTCCCCAGGTGCCCATCATGGTAAACCCTTCCCATTTTTCCAGATTGTTCCCCATCCATCACCCTAATCCTGCCCCTAAGCCCTGTCAATCTATGTGAACCCCCACCTTTTGTTCCAGTTCTTTCCTTGCCTATCATCCCTTCCTCGACGCCCTATTGATTGTACAGTTGCTTTCCCCCCCCCCCGGGTCCCTACCATTGGTCCTGCATATTGTAATCCCCACCCTTAACCCCTCCGTTGCTGTTGTCCCATTGGTCACCATACGAGCCGCCCACGGTCCTTAAAACCTGGCGCATGGGGGTGCCCAGGGTCTCGGCTCAGACCTCTCCCCTGTGATCCCAGCCCCGCACCTGTTGGAATAAACTTGTTCCTGGGAAATCGGAGGAGTTTGAGCACTCTTTCTCCCTTCGTCACAACCCGTGTCGCCCTGTAAGCCTCAACGCCAGAGCGCAGAGGAGCTCTGGAGGTTCCAGGTTGAGCCTCGCAGTGCTAGCCTGGTTCCCCACTCCTGCCGCTGACATCGGCCACAGCTAGCCGAGGCAAAAGAGGCCGATTCGGGCAGCGACAGACAGGTTTTAAAAAATAAAACAAAAACAACAAAATACAAAGGAAGAAAAGCAGACTACAGGCATAGACTTGAGGTGGAATCCAAGCTCCTCCTCTGACAATAATAAGTATTGCAACTCCATGGCTTAGTAAAACCACAAATAGAAATAACCTGAACATCAGATATTAAAAACAGTTTTTAAAAGCACCTTACTTGAAAATATATATGACCCCAGCACAGGGGAACAGATTCCCTCCGATTTTTAATAGAAAAATGAAGCTAATGTCTCTTAGGCTCTGCAAAAATACCACCCCATTCTAAAGATCTGTTTCTCCTGAAACGTATTAGATCTTAATTTCTTCAATTTCTTTAATGCATGCCTTTTGCACTACTAGTGCTCTCCTGTTGTACAAGTATGAACATTTTGGAGGGTGCTGAACTATAGAATAAAGCTCAGGAGGCAAACATGCAGCAGGGCCATTACCTTAACTCATCAGAGCTGCATCAATTCAAGTCAATTGAGGACTTCACCAGGACAGCCTGCACTGTATTCAACCCCCAAGTGAAAATCTGCCATTCCTTTGAAGCCAAAGGCAGAAAGAAACTACTGAAAATCCAGATTTCTTCACTTATGAAAGAGCTAGGTTAGAAAAACATGCTAACTCCTGAGTTGGAAAATCACTGCTGTTTATATGGGTGGCTTTTATAGACATATTAAATCTGAAAGCTGGTTTCCCTTCAAACATCACTGTCCTGTCTACCTTATTTCTTGCTATTTCCAGCAGGTTTAGATCACCCTTAATCCACCCTGCAATTTCCCCTGGAACTTCCCCATAAAGCAGGTCGTGAAATCTACTGAGAAGTCATAGGATACAAAGTACAAGTCACACAAGACTTTGCCCACCAATGATAGCTGAACCTTCAAACAAGTCTGAGAGGGATTTCACAGCTTCTTCACAGGAGGTCAAATCCCAGCCACTGCTGGAGTGAGTTCCACATCAGCAACATCTAGCCTGGTTATTTCCATACATGACAACATTTGGTTTCAATTCCTGTCACCCTTGTGGCTGACAGGGACTGTTTACCATCTGGATGTACTGCTCTTGGCCCACGTTTCAAAGGTTTCCCTTGAGAGAGTCACTTCTCTGAGTGGCTACACAAATCAGTAACAGGAGAGAAAGCAGCAGCACAACAACACAAGTTAGGAGTGCAATGAAAGGTTCACGGCATGGAACAGAACTGTCTCTGATGGATAGTAGGTTTACAAGGACTCATGCTTTTCTTCCAATTACCCATACTCTTGCTTCTTCTGCCCAGTTCTGTAATTGTAGGGAAGAGAAGCATGCCCCCTTGATTTTAGTATACTCCAGTTTATTGAGAGACCGCCAGCTTTTTCACCACCCTTCACAGAAGTAAAAGTGAACGCCATTTATTTCTATCTTTAGCACACTTATATAGGGTTTTACAGGGTCCATGGGCCAAGAAAGTTACTCTTGGCTAATGCACATAGGTTTACATTTTTTCTCCTGTACACAAGGATACTGTTTTGCTTTACTCTCTCTTCTGCAGGAAGGTTTCAAGGACTTTAGCCTTTAATATCATGACTTATTTCAAAGACTGGTTTGTGCAGACAGGCCTTTACTAATATATAAAATATATTAACACCAGTTCTCTATATCTGTCCTCATTCCATTTGAAGTCTCCAGCTCCTTCCCATGAGTTATCCCATGCCCAGGAGGACAAGGCAATCAGTGCACACTGGTGCCATTGGAGATGGTAGCCAACTAATAGACATTGTCCTAGCCATGCGTGTCCTCTCCTCTTTTCTACTGCTTTTCAGGTGGCAGGCTTCTTTGAGAGAATGATTAAAACCACTAGAAAATACAGCTGCTTCTCCTGCTTCAAACCAGTCTAGTGAAAGGTGTCCCTTTCCATGGTAGAAACTAGGTGGATTTTAAGGTCCCTCCCAACCCAAATCCTTCTGTTATTCTAGGTCCTAAACAGATCCCAGTGCTTGCAAGCCAAACAACTGATTACTGAAAAAACTTGCTTTAGAGTTGTGTCTGTACAAGGCAAATAAATGGTCACCAGAGTCAGGGGTGCAAATCTGTGCATTTAGTATGTTGTGTGAAAACTGTGCTACATGGCCCACTCTACTGCTCCCCCCTAAAAATTACCAAAAACAGAACGAAAAACCAAACTTTTCATTTGCAGCTGAAGAAATGAAAAGTAAAGATGAGTCTGATACCAAAGGATTAAGTAAGAAGAAGCATTGGGTGCCTATTTAAAAGAGTGTCCTCAAATGCAGTACATCAAGAGAGTATAATCTGAAGAAAATTCTGTATTTGTGCCATGTAAAGAAATCTTCTGGCTGGGTATACATATATACGTAGACTGTGATATTACTGTGTTTTCTGCATTCTAATAGCTTCTGTTTAGCAAGTGACAAATAGAGTGGAAGTGGAACAGTCTGTAACCCACACTGCTATCCAATTAATATCACAGCTTTTTCCTTAAACAGAGATTACAAGAGAAAAGCAAAGAAAGACAACTTTGTAATTTGAATTTCAAATGTAATACGGTGAGTGGCAGAAGTTAATAACACACATTTTACAGCACACTAATTACATGGCAAGCACTTCAATGTTTTTTCAGAACTGTTTTTCCTGCTTGCACCTAACCCCCTTTCCTTGCCTTCAGGTGCATCAGCACTTCTTCCAGATTTTTCTTTTTTTCCATATTTTATCAAATTAATATCACTTCTTCCCTCCTTATAACTTCCCTTCCTAATCCTTGGCTGCAGTTATCCATCCAAACAGTCTGTCAGATGGATTTTGTTTTTCCTCTCTGAGGCAAAGAAAGACTTTGTTTTCCTCTTCTTTCTCTGGCCATACAGACAACACTGTAAGTCAAAGCCATTGCATAGTCTAAAAGAGATCTTGTACAAACAACTGTCAGATATATTTTCATGGATATTCCTTCTATCATTGCCTTAAAGTCATGTTATGTTTTCACTTTTCCAGCCTTTCATCAGATGTTTTAACTGCTTTTCCCTTTGAGTCAGAGCAGATTTGTAGGCCACATACAAACACTGAGTTAGGGAAAGAAAAGGGGATGCTATGACTGGGTGTGCCTGCCTGAAGCCACTGTGGAATTAATCCAGACCCAGTAAAAGCAGGTTTAGAAGCAAATGTCTTTCAAACTGGGGAAAGTTCAAGGACTATTTTTAGTGCTTAAGTTTAATGCTACATCTGAAAGTATTTACAAGAAAAAATATTTCTGAGAATCTAGAATATTCATGCATGCAAACAAGATCCTAATATAGCTTTCCATCAGCTTCCAGGGAGCAGCATGTTTGAATCCAGTTCAGACACTTACCTACACATACACTCATCTACTGCCTGTTAATACTCAGAATTAAAGCATTTTTTTCACCAACAGCAGTACTTGAGTGCAATACACAAATATGTTCTGTTTCATGATAAAAAAGTAAGCCAAGATAGCTATAAACAGTGGCTTACATTAGTTCCAATGCTGTTTTAATCACTTCAAACACAGCCTCAGTCTTCTCACTTCAAAAGACTGCCAATAGTCTGGAGCTACTCCAGATTTAGCAATTAAGTAGAGAAAGGCACTCTTTCAGAAAGAGAAGTAATCTGGCTTCCTGTGATGAAACTACAAAATCATCCACACTGAGTCATCACATATAATAGTGGAAGTTGGGATTTGATTTTGCAAACTCAAAGATGTTGAAACGTCAGTTTTGAGAAATTACCACATGTCCCTGTTGTGAATGAGGTACCTCGACATGGCTACAAATGTTTTGGTGAATGCAGGATGCGGATCAGTTAACTGCACAGCCTCATGTACTGAGACAAGTCATAAGACTAAAACTTGAAATGGGGAAGTGGCAAAAACTGAAGAATATTCTTCTCCTACTGAGGCACACCCACAGAGATTCATGACTGAATCTCAGAGGTACAAATTAAAACTAATTTCAGAAGAGGAGGCAAAAGAGAGCATGACAGCTCAACAAAAGCCACAAGATACTCTCCACTGCGCCCACTCTCACCAGACAGCCCATTTCCCACCCCAACATACACTGCAGCTTTATCCAGCAATGCTGCACCAGCCCAGCAAGATGCAGCAACCTGGCTAATAGTGGACCTTAGCTTTACTGACACAGATAAAAAATATTTAAATACTGTAGAACAAACTGTAACTACCATACCATGATTTAGGATGAAAAGGAGAAGAGATACCAACAGAAAATACTGTGTTGTAATACTTTATTTATTCACAATGTGATTATCCAAACTGAACTTAATGTAAACATCAGAGTTAATAAACTTCCTACTGTGAAAAGTTCTAAGAAATATTTAGTAACAACAAATGATTAGGACCACAGCTTAAGTCTCGCACTAGAGTAGCTCAGAGGTATTTGCTTCAAGATTGCTGCTAAACACTGATGAAAAAAGTTTTTAGCCACAACCTCAAACAACATTTTATTGATGTGCATTTTAATGCTTATAGAGCTGCCAAGGAGCTTTAGCACTGAAGTACCACAACACCATGGGATTAGGAGTTTGCATCAGTGTAATGCATCTATTACAAAGAGAAAACAATTTTAAGTAAAAATTCAGGATAACTGTCCTGATATAATTGTATGTCAGCATTTTTGGAGGTAACCCAGTCTTCAGGACAATAAACTGCTTTTCTTCAAGAGCAGAAGTGCAGTAAAACATTTTAACAGAGTAAAGGCATGATATTTTAGTAAAAGCCTGTCTGCACAAGCCAGCCTTTGGTATAAGCAACAATATTAAAGGTAGTGTCCTTGAAACTCTCATGAGCAGCAAGAATGAAAGAAAAACAATAGCCTTGTATTCTGGGGAAAGAATGTAAACCATATGTATTAACCAATAGTAGCTTGCTAAGCCCGCAGACCCTGTCGGACCCTATAAAAGTGTGCAAAAGATAGAAATAAACGACATTCGCCATACATCTGTGAAGACTCAGCTGAATAGTCTGGGTGGTTTCTCAATACAGAAGCCATATGCAGTGTGAGGTGGGTGGTCGTGCTCACTCCAAGATGCAAATTGAATTCAGGCCAAAAACTGCATTATATATAGGACTTTAAAACTGTCTTCAGACTAGCTACTATACTTTGTTCATTTTACAATCTATTTGGAGGGATGCAAGAATTTCCCATATGTAATACTGGTATCTAAATTATATTACAAATTGTCACATTCCACTATGGGGTACTGCAAGAAGTTCTTATAAAACTGATGGTCTAGGACAAAATTAAGTCAAATGAGACAATACTGTATCTGAAAATTGTTTATTGGTAACAAAAAGCAAGTTGCCCTACTGAACAAAAGGAGGAAGGAAAATGAAAAAGGATTGGGGGGAGGGAGAGAGAGAGAAGACAGAAAAAGCGGGTTGTTATCACGAAGAGATTGGGATTGCTATCAACATCCAGGTGTCAGGGAGTGTGTGAACGCTGCCTGCCAGAGAGCCTGAACAGCTCTTGGAGTCGCGTGGCTCCACAGGCACAGCTTCTCTCTTGGCAGGTGGCCGGACACAAGGCAAGTGGGCACTCTGGCGGAAGGTGCAGTAGCCTGGACAAGGTTGTGACAGGGATCGTGGTGGCAAGCTGGATCGGTGAAGAAGAGTTAGAGGCAGGAAGGAACACAGGGACGAAGCAGGCAATGCGTCAGACAGGAACACAGGCAGGCAGGACAGGTGGCAGCTGGGACAGATGAAGGGATAGGGCAGGACACAGGCCACACACGAGGCTCGGAAGTCAGCTGGTGTTCCACCAAGCACCCAGCAAAAGGGAGGGTGAGTAAGGAAGGGCTAGCAAGGGCCAGCAAGGGCAGAAG
Source organism: Poecile atricapillus (assembly GCF_030490865.1). NCBI lineage: Eukaryota > Metazoa > Chordata > Aves > Passeriformes > Paridae > Poecile > Poecile atricapillus. The sequence goes on from NC_081252.1 coordinate 14,513,897, forward strand.
AGCCAAAAAGCAGGCTGGGGCCAGGGAATAAAGGACACAAAACAGGCTAGAACCAGGGTAAGAAGCTGAGAAGGTCCCAGAGATTGTGACACATTTATTTTTATGCCGCCTGTCTCCTCCCAAGGTCTTCCTGCTGACCATTGGCCCAGTCCAACGTTCCACTGCAGTCCATTGGTGGAGACCCTTTGCCATCTGATTGGCAAAACCTCTCTGGAGGGTACAGGGTCCTTGGTGCTCTCCTGCTGAGTGCCTGTCCCACATGATATGAAATGGTTGCCTGTCATTGTTGGATATGAAATAAGAAGCATGGGTTCAATACAGCAGCAGAAAGATGGTCATCAGAAGGGGTTTTTTTTTCACCTTTCAGCTCCTTTTTATAAGGTGTTCAGATACAGGTTTAACATGATTGGTAAAGGGAACACCTCTCTAGTCCCACTGGTGGAACAAGAGAAAACACAGTCATCACAGCTGTACAATATTGTTTTGAGAACTGTAAGTTATTTACAAAAATAGTCCTTGAGAGAGAAAAGTTCTCAAGAAACTTTCCCTTGGTAAGAGATCAGCCACTAACAGGCTGAAAACTCTCTCAGACTCAGAAAATCAGGTCCACATTTGCCAGGAAAAGCCTCCCCAGAGACAAGACTTTCTCCCATCTTCTAGTTGCCTTCTGCAAGTGGCAGATGTGCAAGCCCTCCCCAACATGACTCTGACAAACAGTGTTGAGACAGATCATAATTAAATTGGCTCCCCACACATATTCCAGAGGTTTTAAATGAAGACAGAAGTGTTCAAGGTCACTCCAAGAAAGTAATGAGAAGATATTTAAAATAGCATATCCATCCTCTTGTGGAGAGCTGCCAAAAGAGGTATACACCAACAGCTGAGTAGCAGCCCTTCCACTCTCCTCAGCCCAGCAACACTAGGGGAAAGAGATAAATGCCAACAACTGGGGCCTGCCCTGCTGTCCCAGTCAACTATGCAAACTCTGCAGAAACCTTAAAAATGTTTTGATCTTGTTTCAACACCCTTCCCACCAGCCCCATGCAGGCAGACAAACCAACCCATCTCCTGCATGCCTCTATGAAGCCTCACAAGCCCTTTTTTGTGCTTCTGATTGTGTTGCTTGTAGCCTCATGTTTTGACTTTGGAGACTTGCCCCATAACCACCCTCTGTACAGTTTTAGTGCTTCATTAAAAGGTTTCTTCATCTTCAGTAAGTGCTTTTACAAACCAAAAATTGTATTTTTAAAAAGCATTTACCAGGTTTGAAAGTCAGCACGATGTGACACCTCATCCTTGATACCTAATGCAACTAAAGGACAAAAAAGATCTTCATACATTATCAGAATGCTCTTCTCAGTGCTTTTCTTTGTTTCTAAATCTATTTAGTGAAAAAAAAATTTAAAATGTTACATTGTTAATTGTTTAGTGATACACCACCAAAAATCAAAACCATGTTTGCCCCAAAATGTGGATATTTATAATCAAAAGCATAATGTTTTACAACAATTGATCTATGCCTGGGAGTAAGAAACAGTAATGAGAAAACTTGTATTTTAAACATTGAGTGTTTGTCTTACAGTAAGTTTGTCTTTCAGCAGCTGGTCGTAGCAGAATTGTCTCTGGACAACTTTGTGACCCAAAGCCACCCAAAACACAATGGGAACAAAGCAGTTATTTATATATCTCTCCCACTCCTGCCCTGTGCTGTAGTTTTTTTTAACCAAATGGAGGAAAGGTATGCATGCAAAATGGGGTCAGGTGCACTCACAGTTCAGAAAACTGGGGTTGAACATCTAGGTCACTGAGCACAAAAACAAATTTCAACCATAGACAAAGGTTGTTTCATCTGTGTACAGAGTGCACCTCACCCCCAATGAAGCTCAGCCATGACTGATGTGGTTCTCTCATCTCTGTATTAAAGCACTTTTTGTCAAGAGAATAAAAGAAAAATGTCCCAGAACTGTAAGAACTGCAAGGGGCTCATCTATATGGTAGGACTTCGTTTAGAGTAACAAGAGGTTGTTCACCAGAGTAGTTAATGCATAAATGCTGACCTTGCACTCAGGCTCTCACCCGACTGGCAGTGAAGATGACGCCCAGCTGTAAACACCTAGTGTTTATTAGCACAGTGTTGGACTGAGGGACCCTTGTTCGTTTTCAGGGGGAGATTCCTACACTTGAATTTCAAACTTCAGTTTCTAAATAAGCCGGGAAGGTACTAGACCTCCATCACAACCTCAGTACTGCTCTGCATAGGGGTTTGGATACAATGGAATAGAAGAATGGGGGGGGGGGCTGGAAGTAAAATTTGGCAGGACAGGTGCGATGATTCCCCCGCACCAGCAGGGGGCGCTGTGGCACGAGCGCAGCCACCTCTCCACACGGTGATGGCGGCTGGGCTGGCAGGAGAGAGGAGAGAAGGGGTTTTCCTTTGCAAACTCATCTGGAGCAGCCAGTTTCAGTGCCACTTGGAAGCTGAATGGATTGCAGCAGGATGGAACAGCAGAGGTGGGCACACTCAGGGTGACAAACAAAGAGTAGGAAAGACTTCTGGAGCCATGCCAGAAGCTGAGGGGTGTCCAGGCAGGCATGGGATGTTGGCTTAAAGTGTAGCAAAACGCCCTGCAGCAGCATCAAAAAACAGCAGGGCTGGGTAGCAGCAGATGGGCCACTGCAGGCAGCTGCTGCATGCAGCCAGGAGACTCTCCCTCCAGGAAGGGGGAGAGATTCATGGTCCCAGGTTTTCCCCTGAGGCGCCTGAGCAGTTGTTGAGAGTCCTTCCCAGTGAGGCTGGGTATTGAAAAGGTCTCAGTTCAACAGTTGCTCTTAAGAACAAAGGCTCATGCATGATAGGAGAAGCAGTAAAGGGCTGATTTCTGCGGTGGCAGCAAATTCTGCCCTGCAGTAGCACCAGCCAACCTTCCCTCTCCAGTCCCAAGAGCCAGAGAGAGTGGGGGATGAGCCTAGCCCCCACTCCCCAGTGAAAATCTCAGGGTACCTCTGCCTTTCCTAAGAGAAACCCCACAGCTAAGAGACTGCAGCCAGCTTCACCCCTCCTCCCACCTTGGCCACATACTTTGTGTCTCTTTAGTACCCATAGTTCTAGTCTCTTAGGC